>NC_141354.1:18776830-19271830 GCF_057382095.1 Aulonocara sp. 'chitande type north' Nkhata Bay
ATGAAGGTCAGAAATAAAAACTCGAGTAGTGCTTACAAGTGAGGCCAAGGAGCAGGGACAGGTTGGGGTCTTGTCCCTGGGCTCGCTGGGTTAGGATGCTGCACAGTGAGCGCAGGTCACTGAGGCAGGAAGCGATCTCAGCATGCAGTCTCTTTGTGAGATTAGCCCCAGCTGGCTGCAGGACAGAGGAAGCCTGGTTAGTGCACTTTTGCTCTGGATCGCTCATCTGCTCCTGCAGCGTCAAATTCTGCTCCATTAGTTCCTGGTTCTGGGTCGACAGCTACAACACAATGATCGGCATCGGTGTTAGGAGCTGTCGAGCTTTATTGAGGACTCAGAGGTCTGATTTCTAAATTAAACAGAAACTGAGAAAGTTGGTGCTTTTTTGGAGATGGTGGTTAATATAGCTCACCTCCTTCATGGCTGTGTGGAGCTCTAACACGTTCTGCTCTTTGGCCAGCACCTCCTCTCTGAGAGCCTGAGAGCTGCTTTCTTCCTGAGATATCTGCTCCTCCAAAGCCTGCAAAAGAAAAAAAAAAAAGATTTAAAAATGTTGCGCGCTACAGAAACAGCAAACACGCACTCATTCAGATTCCCTGTGAAGAGATAAACACCTGGATCTGTGATCCAAGCTGTTCCATCATCCTGTGTTGCTTCTCAATAACCTGCAAAGAGAAGAAATGAGCATTAAAACAACACCAACTTAAGCACCAATGAGGCGTTACCGACCAGCGTGTGCTGGATATTTTCCATGTTATTGATCTAACTTGCACACATGAGCACAGCAAATTCAGTACACACTGCAGAGAACATGCTGTAAACCACATAATACAGTCATTTCCCAGAGAAATACTCACTTCTCTGTAAATCTAACTCATCTGAACATGAACTTCCTCTAAGCTCAGGAGTCATCTGAGGTCAATGCACAAAGTGGGTTCTTTCTGCATCTTTACTTTGGGATAGAAATTACTTTTTAATAAACCTACATACAAATAGTCCTTAGTTATTCTAGTTTATCCAGTGATATTTACACTCTGAATCCTGTCTTTGTTTTCTGTCCTGATCTGAAAAGGTGAACCTTCTTTGCACATGTAAGACCACACCAAGCAGACCTTTTTGAGTCTCTGCTGCTCCTCTTTCAAACTGTTGTTCTCTCCTCTAAGCTTCTCAAAATCCAGAGAAGGGAGTCTGGCTCCATCCTCCAGGCCCTGCTGTACCCGCTGCTGCATACTGATGAAGACAAAAATAACGCAGAACACTCATTATGCACAGTTATTAGGTTTTCTTTTTACACTGAGAGCGAGGAGAAATAACATGCCTACAGAGAAGAGTACACATACTCAGTAATGGTGGTCAGCAGGTCCCTCTCCCTGCGTTTCTGCTCCTCCAGGTATGAGTCTTTCTCCTTCAGCTGCGAGTTTGTCGTCGCCAGACAGTCGTCCAGTTCTTTTACTTTCCTTTCTAGCTCTGCTACCTGATGTTCAGCTTCCAACAGCTTATTTTAAAAAAGCAAACAAACATGAGCAGGTTTAATGATTAACACATGTGCACCTGAGCAAACGAAAAGGAGTTAAAGTTTAGTGTCCTAACCTGTTTGTTCTGGTTCTGGTAGTCCTCCAAGGTGGGCAGGTCAGCGAGGTAGCGCTCAAGAGTCTCAATACGCTGCTGGTTCTCCCTCTTCAGTTCCGACTCCTTCTGACACTTTTTCTTCAGGTTGCTGATGTGCTTGTCTCGACTGCGGATCTGCAAACATAAACACACGTTAATCTGATAACATTACGGTACCCAAATGTGCCGCTCAATACTGATTACAGCCCTTCTCAATCATCTGATGATGAATAAAGGAAAATGACAAACCCATTGTTACTTTTTAGTTTCAAAGAAGTTTGTTTAATGAAAAGAGGAAGCGTGCTTCAGGCTTCGAGTGATTAACCCTGACCGATTTTTATCTACACCATATTGTTTCTTGTGTGGGAGACAACAACTTCCCACTTGATGTCCTTGGGCTCAAGGACGTCAAGTGTTTTGCTCTGCTGTTAGCTAATATCAAATACTGGGACATGCTAGAGCAAAGTATTGGGCAGGGTTTTTATTTATATATAAAAAAAAAACAACCATTGCATTGGCCATCATTAGGGTTTAAAGGTTTTCAGTCTCGATATTGTGGTTCTCGTGTGCATGACTCTTAATAAGGACGTGTTGGGTAAGCACAAACCCTTTCTTCCTGTTTCTTCATCTCCTCCGTGTGCCTCTCGCAGGCTTCCTTCAGATTCTCGGTCAGTCGCCGCATCTCAGCCTCAACTGCCGCGAGTCTGCGCTCTGCCTCTGCTTTCTCCAGAACAACAGAGTCTGTGCGCTCTGCAAACTGCGCCCTCAAGAACGCGTTCTCCCTCTGAGCCTCCTGCAAGTCAACATCAAAGACTCAGCTGAGTAAGATATGGGTGCAGTTAGTCAACATGACAGCAGTATAGTAGTCCTAAGCGTTGCTTTCTGGAGGCTGAGCATGTTTTTACTAACCTGTAGACGCAGCATATACATATCTCCATAAGAAGCTCCTCTGCCCAGGAGGGCTCCGTGAACCTGCAGCTCGCTTTCCCTCAGACGCTGCTCCAGCTGGGCCATGTGCTGCTTTTGTCTGCGATCACAACCAAGTCCAACCATCAACAACAACACAAACATTCACAAAGCTTTGTTTTGGTAATTTAATAAAAGCAGTGAACCCATTACAAACACTTACCTCTCAATGATAAGCTCCTTCTCCTTTAGCAGGCTCTCGCTGGCTTTGACCAGCGCGTCCCACTTGCCCGACTCAGAGTGAACCGGTGTTGAGTATAGAGGTGGGTACTGACCCATTCCTCCACCCATTAGCTGTAACAAGAGAGGGAGAAATGTATTACGTGTCAGTGTTAACTGACAGTGGCGGACAAGTGATGAGACACACCTGCATACTTTCCACTTTTTCACACAATTCAGGGGTTAGCAACAACAGATCTAGTGCTTTAAAGTACCGAGTACTGCAAACGCCTCATGAATAACCTCCAATTATTCATATGCAACACGAAAGTAACAACTACTTTTTTGTCAAATCACATGGTCATGGGTCACTGTGCTATGAAATAATTAGCAGTGCCAGCAGTGTTTGTTTTCCAGTAAAACTTTAGATGACTAATGTTAAGGTTGTAATGGTACTACTAGTCTTATCAACACTACTTGGTGATTTGTGCTTTCACTGTTGATGTTGTATAAGAAACAAATTAACAGGATTCAGGACAAAGACAATGATAGTGATGCTCGTCATGCATGTGTGCACTCAGGACAAAACGGTTACTTTTAATCATTAACCCTTCAAGCTACCGGCAGACTGCTGGAGTTTCTGCCTTTATATGCAAAAGACTTGTACTTATGACTTTAGGAACCATAATTCATTGTGTAGCTTTGTACGTGCTACACTGTGCTGCAGCTGCCAATGGCCTTCACGCACATATAGAAACAGGGAAGATGAACTTCTGATTCTAAACCCCAAATTATAAAGTTTGAAATACAAACTGGACAATATATTATTAATAAAACAATAGTAAAGGACACCAAGTTTCTTTATTTGTTCACTGCCAATAGTACAACTGGTAACATTGGAGCTGATCAGTATTCTTATGATCAATAAATAAGCTCTGGTACCTGTTTGATTTCTGCTTTAGTGCCAACATCTTTACATTAAATACTTATAATTTTAGAGCCACACACGCCACATTTATGCTGACAACATAACAGGTTTAAATCTGCACACAGCTAGCCACCTGACAGTGACAGAACAAATAAACTGGCATAACAAATATATTCCCAAGAAACATGAACACGAGCCTGTCATCTACTTCTTTTGTTAATGTCAAATAGGCTATGTATGTTGAGGACAAAAACGCTTATTGGGAAAGGACACAAAAATTATATCTAAGCATTTAAAATACAATAAATAACGTTATGTATTAGAAATGAGTGAATGCAGCTCATCGATCTCGGCTTTGAATCAGCAAGAGGTTGTACAGCCTGTTCATATAGTATAATTACCTCTCAATACGATCAGGTTTAGCTTGTTTTTGTTCAGTGTTAGTTCCAGAAAAACTGCATTAGTGTACTTAAGTGTTCATTTGTAAGCAAAAATTTGATAAACTGCTAAAAGTCACACTTCAAAGTGGCACTCGGTCAGCATCTGCTCCCAAACATAACAAAAGTCAGTGTTAACAAAAGATCGAATAATTAAATATATCTGCAGACAGCATATAATTGGTTGAAGTAGTTGAAATTTAAATTTTGGTTATTGATCTGTTTAAAATCCTGTTTTAAAATAAACTTAAATGTGTATTAGACCACATTTTATATGTAATTAATAAAGAAATGGGAAAATCTATACATTGTGTATAGAAGCTATTCTTTTGCCAAGTTTTAATCTTTACAAACAAACAGCTACTCCACAAATCTTCAGTTTTTTACATTTTCCCAGATACATCTGAACCCATTTAAAGCTGCCTTTTTTGTTTTGCCACCTAGCAAAATATATTGTGTGGAAAAAGTGTCACAAGATACACTTGAAATCCAAACTTGTTGGTCTCACTTTCTTTACCAACAATCTTGCAGCAGTAGATGTTTTATATTGAGATACATACCTGCATTTGTTCCATTTGCAAGCGTAAGCTTTCCAGTTGTTTATGCTGCTGTTGCTGCTGCCAGCTTGGAAGTTCACTGCATCTGTCCTGCCGCAGCGGCTCATAACCTTTGGAGCCTGCGTGCTCTCTCAACAGAGCCTGCGTCTGAAGGCTAAGAGGACTCGTATAAACTCCAGCAGATCCGGCCACACCAGGCTGTCCGCCCCTTTGATTAGAGGCTTCTGCAGTACCAGGAACGCCAGGCCTAGCTTCAGGCAGAACTTTATAGCTGTGCTCCAAACTTCCTCTGTAGGCCTCAGACACGTAGTCTGGAGTGTCTCTAATCCCGGTCTGTAACCGGAGTCTCATGTCAGGGCATAACCCACCCAGAATGGCTGACTGATTCAGTGTAGGTTCCACCGCAGGAGTATCAAACCTGTGGCCCTCGTCCAATCGCGTATGGTCTGTTGGGAAAAGCGAGTGGTCCAGCCCATTCACCAGACTACGGTATCGACTCAGGCAGTCGGGCTTTACCCCGACGGGATCTCCTCCCACGCCAACTTCAGCATCCAAGTTGGGCGAAGATGCTGATTTGGAGAGAGAGGAGGACTTTGACGTGGTGCCGCTTGGGGTTCTGGAGCCAGAGGAAGATCTGTGACCTGCAGCTGAGGACAGGCAGTCCTCCTGGACACATGACTGGGGCTTTGAGGCCGGGGCTCCGGCCGTGGATGGCATGACATGTGCAGTGGGTATGGGGATCTGACTGCGGATGGGCTGGAAAGAGGGGCTGCTGCTGGAACTGCAGAAATCTTAAAAAAATAAAATAAAAGAAGACAAACATTAGAAACAACATTAAGAGGATTTCTCTCACACTACAAATGTTCCCTGTTAAACCAGTGCAGAATATCTGGAGCGCTACCGCAGGCCATTTTCTCTATTTTCAGTCAGCAGTGTAAAGTAGATGCAGCAGGGTTTACTGGTGGCCTACTTTGATGATGAGGTGTCACCGCTGAAAGAATTAAATGGCTTTGACTGACTCAACTCAGGGAATAGGCTTATAATAGACTTAAAGCACTGCACAGAATTAGAGCTCCGTGTTACATGACAAACATTTCCTGTGTTCACTGTGTTAATAAACCTGCTGATACCTGCCTGAAACATGTACAATTATAACCCACTATAAAAATATGTTACTGCAGAAGGGCAGACAAAAAGTTCAGCCCTATAATTAGCAAAATTTTGACAACACACATGGGGTACTACAGCTTCAGTAAACACAGAGTCCACTTTACTAAGCAAGCAGATACAGCAATGTTAATCTGGAAGCTTCAGAGATGATAAATGACTTTAGGAACACAGGAAAACCCAACACCAGCCATCTCCACAATCCTCAACACACATTACACAACTGTTTTACCAGCACTACAAACCTCAGAGAAGTGTTGAAGTCTGAAAATTGGGCAGTCACTCGAACACAGCAAACGTGTTAGAGGCTGTGGCATGTTTTCTAACAATGAGCGGAAGTGAGCAGAGCGGCAGAACGCTTTAAATCAAAACACAGAACAGTCTTCTGCATTTCCTGAGAGCAACAGAACAACCTGTGAAGCCAAGACTGACAGCCGCCCGACGAGCAAGCCCAAAGCCGTATTGTCCTCCAACAGAAGACCTCGCCTTTACCGAGCCCTGAACGAACGCATACAAACAGGCACACGCAGGAAAGGTTAGGGGGTATTTATAGCCCACCTCTCAAGTTACAGAGCAATCTGTGGGTGCCGCTTATTTAAGCACCTTGCCTCCTCCCACTGAACCACACATCACACGTGTACCTCCAAAGTCAAATACTGAATGGGATACTTCTACCTCTTACCAGCTTAAACCAGAACTGATTTAAATTAAGACACCCTGAATAATCACTGCACACAAAAATAAACAGCAAACATGGCAAAATAGGGTGGGGGGAAAAAAAGAACAAACTTTTTTTTTTTTTTTTTTTAAACATAACACATCTGATATAAAAGACGCCTCAAGGCTCCACTGAATCACGACTGGCTAGAACATGTCTGAACTCCTCAGCAAGAACAACCTTTGTTAGATGTTTGCTCAACACACATTCCTACCCAAAGACATAAAAACCCAAAACTTGTTCATTTGTATACCAAATCGAGTGTATTTCCCACTTCACGGTGACTCTAAAAACTCATTATCGTAGCTTTTAGTGAAAGACACTGATAAGATATCATTGTTAACAATGTCATTATCTCTTCTGCCTGCTGGTCTGATTCTTTATCAATACCCTCATTGATTCATGATCAATCATCCAAGTACATAGTTTTTCAGCTTAGACACAGAGGTTTTACTATACCTGAATCTGAACACAGTTTAGAAACAGAGTTTTGTTTTTTTAGAAGGCCTGTGTGTGACTATGATGTGCAAAAACCTTTTTCCATGAGTTTGATGTCCCTCTATAAAATATGCAAAAGTCAGGAAATCATGAAGGCCCCGATTAAAAGGCACTGATCAGCTTGGAGCCACAAGAATGCAATGGACTGGACAATTTGATACTGGTGCTAAACTGGAAGCAGTTTAATTCCAAACCCTAATTATCTGCTATATTTATAGGCACTGCCATCAGTCTAGGTGGTTGGAAAAAAGCCTAATAGCTGCATTACTGGATATATTAAAGCCAGTTTCCCACATGCACTATAGCCTGAAACGTTTCTAGATATCATCCAATGAAAAGTCTCTCAGCTCCAAGTTTGCCTATGTGAGAACAGAGTGGACAACTGTCTGTTGAAGGAGAGCACAAAACTGTAGACAATGTCTGGAGACTTCTGTTTTGTATTTTAATTTCACCTTTATTCAACGTATCAAACTGACATCTTGAGAATATGATATGAGCCAAGGCAGGAAACCAAAACTTCCAGAGAAAAATCCAGAAAAGCACTCAAACTACTCAGGATTGTACAGTGGGTCAGTGCTGCTAGTTTAGCTCTGTAATAGCTTACAACTATTGCTATAAACGAAATTTGCTCAGGGAACACAACTCAATACATGAACATGTGGAGGGTTGGACAAAATAATGCAAAACTAGCAATTAGTGTATCTAATAACAAGCCTGCCAACCATTCGCTTGAATACAGCTCTGACCGTTATAGGAA
The DNA here is from genome assembly GCF_057382095.1 of Aulonocara sp. 'chitande type north' Nkhata Bay. Classification (NCBI taxonomy): domain Eukaryota; kingdom Metazoa; phylum Chordata; class Actinopteri; order Cichliformes; family Cichlidae; genus Aulonocara; species Aulonocara sp. 'chitande type north' Nkhata Bay. Next base: position 18,784,626 of record NC_141354.1, read on the forward strand.
TATTGTCTTACAAGCGCCGAGCTCAGCGATTAACATGTTCAGGAGGTGTAAGATAACCCTGGCCACCTCAATGGCATCTGCTTTCATTTATTTCAAAGACAGAACGCATGCATCTACTAACACTAATAACTGGTATTTACTGGAAGTTTGAAAGTTTTGGTTGTTTCTTATTGTATCTCTGCTTGTGTGTTATTTGTTTTATGCTCCACTGACTGTACTGTTGTCTTTCTTGGCCAGGACACTCTGAAGACATTTTTTCCTGGTTAAATAATTTAAAAAAAAAAAAAAAAAAAAGAACTCCACAGGTTCTCTTAAAGCTAACTGATAAAAAGCCAGGAGCAGAGATTGTTTAATTCACCATAGTGACAGGGAGAGCACCAAAATAACCATCAGTTTACTCAGTGTGCTGGGACACCATCACCTCACTAATATTTTTCCTTGTCCTTGACAATTGCCTGGCAATCCACCCATAAATACCAGCCCAAAGCCTACAGTGCTGCTACTCTGCAGCCTATTATTTTGTAATGTTTCCTTTGGAAACAGGGACCACCCATCCCAGCTGGCCATCCATTAAACACAGCCTTTCAGTCCATTATTTTTTCCACTAGTGCATGCACACACAAGCTATCAAACCATTGGGAGATTCCCATTTTAAACAGAACAATGTGAAAGCAGTGATATTCCCGCCACAGGCAAGGTACAGCCTTGGCATTCAAACATCTCCTCTCACTTAACCTCAACTCTGGAGCAGTACAAGCTGCACCTTGGGTCAGTTTTGGCTGGGGAGTATCTCTGTAAATGTCCCAGGCATCAGCGGTGAATCATGAACATTTTATCACCCTATAAATAGACCTAGAAACAACACCATGGACAACACAGTGTGTTCCAGCTTCATCTCCCCAAAATTGTTAAGTGCCAAGCATTACCTAATTTAAATATTTCATGACTGCGCTCAACTTTCTAGTGAGCAATTTTAAAGAACAGAGGTTTAAGGGTGCACAACCATTAGAAAAACAAACCCAACACTGTTTAATGGATGTGTTCAGGTCACTGCAGTGAGACAGTCTTCAAAACAATGTTACACAACAGGCACTACAGGCAGAGGAAGAACAAGCAAAAGTCATCACCTTCTGCACTGTCAGATGCTGATGTGCCAAGACCAGTGTCCCCGCTGTCTGATGTTCCGGGCCGGCGGCCAAAACGGCTTTGGAACTTCTCTGACACAGCTGGCGTCTGCCACTCCATGTCAGCAAACCGGGCTAATGCACATTTGTGAAAAGGGACAACGACAGCAGAGCAGAACATCAACACATGTGGAAATGATACAGGGCTTATGCATGGTGACAGCAGCGTGTCAACTTACCCGCTGGTTTGGATTCAATATATCTCTGCGAGGTGGTCATTCCATAAAAGACCAGTTACCTGTGGAGACAAGGAATTAGCATTATTGTATGGTACGGGACACTGAACAGGTGATCAAACTCATGGAATAGCTTTAAATTGGAACATGTGTAAATTTGTTTACTTTGCCTCACTTAAACAAACAGCTGAACAACTAACGATCTATTTTAAACAATAATTTGACAGAGGCTGGCAGACTTTTGTGCCCACCGTAGAAAGCCTGTCTGCACATAGTAATTATGAACTGGACGGTCACGGGCTAGGACACAGCAGCTGTTAGCTACTGACTGATCTGCTCGCCTATCAAATTCATCTGCCCATCAACAACCACCACACACACTTTTCTGGGTAGCAACAAAAATAACAACACGAGCACATGTCTTCTCGTTACATAATGTCTTACACAAACATCTCTATCCCTACGGGAACCCTATAGGAACTTCCAAATCAATGGTGAGAAAAGAATGTAATGATGGTGGGCACCAAAAGGCTAAGACACCCCCCACTGTTGTTCAAACTAATCATTTTCTGTAGCTAATTCTTAAAGGAAACTACTGATGCCAGGGAACGCTTTAAGCTAAACACGAGTACACGCTTAACTGAATGTACTAAAAGTATTTTTGTTAGTCAGCCGAATGAGCCAATTACTGCTATCCCAATCTACCTATTTTGTTACAAAGAAAAACACACACACAAACAACTCGTTTAAGATTTGAGCAGCGATGCCCTACACCGTTAAGCATTTTAGCTAATCCACGACAAATCCGTTTCCGCCGAACAAGCTAGCTAACAGCTAACACCGCTACGGTTTTCTTAGACTCCTGAGTTCACATCCACGATACATATCTGACTTCAGCCTACCGTGCACATTATCGTAGATAAGCCGGTTCTTCACGCTGAAAGAACGGCTACTTTACCTTCGGTTTCAGATAAGGACTGAATACAGTGATAAATCTCGGTCTCGGGCTCTGAATCTGAACCCTTCGCTGCTGCTGCTGCTGTTGTTCCGCTAGCCAACTGATCTCCTCTGATGGCAGACAACCCCGCAAAGACACGGTGGAAGCTTGTTTAATATTACAGCGCCGCCCGCTAAATTCGGGGAGTGGGTGCTGCTTCACAAACCGCTGCGGAGTTTTCTGCATACACCTTGTTACACCTCCACTGATGGTACACACCGACTTCAAAACTATGGGTGCTGGTGTAATATCGTGAAATATTAACCTCTGAGCCAGATTAATTCACAGAATTTTTATCTTGTCATGTGGCCAAAAAACCACTACAGCAACACACAACGAACGCATCTAACCAAGTTGCACAGAGAAGGCAAGAATAACCTAGAAGAAGACTTTCGCAAGGGTTAAAATGTGTTGAAGCCATATTTAAAATACCTTAAATTGGACTACAAAATGTTGATTGGCACTGATGTGAACACTGTAAACTTAAACACAAGAGGTCAATGTCAATGAATTGTCAAGGAATTGTATTTGTAGAGCACATTTTAGTACACGTAAACTCAATGTTCTTCCTATAAAAGATAGACATCAAAATTACACGGATCTGTACGTAGGGCAATAAAAACAACAAAAGAAAACGTTACAAAAACATTAAATTCAAGCGAACACGCACACACAAACACATACAGTGTAAGTCTATGAAAGTAAAAAGGGTTTTGAGTCTGCTTTTGAATGTAAACACACTTATAATTGACCTCAGGTCAGCGGACAAATCGTTCCAAAGAACAGGACCACAGTTTCTGAAAGCACACTTTGCTGTGTGGTTAGGAGTAGTTAAAAGATCTGCGCCTGATGACATGAGAGGTCTCGCTGGGTTAAATAGAAGGAAGTTAAAGATAATTCAGTGTTGAACTGAGAGCCAATTAAGTTATTTCAATAGATGTTCAAGTTTCCATGTGCGGTTAAGGACTCTGGTAGTGGCTCAATCCAATGATCCTTTGGATAATCTGGTTAACAGAGTGTTAATGATTAACCTGCTTGACATAAATGCATAGAGCAATCTGTCAGAGTCAGTTTGATATAAAAATGTTCTTATGTTTTATTTTATTTATTTATTTAATTTTTCAGTAGTTGAAAGCAGTTCTGGTGACCTTATTGATATTATTGTTGTTATTGTTTCTTTTTTATATACACTACTGTACAAAGGTTTTAGGCAGATGTGAAAATTGCTGTAAACAAAAAATGCTTTCAGAAATATAAATGATTATTTATTGGCCCCAAATGTATTCTGCAGCAAGACAATGACCCCAAACATACAACCAAAGTCATTAAGAACTATCTTCAGCGTGAAGAAGAGCAAGAAGTACTGGAAGTGATGGTATAGCCCCAACAGAGCCCTGATCTCAACATCATCAAATGTATCTGGGATTACATTAAGAGACAGAAGGAAAATAAATGATTAACACTTCCATTTTTGAAAGCATTCTTTGTTTCCAGCATTTTTCCTCACCTGGCTAAAACAATTGCACAGTACTATAGATACAAAAGTAAGAATAATATACTATACCACATACTGCTAGCACGTGAAATTGTCAGCTGACAATCGTGCCAAAACTCTGATTTCTCAAGTGTCAAATTTCAAAAAGAAAATCCTAATTTGCTGCACATGTTACCCTATGATGGCAGATGTTGAGTATTACAAATGTCAGTTTCTCAACTTCCTGCAATAAAGCAACAAACAAACTCAGCATATGTCACACTTTCACTTCCATTTTTTGAGCCAAGTTTGGTAAGAACTGAAAAAAGAACCATAGAATTGTAGAGTAGAGCAGAATCAAGTATTACTGACCCCTGAAAAAGTACAAGTAATCATTACAAACTTTAAAGACACTATTATTACAGCGGACAACTTTTATGTTCTTTTAGAGTTTCGAAAGTTTCTGAAGAACTCTAATATCTGAATATTAAACTTACTACTTTGCTGCATCTTTATTTAAGGGTTGTAAAAACACATGCAATGAGATTCAGGTTTAACAATCTTACTGTTAAAGAAAAACTAAAAGTTGAAACTATTATCTTTTTTTAAAAGTAGTTCAGAAAAGACAGACCTAAAAATAAAATAAAGCCAAATAATAATAATAATAATAATAATAATAATAATAATAATAATAATAAAATATTATTATTATCATTATTATTTTATATATATATATATATATATATATGTATGTATATGAGAGAGTTTGTATTGTTTGTATTCATACCATAATTCACAAGGTCAGATACTTTATCACTCAGTGGGTTGTAAATATCCCAGGTTGTTTTAATTGAACTCAGACTGTTCCACTCATAAACACATAGGTCTGCTTGGTCACTTACAAACTCTGCCCGCCCTCTTAATTTGACTGCTTTTTTACATAAGGAAACTCTCCTTCCTCATTCACTGTGTGAAGTACATAAAATTACTCTTATTGTTTTCACTCATTCATTTACAAAATCTTCTTTTTTGATGCTGCCTTTAAGGGTCGTCACAGCAGACCTTCTGGCTCCATCTCACCCTACCCCCAGCATCCTCCTCTGTTAGCCTGACCTTCTGTGTGACCTCCTTCACTACATCTATAACCTCCTCTGGGGATTTTCTATTTTTCTCCTTCCTGGCAGATTTATATTCACTATCCCACTATCCCTCTTCTGCTAACCATCTGAGCCTTGCCTCTCTAACTTTGCCTCCACCCCGAGCTGTTCCACTGATATACGTGTTTTTTAATCCTGCCCATCCTGGTCTCTACCAATGAAAACGTTAACATCCTTAACTCTGCCACCTCCAGCGCCACCTTCTGTCTTTATGTTAGTGTCACCATCTCCAAATCACACATCACAGCATCATAGCAGGTCTCACTACCTCGTGTACACCATCCCTATTTTCAAAGTCAGGATCCTTACTTACACATGATTCACCCGCACAACACTATTCACAAATTCTTCCTTCAAAATTACCATCAAATTACAAAATAATACTATGTATTGCTTAAACATTTGGTAAATATATGTTACATTCTTTGTTGTAGTGCTCCTTTATTAAACGTTACTTGAAAATGCTTTTATTCTGGAATGCTTTTATTGTGATGTCCAAACAGACCGGAAGAGTTTGGTGTATTTTCAGCTGGCGGAACAAAGTTGCGTGCTTATGTGCAGTGGAGGAGGGTTGTGTTCAGGTCTGCGAAGGTATTAGCGAGTATCCTGTCAACAAAGTCACACGGAGTGCAATTTGTGACTTTTACTAAATGGACATTTCTTGACAGAGGCTTCCTTAGCTCGAGGGAAACGGTGAGTTTTGTTTAACAGTTGTAAATTATCACCAAAGCGCTGCAAATGTTAACGTTATATAAAGTGGATGTTTTGTTTAGCTAGCAAGGTAACGCCAGTACGCTAACGCCAGCTTCTTGATGAACGACAGGTCTCTCAAAGGCCCTGTGCACGGATCGTTAACCATTCTCATAGGCTAATGGGGCTTTAGATTTTAAATAATTGTTAGTTTTTTGCAAAACTGTCAGTTGTTGTATTCCCAGAGCTACGTTGCTAACATTAGCCTGGTTAGCTAATGAAGTCGCTTTGTAGGTAACGGGAGCAAATACTATCTGTAGACCAGCTAGCGGTATGTTTTGTGCCTATGTCAGATGAGCAACAAAAAATCTCTGAATAAATCACATGCCTGAGTTTAATGTCGACTTTTTCCTTTTTCTGTTTAAAGCTGATATTGACGCTATACCGGTGTAAAGTCTCTGTCTTCTAACAAGTCTCTGCTCTGCCTTAATCCATTCTGCGTTTTTACAGCTTGGTCACAAGGAAAAAAAGAGTAAATGAATCCTGATCTCTGACCCTTGGAAACCTCCAGCCTCGAAACCTAATTTATGTTTTGCGGTGAGGCCATGACTACTGCCAACATCTCCAGAGATATCCTGCACAGGCAGATCAGGGTATGTAAGAACAGTCCAGAGCCAGTGTGATCATCCCCGTCTGATGGAGAGTCTGATGGAGATGTGCTCTTTTGTCTTTAGGACAAGAGAGCTGCAAGCTTCCAAAGGTTCTACCATGTGACTGACCCCTTCATCAAGAGACTTGGACTGGAGGCTGAGCTTCAGGTCACTAATAACATGACATATTTTTCTGTAAACACATTGGGACACTTTTTTTTTCTTTTGTTCTCTTCGTCTGACCCTCAATGTCATTTATTTCAACAGGGCCACACAGGCTGTGTGAACTGTTTGGAGTGGAACGAACGTGGAGAGTAAGTGATCAAACCCTGTGAACCCTGTATGTACAGTGAATTTCTGTTGTATCTGTCCAGATAAGGTTTGCATCCTGTTCACTTCCTGCTTGGATTTTAAATGTCACAGTTTTACTATCAGTGTTGGGTCTAACGTGTTGCAAAGTAATAATATAATCACATTATATCTTATTCTAGTAATTTAATGCGTTACTCACTAATTACAATACAGTTACAGTTATGTTGTTACTTGAATTACAAAGGCTCTTCAGTTATCTGAGCAACTGGCTGCTAGAAAGAAGAAAACTTTTTTTAATGCTTTTAAAGAGCAGAAATATGGTTATTACTTTTATTTTTATTGCACCAAAGGACAAGAGTGCCATGATGACAAACTGCATGTAGGACAGAAACATCTGCATTATACACAAAGCTAGACAAGAAACCCAGAATAATGTCAAAGTTTATTGTATGGCGATCCCAGCCCAGCAGCCAAAGCCTGAACTTTAAAAGGCAGTGATGTGTAGTCAGGCTTGCAGACTCCATTTCTACCTGTACATATTTTTGCAGTAGAATCACTGTGGCGATAGCTTTGAAGACCCTTTCAACTTTGTTTTGTGTTGTTGACTTTGTTTTCATATGTGAAAACTAAAAGAAAGATTGTATTTGTGTCCTCATTAGGGTGGGGTTTTGTGTTGGTGTGTGGAACTGTAACCTCAGTTTTATATTAGTTGCCTGGTAATTAAGTATGTGACAGTGTGTTTCAGTAATTTTATGTACTACATACATTTTAAGAAAAGTAACCAGTAATGTTTAATACATTACTTTTTTCCTAGTAACAACCCCAACATTGTCTACTAGTTAGTAAAAGTAGTCTCACTCGCCATGTTTATCAGTGGTGTGAGTCTGCTTCTTTCGTAATCTGACACCTTCAGCACACCAGGAGGGATCAGTTTAACATAAAGATATTGCATCCATTCTAAAGTGAATCTAGCAACACAGGTCCAACTGCTTATTAGTTAGTTCTAATACCTGTAATATAACGTGTAAATGTAATAAATCAACAAAAAAAAGGTGCATACCTTAAAGAAATGCTGCTTGGCTTCTTTGAATTGTTATTATTTTTTCCTCGTACTCAGTCTGCTGGCTTCAGGCTCGGATGATCAACATGCCATCATCTGGGATCCATTCAGGCACAAGAAGCTAACAACTATGCACACAGGTCATGCGGCTAACATATTCTCTGTAAAGGTAAGGAGAACACATTCTACAGTGTACTGGATGGTGCCTGAGCTTAGAAACATATTAATACTGCAGTCATTGCACAATTGAGGCTGCCTTGTTGCTCTTCCTCAAGGTTAATTACGAAAATATGGCAGAGAATAATTTTCGCTGTGATGTGCAGTAGGGCTGGGCCTTATCATACCGTTCACGGTAATACCGGTACAATGTTAGGCAATGATAAGAAAATGAAGTATCGCGATAGAATATGGGTAAAATGCGCATACGCAGTGCCTTTGTTTTCATACGCACATGGTGGGAAAAGCATGGCGGTGACGGAGAATGAGAAGAATCGTTGAATGAAACAGATGAACCAGAATTGGTTTGTAAAAATGCTGCAACTTCAGTGGTGTGGAACTGGTTTAGCTTTCGTCCGTCAGATACACACCACGTCGTTATTACTATTATTACTATTATTACTATTATTACCGAACCGATTTTATGTGGTACACGGCGCTCAAAAATCTGTCAAAAATGTTTTAGTACGACTTTGCTAAGCTGTGAAGCCGCACCGCTTTATGGATTGTCGGAGCATTATGGCTACCGTAGTTGGGAACCTCGCAGAGTAATATGTACTGTGCTTCAACATAATATTACTGTATTGTGTGTGTATAACCTCCTTTTAAGTTTTGTGGATATTATACATGTTATGCTCAGGATCTGTCGGCCAATTTCCACTGGAAATGCCTTTTGGTTAAACTGTCAGAAAGGAATTTGCAGCTGCGAGAGAAATCAGCATTAATGAATCAATGTTACGGAAGTGGAGGAAGCGCAGTTTTTGGCTTTCCCCATATTTCAAAAGTGCTTCATCTCTTTGCTATGACTGTCGCCCGGCATAATTTGCAGATGATAATGGTTGCAGCCGCTACGACGCTTTCGGTCAAAACAGGCGCAGCTTGATGACATCATCAACATGCGCTATCGTGGTATAGTCAAAATCTCTAACGTTGGCCAAATTTATATCGTTTCTATCGTATATCATTTATATCGCCCACCCCTACATATATATATATTTATTTTATGATGTCTTATTTCCTTTTCTTCCTCCTCGTGATGAACTCCACTGGTGTTCTCTTTCCTGTTCATTTTGCACACTTTTGTGGAGAACTGCAGCAAGTGTGCCTCTGCACCCTCAGTGTTGGTTGAATTCCCATAATCCTCTTCTCTGTGTAGCCATACAGCTATGTAAATGGATACAAACATTGGACTATGAATTCAGCTTAAGAAGTCTTTGTAAATGTCATAACAATGTCCTGTGTGTGACTATTGACATTTATATCACCATTTATTTCAAAGCTAAGCCTTTCTCAAACATTGTGTGTGTATACTTAGTGGGGATGCGCTGTTTGTAAGATTTGGGGTCAGTGCCAGTGTTTACAGCTCAGGTTTTCAAACGGCAGTGTAACAAATTGATCTTCATTATTATTAATTACCTCCTATTATAAAGTATATTATTTGGTACTTTTAAGTGAGTACAGAATCAAACACAGTCCTCATATCTGTCTCAGATGTGAGGACTATTAAACCGAACATGCCCTACAGATGATCGTTGGACTCTGTCAGCTTATTTACTAATCAGCTGGTCGCCTGATGTCAACAGTGCCAATATGAGCCAATAAAGTGTTGCATCTCAGTTCTTATCAGTTCACTTTGGTATTTTTATTTGTCCATGCAGTTCTTGCCTCACTCCGGGGACAGAATTTTGGTAACGGGTGCAGCCGACACAAAAGTCCACGTGCATGACCTGACAGTGAAGGAAACCATCCATATGTTTTCTGATCATACAAACAGAGTTAAACGCATAGCCACAGCACCCATGTGGCCCAACACCTTCTGGAGTGCTGCGGAGGACGGCATCATCAGGTTAGACCAAAGAGATCAATAATGTATTAAAGTCAAATGTTATGTTGGTAGTGGGTGTCTGTGAAGGTTCTCAGTCATCCAGGTCATCGTAGTCTAAGGAGCTTGGAAAGAAAAGCGTCTGGACTTCTTTAAGTTGCTTGAAGACATTTCACCTCTCATCCGAGAAGCTTCTTCAGTTCTAAGAGTCAAAAGGTGGAGAGTCTCAGATTTAAACCCAGTGGGAGGGCCCCCCCCCCCCAAAGAGGGACAAAGGACCCCCTGATGATCCTCTACCTAATCACATGAGCCAAAGTGTGAAAACAGGTGTGGGTCACAATCAGCCAGGGTTACGGGTGAGCTCATTGTGGGGCCAAACTGTCAGCAAGGAATTTGCATTTACACTGTTAAATTTTTATATAGCTTTAATGCACATAAAAACCGCTGCTTGTTTAAGTCAAAATGCATTGATGGGGGTTCTTTTTCCACTAATAAAGTTGTGGAGTTGTAAAGTATTTTGTCTCCCGTCAATTATATCTTCAGTTATATCGTTATCGCAAATTTTCAAATATATATCGTGATAAATATTTTTGGCCATATTGCCCAGCCTTAATCTGCAGTGTGATCAAAGCTCACAGCATGTTGGTGCATTCGTAGCCTGCAGGTTTGTAGACCCACATCTACATGTTGTAGCTGTTTACTGTCACTTGGGGTCAGTGTTAGAAATATGTGGGACAATGAGTGTGTTGTGTGGATCAATCTTGTTTGTTTCTGCTTTTCTTTTTTAGCTTAGTACCTGCTGTGAAGAAAAAAAAATCTTTGTAATGGTGTAAAAACCTCTTTTTAAAAACTTCTCGGATAGGAGGTGAAACGTCTTCAAGCAACGTAAAGAAGTCCAGACGCTTTTCTTTCCAAGCTCCTTAGACTTGGTAGTGGGTGGTTTTGCCAAGGTAATATGTGCATGTTGTCCTTGTTCACTGCAGACAATACGACCTGAGGGAGAACAGTAAACACTCGGAGGTGCTGATCGATCTCACAGAGTTCTGTGGTCAGCTCGTCGAGGCCAAATGTTTAGCTGTTAACCCACGGGACAACAACTACCTGGCTGTGGGAGCCAATGGGCCTTTTGTACGTCTGTACGACATCAGGATGATACACAACTACAGGTGAGTTTGGCTTTTTCATGCTATTCTGTGGTAGTGAGTACTCGGCAAACTGTCAAATAAAGCGCTTTGTAGTTACTCTGTGGTGCGTTCCAAGTTTTGACAAGGAAGTTCCGAACTTTTTTTTTCTTTTCTTCCTCACACAGGAAATCTCTGAGTCAAAGCACATCGGCAGCTGTGCACACATTCTGTGAAAGGCAGAAGCCCATCCCAGATGGAGCTGGGCAGTATTATGTTGCAGGTGTGTATACAGATAAATTGTCTGGAATCAAATTCTTTTAATGGGTGCATTTATATTCTGGACTGTGGTTTAATACCATTACCATCTGACTGAATGTTTCAGGTCACCTGCCGGTGAAACTCCCTGACTACAATAACCGCCTGAGGGTCCTGGTTGCCACCTATGTTACTTTCAGTCCTGATGGCACCGAGCTGCTTGTTAACATGGGCGGGGAACAGGTAATGCATCACCAAACAGAGAGGGAACCATGTGAGAATCGCAGAGGCATTCTTATGGGATCCTTTTACTATCTCTTTATGGTTCTTGCAGGTGTATCTGTTTGACTTGACGTTCAAACAGAGGCCATATACATTCTTGCTTCCAAAGAAATGCCAATCGTCAACAGGTAGATAATAAACACTGAGTTTCACACTAACTCCAAAGTACATGAAGAATGCCGATTATTGAATCTCTCGCTTTCCAGGAGATGTGCAGAATGGAAAGACGACAAACGGCGTCTCCAATGGAATTCACCTGCCAGCTGGCCACATTCACTTTACTGGGAGCAAAATGCAGTCTAGGTAAACGTCGGCTCTTTCCACTACACGTCTATTGACTGAGGTTATACATTTGAATTTATGTCAAAATATCTGCTTTTCCCTTTTGTCTTTCAGTTCTAATGACCTCCCTCCTCACCTGGAGAAGATAAAACAACAAGCTAATGATGCTTTTGCACGGCAGCAGTGGACACAGGCCATCCAGCTGTACAGTTTAGGCATTCATCAGGCGAGCAGCAACGCCATGTTGTACGGGAACAGAGCTGCGGCCTATATGAAACGCAAGTGGTACGCGGCGTTGCTTTAGTGCAGAGGAATGATGCTTTTTTTAATTCTAAAACCTTTGGAAACCCTGAGTCTTTATGTTTTTCTATGTGATTCTTAGGGATGGAGACCATTATGATGCCCTCAGGGACTGTCTGAAGGCTCTGAGTCTAAACCCCGGTCATCTGAAAGCACATTTCAGGCTGGCACGGTGTCTGTTTGAGCTAAAATATGTGGCTGAGGCTCTGGAGTGTCTGGACGATTTCAAAGGGAAGTTTCCAGAGCAGGCGCACAGCAGTGCCTGTGATGCCTTAGATAAAGACATCAAGGCTGCTCTTTACTCCAAGTCAGAATCAGGTGGGAAAGAAAGAAATAGCTCTTGGCTAATTTTCAGTAACTCTCAGAGAATTTACACAGATCTAGAAAAAAACATTTATATCACACTTCATTGGATAATTGCCATTATTTACAATGATTGTATGCTCACTAAAAAACCTGCTTTGTAGTACACATGTCGTTTCTTTGTGTATATTTTAGTTTTAAAATCTGTGTGAATTACAGTAAAAAAAAAAAAAAGTTTTTTCTATAACTGCAGAAGACAAAAAGGCCAACAGCTCCATCCGATTCCACTCGTTCAGTCGGAAAGAGTCCATTCCTGAAGATGAGCTGGAGCTGAGAGAGCGCAGCTTTGACTACAAACACAGATACTGCGGTCACTGTAACACCACCACTGACATCAAAGAAGCCAACTTTTTTGGAAGGTGGGTTAATCTCGTTGCCAGGCCGCTGTGTCATCACTAGGGGGCAGTCGTGAGCTTTGAAATGTAACGTGATCTTTATCTAAATGACACACTGTGCTCAAGCGATTATAAATAAAGCCGAGCCTTTACACATTAACACTGTTGCACTCAGTAACTAGTCAAACCTCTTTTGCAGCAAAATGCTCAAACAGCTTTGAAAGTAGCTGCACAGGAGTAAAGTGTTCTTTATTACAAAGCTGTGGAATCTCAGCCATATTTTTAGCATGTGTGAGCAGCTTTTGGGGGCTGATTAACAGCTTTGTTTGATTACTATTTGGCCTTTTTTATTTTAACATAATTTTGTTCTATTAGTTTTACACAATCAACAGTTCCTCAATCTAAACAAGTTGTTTAGTTTCTTTAGAGTCGGTCGTACTTTTAGATGTTGGCCTATGAAGCAGTTGTTTGTTTTTGCTGTTCAAAAGTGTGACTAAATCGTCTACTTCCCATGACGTTATAACAGTCAGAATATATTCTAATCAACACCAACTCACGCTGTGGCTCATTTAGTTTACCTTTTAAATAAACACAAATCTTTATGATGTGTTTGATTAGTGAGTGCAGTTCCAACAGCTTAACGAGACTGGTTTTTGATACCATGACAAGGCAAGGCAAGGCAAGTTTATTTGTATAGCACAATTCAACAACAAGGTGATTCAAAGTGCTTTACAGAGACATTAGAAACAAGAACAAATAAAAAGCATGATTTAAAATTGAATAAAACAAGCAAATAAACTAACTAACTAATTAACAAACAAACAAACAACAGTATATAAAATCAAAACAGATAAAATCAGAACAGTAGATAAAATCAGTAGTTAAATGTAAGTTTTGAAATTTAAGCTTAAAGTGTGGATTTGGTGCTTTATTCAAATGCAGCTGAGAACAGGTGAGTCTTCAACCTGGATTTAAATAAACTGAGTGTTTCAGCTGATCTGAGGCTTTCTGGGAGTTTGTTCCAGATATAAGGAGCATAAAAGCTGAATGCAGCTTCTCCGTGTCTGGTTCTGACTCTGGGAACTGATAAAAGACCGGATCCAGATGACCTGAGGGATCTGGATGGTTCATACTGGGTCAGGAGGTCATTGATGTATTTTGGTCCTAAACCATTCAGAGCTTTATAGGCCAGCATCAGAACTTTAAAGTCTATCCTCTGACGGACAGGCAGCCAGTGTAAGGACCTCAGAGCTGGACTGATGTGGTCCACTTTTTTGGTCTTAGTGAGGACTCGAGCAGCAGAGTTCTGAATGAGCTGTAGTTGTCTGACTGATTTTTTAGGTAGACCTGTAAAGATGCTGTTACAGTAATCAAGCCTACTAAAGATGAATGCATGGACTAGTTTTTCCAGGTCCTGTTGAGACATCAGATCTTTTATCCTTGAAATATTCTTGAGGTGATAGTAAGCTGACTTTGTTATTGTCTTAATGTGTTTTTCTAAGTTTAGGTCTGCATCCATCACTACACCCAAATTTCTCGCCTGGTTTGTGGTTTTTAGGTGTATAGATTGAAGTTCTCTGGTGACCTGTAATCGTTTTTCTTTGGCGCCAAAGACTATTACCTCAGTTTTGTTTTTGTTTAGCTGGAGAAAATTGTGGCACAACCAGTCATTGATTTCCTCAATGCATTTACCAAGAGCCTGTACAGGGCCTCGGTCTCCTGGTGACATTGTGATATATATTTGTGTGTCATCTGCATAGCTGTGATAGTTTATTTTGTTGTTGTTTATAATCTGTGCCAGTGGGAGCATGTAGATGTTAAACAGAAGGGGTCCCAAGATGGAACCTTGGGGAACTCCACATGTGATACTTGTCTGCTCAGATGTGAAGTTACCTATTGATACAAAGTATTTCCTGTTTTCTACGTATGTTTTGAACCAGTTTAGTACAGTTCCTGAAAGACCTGTCCAGTTCTCCAGTCGTTTGAGTAATATGTTGTGGTCAACTGTATCAAATGCTGCACTGAGATCCAGTAAAACTAGGACTGACATTTTTCCACTGTCTGTATTCAGACATATGTCATTGAACACTTTGGTCAGAGCGGTTTCAGTGCTGTGGTTCTGTCTAAAACCTGACTGGAAGGCATCGTAGCAGTTATTCTGTTTTAAGAAGTAACTGAGCTGTTGAGAAACTGCTTTTTCAATGATCTTACTTAAAAACGGGAGATTTGAGATCGGCCTGTAGTTGTTCATTTGTGTCTTGTCAAGATTGTCCTTTTTCAGTATAGGTTTGATTACAGCAGTTTTTAGTGATTCTGGAAACACACCTGATAATAAAGAAAAGTTGACGATCTGTAACAGGTCTTTGAGACCTTTTTGAAAAAACTTGTTGGCAGGACATCTAAACAGCAGGAGGAGGAGTTCAGTTGACCTAAGATGTCCTCCAGGTCTTTGCTGTTAATAGGTTGAAACTGTTTCATGGTGTTTAAACAGTTTTTTGGTGGACACAGTACATATCCTGGATCTGCTGTTGATGTACCAATTGCTTGTCTAATTTTTTGGATTTTTTCAGTGAAGAATTTGGCAAAGTCATTGCAGGCCATGGTCGAATGAAGTTCAGCTGCCACTGACACAGGAGGGTTTGTTAGCCTGTCAACTGTAGAAAATAAGACCCGAGCATTATGGCTGTTTTTAGTGATGATGTCAGAGAAGTAGGACCTCCTTGCATTCCTCAGTTGTAAATTATAATTGTGAAGTTTCTCTTTATAAATGTCATAATGAACCTGGAGGTTTGTTTTTCTCCATCTGCGCTCAGCTTTCCTACACTCTCTTTTTTCATTTTTCACTAGTGTGGAGTTTCTCCATGGAGACTTTTTCCTTCCAGAGATAACCTTCACCTTAATGGGAGCAATAGTGTCCATTACATTTAACATGTTAGCATTGAAGCTATTGACGAGCTCATTGACTGACCCTCTGGGCAGGTCAGGTGTTAATGGGAAGACCTGGTTAAAAATTGCACTACTGTGTTCAGTTATACACCGTTTTGTGATCACTGTTGTTGATATATTTATGTGGGCTGAGATTTTACTTTCAAAGAAAACACAGTAATGATCAGACACGCCCACATCAGACACAGTAACCTTTGAAATGCTCAGGCCTTTGGAGATCAGTAGGTCAAGAGTGTGTCCTCTATTATGTGTGGCCTCTGTTACATGCTGAGTCAGCCCAAAGTTGCCCAGAATGTTACTCAGATCTTTAGTCCCTTTGTCCTGAGGGTTGTCCACATGAATGTTAAAATCCCCAGCAATAATTACACAGTCAAAATCAACACAGATCACAGACAGCAGTTCACTGAGGTCATTAAAAAAGTCTGTGCAGTATTTGGGAGGCCTGTAAACATTAAGAAACACAACTTTGGATGGGGCCTTCAGCTGTAAAGCCACATATTCAAAAGACTGAAAACTTCCAGGAGATAGCTGCTTACATTGAAATGATTCATTAAATAAGACAGCAACCCCTCCTCCTCTCCTGCTCGCCCTGACCTCACTGATAAAACTGTAGTTAGGAGGGGTCGTCTCGATGAGAACAGCTCCACTGTTACTTTGGTCCAACCAAGTTTCAGTTAAAAACATAAAATCAAGGCTGTGCTCAGTGATTAAATCATTAATTAAAAATGTTTTCCCAGCTAGAGATCTAATGTTTAATAAAGCCAACTTAAGTGTTTTAGAGGTATTACTTGTCCCCTCGTGTTTGGGAGCAGTCTGTGGCACACAAGGTATGTTTACTATGTTTAAAGATCTTTTAGAGTGCAGCTCTCTGTGTTTTGACCAGGCCACATGTCTCCTGTCACCTAAAAGTACAGAAATTTTAAAACCTTCTAGTAAACAGGGTCCCAGCTTCTCCTGGGAAAAGTCATCACTGCCATAATCCTCACAGCCCGGACCCTTCACACATCACGCATCAGACTGCGGAGACAGGGCATGAAGAGGAACTAAGGGGGGCGAGGCTGGGCAATGTGACTTCGATTGCTCTGTTGAGGGTGGGGCTCGATGGCGAACCTTTGGCCGCTCTGGTGGGGGGTTTATGGGGGACAAAAAGGGATTGGGACGGGGGGTAGATCTGAGCCCAGCATTGACCCGCTCCATCATCTCCTCAGTGAATTTCAGGTGTGGGGAGGAGGGAGAAAGGGAGGGGGAGGAGGGTGATGGCCTGTCAGGGGTTTGGGGGACTGGGGAAGGTCGTGGTCCCTTGTCCTGGTCGTTGGTGTTGTTGAGAGAGTTGGAGGCAAATAGGGACCCCTCTTCTTGCCTTAGATGTCTCTCCTTTCTGAGGCTCTTCCTCAGATGCCATGGATGTCTCTCCTTTCTGAGGCTCTTCCCGGGTGGGGGCAAATGGAGCTCCTCCTCAAGGTTTCTGCTGGGCTTTGTCTGTTCTTGGAGTTCTGTTTGTTCCTCTTTATGAGATAACTCCTCGTTTATCTCAGCCTTGGCACCAAGCACGGATGGATGACGTATGGAATAAAACAAGTTGGAGGTGAACAGTTTCACCCCTGACTTGTTAAAATTAAATCCATTTGCTTTGAACAGATGCCTGCGTTCCCAAAAAATATTAAAGTTGTCGATAAAGTGCACTGAGTGGTCAGCACATGCTGATATAAGCCATTTATTCAGTGTAAACAACCTGCTGAATCTCTCGTCTCCTCCTCTGACCGGCGGTACAGGTCCACTGATGAATACAGCTGCATTCAGAGAGTTTACAGTATTTAATAATCCAGTAAAGTCCCGTTTCAGAACCTCCGACTGTTGTTTGGACACATCGTTTGACCCTGTATGCAGAACAATGTTTGTCACAGTTGGATATTCATCTGCAATTTGAAGAATTCTCTCCTTCAGGTTGTTGACCATATCGTTAGGAAAGCAGAGGACTTTAGTGTTCTTACCGCACATCCTTTGTACATCCTTTACGGCAGAGTCACCCACAATCAGAGTTTCAGGCCTAGCCTTTAGCTTTCCCTGTGGCCTTTCACTTTTCAACAGATTTTCAGACCTTATTTCGCTGCTTTTAGATGGATGGTTGTCCGATATAGATCCAGGGTCCTTTGATAGTGGAGCAAATCTGTTCTGCAGTTTCACATTCAGTTGTTTTGGAGGTTTGTTGTTAACCTTCCTATTCACGGTTGTCCAGTCCTGTTTCCTCCCGTATACAGGGGTAGAAGAGCTTCTCTGTCTCGTAGGAAGTGAAGGCCAGTCGGTTTCAGAGATTTCAGCTCGCTGGGCCAAAGGAGGTACTGTATGCTGAGTGACGGTAGAAAATGGCACGCTGCTGTTGCTTAACCTTCACCTCAGCTGTTCTCAGTACTGTACACATCTGCGCAGTGAAGTTGACATTCTATGAAAGAAGTTCAATGTAAAACGATTGCACAATTTTCCGAGTAAATATTTAAATTCCCCGTAAAAGGTTTGTGTCCCAGGAACATGGCTCATCAGGCAGGTCTGAATGGATTCTTTTTCTCCACAGCAAAGGCCAGTATATTGTAAGCGGCTCAGACGATGGCTCTTTCTTTATCTGGGAAAAAGAAACAACCAATCTTGTGAGGATCCTGCAGGGGGATGAGTCCATAGTCAACTGCCTACAGCCGCACCCCAGCTACTGCTTCCTGGCTACTAGCGGTATCGACCCTGTCGTTCGGTTATGGAACCCCAGGCCAGAGGTAAACAGAGGAAACTCCTCTATGCGCAGACTTGGTCTTGACATGCTTTGGGAGTGTGTTAAGGAGATGCCATTCATTAAAAAGATGTGTCATGCTGTTGGAATTATATTTGATCACTTCTTTTGTTTTTTTCTTTTTAAATACCGCAGACAGACAGCGAAAACGGGCGTGTGGTGGAAGACATGGAGGGAGCTGCTCAGGCTAATCAGCGGCGCATGAACGCGGATCCGCTGGAGGTCATGCTGCTTAACATGGGCTATCGCATCACAGGCCTGCGCGGTGTCGGTCCAGATGGTTCAGACGATGAAGAAAGCTCAGAGGGACAAGTACAGTGCAGGCCCAGCTAAGCAAATAGTCATCTGTTCTGCAGAATGGATTTTAGGAAGCAAAGCACTCTACTAGCTCCTGTTTGAATCTGAAATCCCCTCGCCCTCCTCCCCAGCCCCGTCTGACAGAACATTGAGTGAATGTCGTGTCACATCTCTGCACTATGCATCACCCTCCCCTGTCCTGTGAGAGGACTGGTGGAGACCACTTTTGGGGGTAGAGAAATTCATGGAGGGTTGCGACAGCACCCTTCCACCCCTTCGAAGCACCTACAACACCTCAGCCCGTCCCTCCCTCCACCCTGCGGTGGCAGTGGGATGACTTTGAGGAGAGCACCTTCAAACTTCACTCCCCCACTTTCTCACAAAGAAGGAGGAGTTCAGCACGCATCGCTCCTCAGGTTTATGTTGGAGAGGCGCGTATCTGGTGGCCTATTTTCAGGTCGGCGTGTGGCCGCGCGGTCAGAATAAGATCTCTGACCCGAAAACGGTGTATTTGTTACAACTCCTGTCTGCTCGGCAGACAGAGCAAAGCGTCACAGTACCCACTCATCTCGGAAAGGCTGCACACCCAAGTTATTTAAGTTAGCCTCAATCCTATTTTCCGTTGGAGTTTTGGCCACTGGAAGGCTAGAATTAACTCGCTCTTTAAGTTGTGAACGCTGCCAGAGTTGCTCTAATGAAATGTATTTATATGCTTTTTTAGTTTACAACTGTCAGGAGGAAGAAGGAAAAAAAAAACAAGGGGTTCTTCTGCCAAAGGTTGCCATCTGTCACGTAAACAGCGAAGGATTAATGTTAGACTTCTTTGTTTCATTGAAACATAACTTTGGCTCCTTTTAGTTAAGAGGTTTTTCTTACAATAGATTATTGACAGGTCAAAGAAAGCAGCTTTCTAATACAGTTTTTTTTTTCTTCTAGTCCTGTTGATTTCACATCATTTGAGATGAAGTGTCAATGTCATTTTTTGGGGGGAGGGGGCAGCTTTAGGGTTCCTGCCTACTAGCTGCGTGGCTCTAGCATTAGTCCTCTGCTGCAGCCAGGTGTTCAGTCCTGCTTGCACGAGGCTTCTCTGAGCATAGATGCAGGGCAATAAAACAGCACAGCCACAAGCCATCCAGTGCTCGCTGGGTCTTCTTTACCCTTAGATAGGGTAAATGTTCATGAATGGAGTCCTCAGCTACATGCATCACTAAGGCTTCCATTCGTTTTCATTTGTTCATTAATTTGAGATGCTCTGTTTTCTTTGAGGAATCCTGTAAGACCTTTGTGGCAAACAGAACAAAGAATAAAAATTATTGAACACCACCTTAGTATCCTTTTGATTCATTGTTTGTTTCATCTGTTTGCCCTTTTTAGCTTGGCGGTTACACAACGCGTACAGTAGCACTTAGTTTTATCTAGGTTAGGAGGATCCCCGTTCGTCAGTGTCCGCACTTTTTGCTGACTGTCGGGCAACAAATGCGAGCACGGTACATCACAAGCAAGTTAAATGAGCATCTCATCTAATGAGGTGACCCATCTGTGGGAGAAGTTACTGCAGGTAACTCTGTAGCAACAACGCTGGGCTGGAAAAGCAAGTGTTTTGCAGATGTTTCATTGATGTGGTGAATTAATTGCAGAACCACAAAGCAGTCAGTTTTACAGTGAAATGAGACCATTATGCATGTATTTAGAGACTATCGCAATACATGAAAACGACAAAAAAAAAAATTATTTTTTAGATTTGTTATAGAGGTAAAGTGCTAGGGCGCTGCAGCTAACATTAAATCCCTCCTCGCTGACCGTAAAGGCCTTAATCGACGAACAGATGGCCCGTGCTGCGTTCACGGACCGACGGTTGGAGGAGGTGGCTGCGTACCTCCGCTGTGCGTCACTGCCGTTCATCTCCTTCTGTCACTCCAGGCTGTGATGGCGGAGGCGAACGATACCGACGTAATGATGAGCTACCACGGTGATTTCCCAAAAAACGACAGAAAAAGCAGCCGCTACCCTTTCTGCATTGTCTGGACACCCATTCCCATTTTAACGTAAGAGGCTACTGCAGTATTGATGCTCCTGTGCTGTGGCAGCAGATGAAACGAAGCTATGTTTATCTTATCCGCTAATACTGTTTCCTTGTAATGGTATTGCGTTAGCTGTTTTGCTGGACATTAGGACGTACAGTAATTGCCTCGTGTGTTATTTGCGTGCGTCCTGCAGGTGGGTGCTCCCCTTCATCGGTCACATGGGCATATGCACTTCTGCTGGAGTCATACGAGATTTCGCAGGGTCATATTTTGTCTCGGTGAGCACTGCTTTTGCATCGAGTTTATCACATCACCGCATAGAGACTGATGTTAAAGTGCTAGACCTTCTCAATGGGAGTCTCAAGGATAGATTCGCATTAGCGGTGGGACGCAATTTGAATATGGTACTGGTATTGGATCAGTACTACTGTGTTATAAACTGTGTTCAGATTTAGTCTTTTTCTACCTTTATAAGTTTAAAGTATCAGTGTCGGTGTTGGTGTTGTCAATACTGACCCTGTATTTACTTGGTATTGGATCATGATCGTACAGCACTAATTCACATGCATGATTTCCGCTCTTTGCAGGAGGATAACATGGGGTTTGGTAGACCCACAAAGTAAGTTTATTGATGATATTATTGTCTTTTAACAAGTAGGGGGGGAGCAGAGATAACGCATTAAAGGTAACTCACTGTTTTCTTTTAAAATAATACTTCAGGTATTGGAAGCTTGATGTGGATAAAGTGTGTGGTAATGGTGCAGCTACATGGGACAAAGCTGTGCACGATGCATCAGAGGAGTATAAATGCAGGCCGGTAAGATTGTTGTATTTAGCATTCTCTTATGAATTAATTAACACATTTCTGGATTGTGTTTATGGAAGGCCTTCAGTGCCAAAATGAATTAAGTGTTTGATTAATTACTTACAATTAAAATATATTTTTAAATATGTAATAATATTTAATTATAGTTTTCATTAATTAATTATATAATGATGTATTTAATTAATTCATTTTGACACTAGTGACCCTCCTTGCACATTAGTGATTTAATAATAAATACTTATTTATTTACTTTTTGTTGAAGCACAATCTGTGCTTTGATAACTGCCATTCCCACGTTGCCATGGCCCTCAACCTGATGCGCTACGACAACAGCACATCCTGGAACATGGTGAACCTGTGTGTGCTGTCTCTCACTCACGGGAAACACGTAAGGTAAATATTTTGGCCACTTATTCCAGCACTGCAGGAATAAAACACATGTATGAATGATAAGAGCGGCTAGAGACAGATCACTCTTCACACTCTCATTCCTGCTACAGCCTAACCCAACATGCATGTCTTCGGACTGTGGGAGGGAGTCTGAGTACCCAGAGAGAACATGTGAACTCTACAAAGAAAGGCCCCTGTTGGTGGGTGGAGCAACAGTGCTAAACACTGCCCCGCCCTCCCGCCACTAATACCACATGCTACCATTTAGAGTCATCCAAGGAAACCTGGAAACCAAAAACGAACGGGCGTGATCTTTTGGCTTGGTTAACTTTCACATTTGTCAAGCTATTATTAATCAGAATCAGAATCAGAATCAGAAAGGGGTTTATTGCCAAATGTTGAGCAGGTTTACAACATTAGGAAATTGCTGCGGTGCTTCAGTGCAAACATAGTGTCATAAATAGCACTTAAATAGACATGAAAAAATAAGTAGGAATAAGAATTAAAGTGCTACGTAGAAAGATATGTGCATGAGATATATACATGAGATATATACATGAGAATAAGAATTAAGAGTGCTACGTAGAAAGATATATACATGAGTGCAGGTGGTGATCAGTGCCAAACATGGAATGATGCAGTGAACACAGCGTAGGGTCATGTGTTAGTGGCGGGGACAGTCATATGGTTATTGTTCATGTGTCCAACAGCAGAGGGGAAGAAACTGTTCTTATGGCGAGAGGTTCTGGTGCGAATGGACCGGAGCCTCCTGCCTGAGGGTAGCAGGTCAAACAGACTGTGTCCAGGGTGAGAAGGGTCAGCTGAGATCCGAGCTGCACGCCGCAATGTCCTGGAGGTGTACAGGTCCTGCAAAGATGGGAGTCTGCAGCCAATCACCTTCTCAGCAGAGCGCACAACACGCTGCAGTCTCTGTTTGTCCCTGATAGTGGCTCCAGCGTACCACACGGTGATGGAGGAGGTGAGGATGGACTCGATGATTGCAGTGTAGAACTGCATCATCGTCCGTGTTGGCAGGTTGAATTTCTTCAGCTGCCTCAGGAAGTACATCCTCTGCTGGGCTTTCTTGATGACGGAGGTGATGGTGGGCTCCCACTTCAGGTCCTGGGTGATGGTGGTACCCAGGAAGCGGAATGAGTCCACAGAGGTGATGGGGGTGTCAGTCAGGATGATGGGGGGGAGTGGGGCTGTGTGCTTCCTGAAGTCCACAATAATCTCCACTGTCTTCTGGGCATTCAGCACCAGGTTGTTGTGGCTGCACCAAGACACCAGACGTTCAACCTCCCTCCTGTAGGCAGACTCATCCCCGTCCGAGATGAGCCCAATAACAGTGGTGTCATCTGCAAACTTGATTAGCTTGACAGACTGGTGGGTGGAGGTGCAGCAGTTGGTGTACAGGGAGAAGAGCAGAGGAGAAAGAACACAGCCCTGAGGGGAGCCGGTGCTGATGGTCCGGGAGTCCGAGACATTCTTTCCCAGCCTCACATGCTGCTTCCTGTCCGTCAGGAAGTCAGTGATCCACCGGCAGATGGGATCAGGCACATTCATCTGGGAAAGCTTGCCTCGGAGATGGTCTGGAAGGATGGTGTTGAAGGCAGAGCTGAAGTCCACAAACAGGATCCTGGCGTAGGTTCCTGGGGAGTCCAGATGCTGCAGGATGAAGTGTAGGGCCATGTTGATGGCGTCATCTACAGACCTGTTGGCTCTGTATGCAAACTGCAGGGGGTCCAGGAGGGGGGCTGTGAGGGTCTTGAGATGGGAGAGAACTAGGCGCTCAAATGACTTCATGACCACAGATGTCAGAGC
Organism: Aulonocara sp. 'chitande type north' Nkhata Bay; assembly: GCF_057382095.1. Classification (NCBI taxonomy): domain Eukaryota; kingdom Metazoa; phylum Chordata; class Actinopteri; order Cichliformes; family Cichlidae; genus Aulonocara; species Aulonocara sp. 'chitande type north' Nkhata Bay. Next base: position 18,808,388 of record NC_141354.1, read on the forward strand.
CACGGGTCTGTAGTCATTTAGTCCAGTGATCCTAGGTTTCTTGGGGACAGGGATTATGGTAGAGGACTTGAAGCAGGCAGGCACATGACATGCCTGCAGTGAGGAGTTGAAAATGCCAGAAAACACTGGGGCCAGCTCGTTTGCACAGTGTCTGAGGGTGGCAGGAGACACACCGTCTGGGCCGGGAGCTTTCTGAGCATTCAGGTTCTTAAACTGCTTCCTCACATCTGCTTCATGAATATGAAGAGTTGTGGTGGGAGGAGGTGGTGTGAAATCCTCTTTTGTGTGGGGTGAGGAGGGGGGTGTTGTAGGTGAACAGTTTGAAGGTGGTGGTGGCTCTATGGAGGGGGGAGAGGTGGGGGAATTAGTGTCCAAAGTGCCTCTATTGTTGGGGCCGTTGGAGGTGTGAAGGCTGCCTGATGGCTCGTCAAAACGGCAGTAGAAGTCGTTAAGGGTGTTGGCTAAGAGCAAGTCATCAGTGGAGTGGGGGGTTTTAGGCTTGTAGTTTGTAATATTCCTAAAACCTTTCCACACAGAGGCCGAGTCATTCTCTGAGATCTGCTGCTGCATCTTCTCAGAGTGCTGATGTTTAGCAATGTCCACTTCTTTAGTGAACCTGTACTTGGCCTCTCTGTAGCAGTCCCTGTCTCCGCTTCTGAACGCCTTTCTCTTTTCCAGCCACAGCTTTTTGAGTTTAGGAGTAAACCAGGGTTTGTCATTGTTATAACTCACCCTGGTGCGTGATGGCACAATGCTGTCCTCACAGAAGTGGATATAGGAGGTGACAGTGTCCGTAAACTCGTCCAAGCTGTTAGAAGCAGCCTTCAATGTGTCCCAGTCTGTGGTCTCCAAACACGTGCGAAGCTCCTCCACAGCCTCGTTGCTCCACAGTTTTTTAGTCCTCACGACAGGTTTGGAGAGCTTCAGCCTCTGTCTGTACGCGGGGATTAGGTGGATCATGACGTGGTCAGAAAGTCCGAGTGAAGCGCGGGGCACCGCGCGATAGGCCCCGCTGATCGTGCTGTAACAGTGGTCTAATGTCCTCTCCTCTCTGGTCGAGCATTTAATATACTGCTTGTATTTGGGAAGCTCATGGCTCAGATTGGCTTTGTTAAAGTCCCCAAGAGCAATGATGAGAGAGTCCGGGAATGTCCGCTCCATGTGGAGAATCTGCTCCGCGAGTGCGCTCTGAGCTGCCTGCGCATCTGCGTCTGGCGGGATGTAAACAGCGGCCAGGATGAATGAAGCAAACTCCCGCGGAGAATAAAACGGTTTGCAGTGAATGAAAAGGTATTCCAGAGAGGAAGAGCAGTGCTGAGCAATCACTGTCACATCTGTGCACCAGCCACTATTGATGTAGAAGCAGACACCTCCACCTTTGGACTTACCGGAGAGAGCGGCCTGCCGGTCCGCGCGCAGCAGATGGAAGCCCTCCAGCTTGAGCGCGCAGTCTCGGATGTTCTCACTGAGCCACGACTCCGTAAAACATAAGACACAGGAGGAGGCAAAGTCTCTGTTCATGCTTCTCATCAGGGCCAGTTCGTCAATCTTATTCCCGAGTGAGTGTACATTAGAAAGGAAGATCCCAGGAAGAGCAGTACGCAGTCCGCGTCTCCTCAAACGCACGAGTGCGCCGGCTCGCTTCCCTCTCTTTCGGCGTCTCGCAAAATTTCATGAGTTTTTGAGCATGTTTAGGCCCTCAAAAAGGCCCTTGTTTGGGGTGAATAATAATAAGAAGAAGAAGAAACGGAGCAGTGCTGAAATATGCTGAAATATTTATACAGGTTATGTTTTTTAGTAACATTGTGCAATACAGAAGACACTCTGCACATGCTGCAACAGCATCGCTTCGCAGTAAAAGAACCCAGCTGCGAAACTCGTCTGCCTGCAGTCCAAACATGCCACCCTGCAGACAATATTTAGTGTATTTTTAGGGCCCTTAACTGTTGCACAGGTGAAATCCTCTATAAAACTTTCAAAAGTTATCAGCTGATCTCCTCAGCTCCCAAACCCTTACACAGTGTTGCTAAAAGAAGAAATGAGGCAACACGGAGGGAATCATACCCCTATCCCACCTCCTTTGAAACATCTAGTTAGAATCAAATTGATTGATTTATATTGTAAGTTTTATTTATATTTTACACAATGTCTCATCTTTTCTGGAAACAGGTTGTATAAAATTAATGATTAATTTGCTAGTGTTTATATCTCAAGCTATGCTTCACATTCACTGGGCAAATCTTTCAGTTTGGTTTTTCTCCCTGGTTTTGTACATCAGGAGCAATTCTGGCTTTCAAATGTGTGAGTCAAGGGCACTTAAACCTTTTAACACAAGCTCTTTGCCTACCCACTCTACCACTTGACATGTAGTAGCCACACCGGTACTTATCTGCAATAAATCCTCTATTGTAAACAGGAAAATTTAAGTTCAAGTCATACTGGTTTTGTTTGAGCCAATTGGTTTAGGTTGTGAAGTTTATTTAGTCAGTTACGACTGCGTAGAATGCATTCACCAACTACTTTGGTAGGTACACCTGTTCAAAACAAGCTGCTGAAGTTCAAACAGTACTTCAGGACAGGAAAAACAGGTGACTTAAGTGAATGTGGTGCAGTTCTTAGTGCTGGACAGGCTGCTTCTAAGTATTTCAGAAACTGCTGATCTACACAGTCATCTCTTTACAGCGTTTACAGAGAATAATCTAGCAAAGAGAAACTACCCAGTAAGAGGCATGTTCTTTGAAGCCAGAGGTCAGAGGACAATGGCTGGACCGCTTTGAGTTTATATAAAGGCAACATACCTTCGTTGTAACTCATGACAGCCAAAGTCTGCAAAAGAGCATCTCTGAATGCACAACATGACAAATCATGAAGCAGATGGGCTACAAGAAGCAGAAGATCACACTGTGTCCCACTCCTACCAGCTAAAAACAGGAAACAGATGCTCCAATTCACACGAGCTCACCAAATTTGGACAATGGAAGATTGGAAAAATGTTGCCTGGTCTGATGAGTCTCAGTTTCTACTGTGAGATTGGATAGTAAGGTCAGAATTTAGGGTAAACAACATGAAAGCGTGCCTGGTATCAGTGTTCAGGCTGTTGCCTCTTAGTACCAGCTGAGCATCATTTCTACACCACAGCCTACCTGAATATTGTTGCTCCTATTAGGACCACAGTATGTCCCTCTGCTACTAGCAGGGTAACATGCCATGTCTAAAAGCTAGAATCACGTCAAACCAGTTTCTTAACCCTTGTGTGGTGTTCGTATTTTTGTTACTCAGCCAGTGTTCATGGGTCTGGTGGACCCGCTAGAGTTTTGGCTTTCCAAATTAACACTATCAAACAATTTTATGTTAAATTACTCAACAGATGTTTACTTCATCCCAATTACAAGACATATGAACAGCAAACATGGTTAATTTTTTCCTTTACCTATGTTAGATCACATTTATGAATTAATGTGCTTCTCGTTTTTCTTTTATATAAAATGTTATAAATAAATCAGTTATAATCAAGTGGAGTGAGTGGAAAGACACAACACATTTACACGTGAAAAAATAATTAATTGTTTAATTTTTCTTTTGAAAAAAACTGAACACGGGTCTCACAGACCCGAACACCATACAAGGGTTAAGCATGACAATGAGTCCACTGTGCTCAAAAGACCTCCACAATCACCAGATCTTAATCCAGTAGAGCACCTTTGGGATGTGGCGGAACTGGAGTGTCACACCACGGGTGTGCAGCTTACAGATCTGCAGCAGCTGTGCAGTCACATCAACATGGACCAAAATATCTGAGGAATGTTTCCAGCACCTTGTTGAATCTTTGCTGTGACGAATTAAGGCGGCTCTGAAGGCAAAAGGGGTTTCAACCCAATACTACCAAGGTGTGCCTAATAAAGTGTCCTGTGAGTGTACTAAACCCTCTATCATGGCAGGTTTCACTCTTTCAGACATAGGTGCTACAAAGGGTGATACGAGTAGCTGTGCTAGTATTACAGTTTAACTGAAGGAGAACATTACTGTGCAGCACACCTGAAGCATCTTCATCACCACAGTCTGAACAGTCTGTTAAATAGCTCCGCTGCTGGATGCTGGAAAGCATCAAGAGACATATGGCTCAGAGATCCTCCCTCATTATTCTCTGCTGACCCACATAGAGATTGCTGGCGTCACAGCTTGTGCTGCCTCTGCTCATACGATCCTGTGGCACAGGAGTCTTTTAAACAGAAGGGGAGTCGCGCAATTAATCACAGACGGCAGCGCTTCCCCTCTGTGTAACAACTGGAGGTCAGTCCTCCGCTGGGGCTCCCCGCACACCGGCTGGGTGGACGGGGACAGTAGGACACAAGCTGGGGCTGTAGACACTATATTAGATTGCACCATGTGACACTCCGGCACACCTCACGTCCTTGTCACATCCAGGTGTTGAGAAGTACTCTAATTACTGTGTTTTTCCATCCTCCAGCTGGGCTGCTTTCCTCAAGACCTGGCTGCCCTTCGTCATGCTCAGCGGAGTCCTCGCCACCTTCATCCTCACGTTTAACCTACAGTAGTGCGGCGAGCAGTAGAACGAGCTGCCTCAGGCTTTTTGGTTATACTTTATACACAGTCATTGGTGTGAGTGGTGCGTTCTGATGGAACGTTTGTTTGCGCACAAACTGAGTGACTGCCTCTTCATCTGTTGTGATGCATGTTCTAAGAGTATCAAAGGGCAAAGCTAAATGTTTTGGTTTTTTTTGGGGGGGGGGGGGGGCAGTTGAAATGAACAATTTGTCCTTCAGTTATTGATATTTTGATTATTTCTCATTGGTTATTATGCTAGCAAGGCAAGCTACAGTGTCTGCATTTGTGTTTTTGCTTTATTTCCCCTTGTTAATATTATCATGAAGGAGACGACGTCCAGATTAGACCCCAGTAGAGTAATGCATTTCAGTTGCAGAGATGTATTTTTGATGAACGGCAGTGATGAATGTGTTTCCAGGCGGGCTAATATATATTTCAGTGACGAATCCATAGAAAACGGATTGCAAAATCTTCAAGCTGGAAGTATTCATCAATTATTTGTCTTAGAAATATGAGCAGCTAGACCAAAGATAGAATGATGGAAACCCGCATGTTAATAATTAGGGTATTGCGCTCCCTCGGATACATTTTCCTCCTTAATAAGACGCTTCTATGTTAAGTGACTTCTTTTTTGTTTGTTTTGGCTTTTTTGCAGTAAGATTTGTATGATTTCCTTTTGTGCATCCTCACACTTGATCCTGCCAAGTTATATGAGCAATATTTGATCACTTGTTTATGCATTATGTTATTTTATTGGATGTTTTTGGTACTTGAATAAGTATTATTTATTATTGTATGTCTGTAACCGTTTAATATTTCCATTTTTGTACCTGCATTTTGGATTTGCTGTGTGCAGAGCTCTTTTGTTGTCTCCCCTGGCAGACTGGGATAAAGGTGACCGGCTGTGGGTTGTCCTCTGTACCTTTAAGGGGACTGCGTTTTCATCCAGCAGACTCTGTGTGATATGAACTACCATCACTTTACGGGAACCTTTATTCCCACAGTGCAGCAGACGACGACTGAGCGAGCAGTCTTTGCCACCTCTGCAGTGTCCGATCACTTTTAGAGAACAAAGGATAACAGCTAAAGTTTGATTTATGAATACACGTCTGTAGTTTAAACTCTTTCAGCTGTTATTTAGAGATGTGTTTTTCTGCTGTTTTTGTGTTTTTGGGGATTCTTTTCTGCGCTCTGTGCCGCTGCTTGGAGTGTCCTTTTGGCTGTGAGTGTTTCGCTGTGATCCGCACGGTAAAATGTGTTTCTAAAGATCTGCTCACAGCACCAGAAAATATTCCAGGATATGCCAGGACCGTCATTATCACAGGGAATAATATACACCAAATTGGACCCAGTTCGTTTACGGAGCTGGAGAACGTCACTAACATCATTTTAACCAATAACAGGTGAGAATGTCAGTGTTTTTTATTTGTTTCTTTTTCAGTTTCAACCATGTATGTATTAAGCCGTATTTGAATAGTTTATTTCTTTATGTTTACACAATAAATAAATAAATAAAGATCTGTTTCTGTGAGTTTTTCTTTTTTTAACCTTGATAGTACAGTGAGGTTTCCCAGCATTTCTTGTTTCCAAGCAGGAGGATATAATCAGATGTCTAAAACCTGATGTTAAAGTGTTAGTCGTCTCCTCAGGTTAACAGAGATGGCGTCCCACACCTTCTCCTCCCTGGTCAACCTGCGCTTCCTGGACCTCAGTGGAAACCAGCTGGCACTCATCCATCCAGAGGCTCTCAGCATACCTGGTAGTCCCCTTCAGGAGCTCAACCTGAGCCAGTCACTCTACAACTTGACTGCCCTTACAGACCTGACCACAGCTCTGCGCTGGGGGGGCCTCGCGGGGCTCCTCCGCCTCGACCTCTCGGGGAACAAGCTTGCGCTGCTTCCCCCGGGCATGTTCTCTCACCTTCCCAATCTGCAGCAGCTTTTCCTCTCCAACAACTCTTTGGTGGCAGTCTACAGTGGGACCTTCTCTGGCATGAATTACCTGGAGATGCTTGACCTGACGCACAACACCTTCAGCACATTCGGAACCGATGCTCTGGTGGAGTTGGACAAGCTTGGGGACATCAGAATCCTGCTTGGTAACAACCCCTACACCTGCTCCTGCGAGATCAATGAGTTTGTCGCGTGGCTGAATAAATCGAGAGCTAAGGTTGATGTGGATGCTGTGAGATGTGCCTCACCTGGCGCATTAACTGACGCCCGCCTAAGAGGGCTCAGCATCCAGGATATCGGGTGTGTTGTTCCAGTCCTGGCAGAGGTCGCTGATCTCACCCTGCAGACCTCTTATGTCTTCCTGGGACTGGTTCTGGGGCTTGTTGGCATGGTTTTTCTCTTTGTGCTCTACCTGAATCGCAAAGGTATGAAGAAGTGGATCAATGAAATGAGAGACGCTTGTCAGGATGTCCTGGAGGGCTATCACTACCGATACGAGATTGACTCGGACCCTCGGCTGGGGCACATTTCTGCAGACAGCAGAAGGGCGCAAAGGCAGTTAGGAATATCTCTGCCCCAGCAGCTGCCCAGTGACACCTCTGTTGCCCCCACAAAAACACAAGTCAAACAGCTGACAACCTCCCCACCTCTAAACTTATGATAAACTAACTGATGATTTGACATATTATGGTGTAGCTGTAAATAGTTTTAGGAGGAAATTTGCAATTTTGTCTCGAGCATTCTGTACATATCGGAGTTACATCCTAGAAACCTAAAAAAAAAGTGCCTTTGTGTTGTAGATACTCTAGATTCTTGTATTTGTAAGTTAGTAAGTGTATGTTTTTCTTCTAGATTTTTATAAGGACCTTACACATAGGCTACTTTGGAAATGGATGTTAGCTTTTTCAGTGTGCTTTCTTTACTTTTATATTAGCTGAAATATCTTTCCAGTAAGCAGAAGATAAAGAAAAACATAAATAACATAAATTATAGATGACCAGTGAATGGTAGGGTAGGTCTATTCTACTGTGTTCTTCAGTAAAAAAAAAGCAAAACCTTTAAATTTACTCAGCCCTATATCTGTATAGGAGCGGTAATAATGCGATTTGTATTTGAATGAATATGTCTTGGTATGATATAAAAACCTGTGTTTACATTAATTAGAAATAAAAAGAAATGATGTAATTAATTTCTTGTGCTGTTTTATTGTAAGTGTAGTGAGGAAGGCACTGCTACACAAGCTCATGTATATCTCCACGTGAGATTGCCATACTATTTCAATTCAAAGAGTGGGTGATTAAGTGTTTCTATACAAGGAAAAAGTAGGGCAGAATGAATGATATCACCGGGAAACACACCTGCTGGCTCTGCAGCTGTGCACCTCTGTGTCCCTGCCGGAGCTCTCTACCCATTGTATGTGCACGTTAAAGAGGATTTATATAGAGAAATTAGAAAAGTGCACTGCTGCAATTTAAAACACAAAAATTCTCTGCTATCCTGCATCACATGGCTGTTTATCAGGGGTGTCAAGCACACAGCCTAAAGGGCAGAACTGGCCACCAAGGGTCCACCGGACAGCTTTGGAAAATGTGAAAGCTGCAAAGACGCTCTCATTTGATTTATCCTTAAGAATGATCTGAATCATCTGCACTTTTACGGCCTTCTAGCCAACAAACACGTTGCCTACAATCTGCCCTACAACACCAAATAAAGAAAGTGATAGAAACACCGTCAAAAGATAGAAAATGATTCCCCCCCCCCCCCCCCCCCCCCCCATAACATTTCTACTTCATTAAATATCAGACAGAATCAGAATCAGAATCAGAAAGGGTTTTATTGCCAAATGTTGAGCAGGTTTACAACATTAGGAAATTGCTGCGGTGCTTCAGTGCAAACATACTGTCATAAAAATATAAAAATAAGAATAAGAATTAAAAGTGCTAAGTGGATAGATATATACATGATATATACATGATATATACATGAGTGCAGGTGGTGATCAGTGCCAAACATGGAATGATGCAGTGAACACAGCGTAGGGTCATGTGTTAGTGGTGGGAACAGTCATACGGTTATTGTTCATGAGTCCAACAGCAGAGGGGAAGAAACTGTTCTTATGGCGAGAGGTTCTGGTGCGAATGGACCGGAGCCTCCTGCCTGAGGGGAGCAGGTCAAACAGACTGTGTCCAGGGTGAGAAGGGTCAGCTGAGATCCGAGCTGCACGCCGCAATGTCCTGGAGGTGTACAGGTCCTGCAGAGATGGGAGTCTGCAGCCAATCACCTTCTCAGCAGAGCGCACAACACGCTGCAGTCTCTGTTTGTCCCTGATAGTGGCTCCAGCGTACCACACGGTGATGGAGGAGGTGAGGATGGACTCGATGATTGCAGTGTAGAATTGCATCATCGTCCGTGTTGGCAGGTTGAATTTCTTCAGCTGCCTCAGGAAGTACATCCTCTGCTGGCCTTTCTTTATGACAGAGGTGATGGTGGGCTCCCACTTCAGGTCCTGGGTGATGGTGGTACCCAGGAAGCGGAACGAGTCCACAGAGGTGATGGGGGTGTCAGTCAGGATGATGGGGGGGAGTGGAGCTGTGTGCTTCCTGAAGTCCACAATAATCTCCACTGTCTTCTGGGCATTCAGCACCAGGTTGTTGTGGCTGCACCAGGACACCAGACGTTCAACCTCCCTCCTGTAGGCAGACTCGTCCCCGTCCGAGATGAGTCCGATAACGGTGGTGTCATCTGCAAACTTGATTAGCTTGACAGACTGGTGGGTGGAGGTGCAGCAGTTGGTGTACAGGGAGAAGAGCAGAGGAGAAAGAACACAGCCCTGAGGGGAGCCGGTGCTGATGGTCCGGGAGTCCGAGACATTCTTTCCCAGCCTCACATGCTGCTTCCTGTCCGTCAGGAAGTCAGTGATCCACCGGCAGATGGGATCAGGCACATTCATCTGGGAAAGCTTGCCTCGGAGATGGTCTGGAAGGATGGTGTTGAAGGCAGAGCTGAAGTCCACAAACAGGATCCTGGCGTAGGTTCCTGGGGAGTCCAGATGCTGCAGGATGAAGTGTAGGGCCATGTTGATGGCGTCGTCTACAGACCTGTTGGCTCTGTATGCAAACTGCAGGGGGTCCAGGAGGGGGGCTGTGAGGGTCTTGAGATGGGAGAGAACTAGGCTCTCAAATGACTTCATGACCACAGATGTCAGAGCCACGGGTCTGTAGTCATTTAGTCCAGTGATCCTAGGTTTCTTGGGGACAGGGATTATGGTGGAGGACTTGAAGCAGGCAGGCACATGACATGCCTGCAGTGAGGAGTTGAAAATGCCAGAAAACACTGGGGCCAGCTCGTTTGCACAGTGTCTGAGGGTGGCAGGAGACACGCCGTCTGGGCCGGGAGCTTTCCGAGCATTCAGACTCTTAAACTGCTTCCTCACATCTGCTTCATGAATATGAAGAGTTGTGGTGGGAGGAGGTGGTGTGAAATCCTCTTTTGTGTGGGGTGAGGAGGGGGGTGTTGCAGGTGAAGTGATTGAAGGTGGTGATGGCTCTGTGGAGGGGGGAGAGGTGGGGGAATGAGTGTCCAAAGTGCCTCTATTGTTGGGGCCGTTGGAGGTGTGAAGGCTGCCTGATGGCTCGTCAAAACGACAGTAGAAGTCGTTAAGGGTGTTGGCTAAGAGCAAGTCATCAGTGGAGTGGGGGGTTTTAGGCTTGTAGTTGGTGATATTCCTAAAACCTTTCCACACAGAGGCCGAGTCATTCTCTGAGATCTGCTGCTGCATCTTCTCAGAGTGCTGATGTTTAGCAATGTCCACTTCTTTAGTGAACCTGTACTTGGCCTCTCTGTAGCAGTCCCTGTCTCCGCTTCTGAACGCCTTTCTCTTTTCCAGCCACAGCTTTTTGAGTTTAGGAGTAAACCAGGGTTTGTCATTGTTATAACTCACCCTGGTGCGTGATGGCACAATGCTGTCCTCACAGAAGTGGATATAGGAGGTGACAGTGTCCGTAAACTCGTCCAAGCTGTTAGAAGCAGCCTTCATTGTGTCCCAGTCTGTGGTCTCCAAACACGTGCGAAGCTCCTCCACAGCCTCGTTGCTCCACAGTTTTTTGGTCCTCACGACAGGTTTGGAGAGCTTCAGCCTCTGTCTGTACGCGGGGATTAGGTGGATCATGACGTGGTCAGAAAGTCCGAGTGAAGCGCGGGGCACCGCGCGATAGGCCCCGCTGATCGTGCTGTAACAGTGGTCTAATGTCCTCTCCTCTCTGGTCGGGCATTTAATATACTGCTTGTATTTGGGAAGCTCATGGCTCAGATTGGCTTTGTTAAAGTCCCCAAGAGCAATGATGAGAGAGTCCGGGAATGTCCGCTCCGTGTGGAGAATCTGCTCCGCGAGTGCGCACTGAGCTGCCTGCGCATCCGCATCTGGCGGGATGTAAACAGCGGCCAGGATGAATGAAGCAAACTCCCGCGGAGAATAAAACGGTTTGCAGTGAATGAAAAGGTATTCCAGAGAGGAAGAGCAGTGCTGAGCAATCACTGTTACATCTGTGCACCAGCCACTATTAATGTAGAAGCAGACACCTCCACCTTTGGTCTTACCGGAGAGAGCGGCCTGCCGGTCCGCGCGCAGCAGATGAAAGCCCTCCAGCTTGAGCGCGCTGTCCGGGATGTCCTCACAGAGCCACGTCTCCGTAAAACATAACACACAGGAGGAGGCAAAGTCTCTGTTCATGCTTCTCATCAGGGCCAGTTCGTCTGTCTTATTCCTGAGTGATCGTACATTGGAAAGGAAGATCCCAGGAAGGTATCTGTTTTCATTGTAGAAACCACTCACGTGAAGTTTTGCTGGGACTTTCTTTTATTTATTTCTGCAAAATGCCCCCTGAATCTCTGCCTTAAGGCATTGTAAACCTACACAGGCGTTTATGCTTTTATGTTTAGTCTTAAGCACATTCAGTTTGAGTAAAGCAGCATATATTAAATAAATAAACTTGCCTTTTATTTTTATTGTTTTAATTTTGTTCCCATATTCCTTTCTCCATTATACTTTTTATGGAGGCTAATGAAATATTCTTCATCAAGCTTCACTCGCTTTTTCTACTCACTATGTGTTTATACACCACTCTGCATTTAATCATTAGTTATTATGAATCTTTGGCTCTCCTCCACAGTGTGTCTGTTATCCTGTCTTCCTTCCCTCATCCCCAACTGGCCACCCTCCCTGAGCCTCATTCTGCCAGACGTTTCTTCCTGTTAAAAGGGAGTTTTTTATTTCCACTTTCACCAAGTGCTTCCTCATACAGGAGTTTTCTGTCTATTATTCTAGGGTATTTACTTTAGAGTATAACGCACGTTATAAAATTTTACTGAATAATGATTTCTTGTTGTAATGAATGAACTTTAAACTGAGCTACATGTGTAATGTTCAAGCTGTTCAATGCAGACTACAGATACCATGGCAGTGCCAGGATTGTGAGTGATTGCTGAAAATGTTGAAATGTACTCACTCACTTTTTATTATTATTTGTAAATATGTGTACAAATGGTTGGTTTTTTGTACTGTTTTTATCAATAAATCTCAGCAACAAAGGAAATACACCCATGTGTGTTGATTTCTCCCTAAGATGGCAAACTGAAACACTCCAAGTTTCCTTGTGGCTCAGGAAACTAACCACTCCAAGTTGGTGACTTTTGGAGATTTATTTCCCTGGATGATTGAGAATGCATCAAGACGAACACAAAAGGAAGTTCACAGCTTTTAGCAGCTCCCCCACCCCCTCATTCACACACCCCCACTCCCCTCCAGAATTCTCAGGTAACAACCTAATTTACATATGAATGACCAGCCAATTTAGCTTCCACTTGGCTGAAGCTAAAGCCTAGCTAAACACCTACCAGCCATTTGGCTGGAAGGCGGGTTTTAAAGGTAGAAAAGCCAAATGGCTGCTCTCGGGGGACTCTAAGTGTTAAATTCCTGTTCTTTAAGAACTCTTTAATAATTCACGAAATGCGTATTTAAACATTTTTAAACTGAAAGAAATCCGACACATTTTTATGGAATTTTTAAAAAACAAACAAACAAACATACACGTTATTATGCAATAGTTTCCCCTCGTATCACCCCCCGCCCCCTCTTTCCTCCCCACATCTCTCGTTCCGTCCCCTGCACGTTCAAATCCGCCTCGTGTGACGTCACGACTCACCTGTGGGTGGGTGTAGGATCTGGGATTAGCTGTAGCCGCAGGTAATAGCCAAACATTGGGAGACTCTCGGCAACGCAAGACTGTAAACTTCTTTTCACTGAAAGACAAACGACCTCGATGAGCTGAGCTGTGTTTTTCCCCTCGGATTGCCGGACTCTGTTTTGGGTTTGCAAACTTTGCTTAAGTACACAAACCTAAAAATCTGTAGGCGGTTTTGTTTTCTCCGTTTGGAGCGTTAGCGTAGTTTTTTTTTTCTCTCTAAGACTTCCGCACTTTGCTCGTTGAACAAGTTGTCTGGGATAAAAGTGTTTCCTCTTATGCGGTAAGTGGACGATTTGCAAGTAAAATGGAAAAACAGTTGGATGTTGAATGAGGTTTGGTCTCACCTTTTCTCCTCCGCGCGCACTATTAGGCAAGAAAAAAAAAACCAAGGGTGCGACGAAAGTTATTGTTAAGATAGAAATCAGAGCACTCAGCTTTATTTACACTCTCCGAGCTTCATGTTAGGTTACTTTACTGAAAGCTATGTTTTTCCTGCTTCAGCTTTAAATGCAGCTTAGTTCAATGTGTTTTGGGGGTTTTATGGAGGTTGTACTAATCTGTCCTCTCCTCCTCCTCCAGGTCCCAGGCTTTTTGAGCCATGCCTGGCCACAGCACAGGGGCTCCCCGCCACAAGTACCCCAACTCTTGCTCTAGGGCGGACAACCATCGACCCAACCGGACTATATCCAGGGACAGCACGACCAGCCAAGACTCCTACAAGGATCCTCATGGGGAGCAACTACGAGACCACTCCCGCTATTCAGAGGGCAGGTATGGTCGAGGAAGAAGCCACCCTCGAAACGGCACAGGAAGGGGTTCAGAGACAATAGGATTTATTCCGGGGTCGGCAGACAGCGTGCCGAGCAGCAGGCAGTCCTGTGGCTCCTGTGCCTCTATGGGCTGGAGTAGCTGTAAGGCTCTTATCTGTTGTGTTCTCACCTGTGGATTTTATGGCACCCGGGAGCCCTGCCTCCCCGTTAACGAGAGCTCCACAGACCATACCCCCAAAACGGTCGGTGACCCTCGACCTCCTAACGGCATAGCTATGAAAACCCCTGGCATGTCTTTGGAGCCCAATAATAAGCAGCCCAAGACCCCCAGATTGCCCCTGAATGACAGTTTCCGTTACCCAGATGTGCACATAGCAGGTCAGAAGGTAAAGTACCCAGTTGCTGACCCCAAACGGGGTCGCGCATCAGGTAAAGGGGATAACCAGCGGCCGGTCAGCAACACCAGCCTTATATCCTACGAGGACTACGACTTGGATGAGCAGAGCGACAAAGACATTGACTCTCTGATCACCAAGAAGCTGCTGGAGCTTTACGCCCTGCATCAGATTGACCAGCTGGCCAAGTGCACCTCTGATTCCTCCTTCTCCCGCAAGACCAACGAGATCAGCGAGCTCATCTACAGCATCGCTCAGGACTACAACCTGGAGGAGCAAGAGGCCGAGTGCAAGCTGGTGCACGGGGTCATCCGCATCAGCACGCGGAAGGGCAAAAGGAACAAGGGCTACCTGTCGACCGGGCAGCATCATAACAGCAGGAGGGACGGGACCCTCCCCGACAGTGGCAACGAGACCATGACAAACACCTTCATGAGCAGTGATTGTAAGAATCTTTTCTTTTCTTTTCTTTTTTTCTTGCTAGAGCTGTGTAAATATTTATAATGCACAAGACAACCTTGCTCACCAGCACCTTGCAGCAACATACCAAATATACCAATCATCTGACCCATCTTTTCTTAATGACTCATAGAGTCTGTTGGAACACCGGCTGAAGCTCTTTTGTTTGCCTCGTAGCTGCGAGCTCTAAAACTCCAGGTATTTTACATGCAGTAGCCTCATAATAATCGCTTAATCTGAGGCAAGTCGATGCAGGTGCGGCGTCTGCTAAACTCAAGCACGATAACAGAGATGACCGGATGAATTATAACGTTTGCTGGATCTCTGTTTGTTTTCTCTTGCCTGCGTTCATTTTGTCTTGTCTTTGTTTTTGCTTTGTTTTTTTGCCTTTCGCTACAGTTCCAGAGGTGAAAGTGTCGGAGCAGACGCCATCAGACGAGCTGGCGAGAAAGATGAGAAATTACAGCGGGCGAAGTGAGTGCATGCGCGGGGGTGGTGTGTGTGGGGATTTCCCATGAGTCTGTCTTCTTTTGGTTTCGTGTGGAATTAAGATACTCGGGAGTAAATAAAGTAATTCTGCTTGACTTTGGCAGTCCATCCTGGGCATTTGGGTGTAATAACCAGCCTGCTCTGTGTGTGTGTGCTGTAGCTGTGCAGCTGTAGGCGTTTTCTCACCTCCTCCTCCTCCACCTTTCAGTCACATCCCACTCTCCTAGCAGTGAAAGCACCGCATTCCTGCCCTTTTTCCATTCCCTGCATATTCTTTCACCTAACACCTACCTATCTGCCTGCCCTCCAGCTCCATGGTAATGCTACACCACCTGCTAGATGAGCAGATCAAGTCACATTAAATATATGTCACATAATGTTCCCAGATCTGCTAAGTAATTTCACCAACTTGGGTTACAGATGGATTACGTAAACTAGGCTCCTCTTTTCTCTCTCTCTCTCTTGTTGTTCGGTGAAGAGGTTGGTAAAAGGACGGGTGTCCTGTTACATGTCTGTGAATGAGGGTACGCCACACCGTGTTTTCACAACTTTAACTCTGTGTTCGGGGAACGTGTCCGGGTCCTGGGTTTGTCCAGGTTTTTTCGCTTAAGGATAAATGAAACTAGAGCTATGCTTTTTAACCTCACTGCATTAAACAATCCTTCCTTTTTTCCCTTTTTGTCTTTTTGCAGCATATTCCTCCAGCACTACTACGGCCTACTCGGCGTACCACCACGACGCTGAAACCTACTCCTCAGGCGCTCCTCTGATTCTCTAAAAGTCAAACAAAAACAATGAGATGTAGCCAGTTACATGGGCTATTTCATCCTCCTGCTGTTACCAAGTTGAGCACCTTTTACCCCGGGTGGTTGTACTTCTGCCTTTAAGTGGTCCAGCTACTACCTGCTGTTTTCAAGCATCTTTATGTTTCAAGCAAAAGACCCACTGAGGAGACTCTCCCCCCCTATTTCCCCTCCCCACACACACACACACACACACACACACACACACACACACACACACACACACACACACACACACACACACGTTAGGAGATATAGGTTTTTATGTATTTTTTCTGTGCAGTGTTTAAAGATGAAAAAAGTGACTCCACTCAACAGGATGCCATAGGAAAGAGGCAGACGTTTGAACAGAGCCGTCCTCGTTCTTGTTTTTATCTTCATTTTTTTTGCTAGCTGTTGTGCATGTGCCGTATGTGTGTATGAGCTTGTCGACCTCCTGCCATTTCCCCACAACCCTAAGACGTGAGTTTTTTACCTGAAATTTGTATTAGCCATATTTTGTAAATACCCTTCTGTCGATGTTACTTTGTGGTTTTTTTAAAACCATATGTGGTGTTTGTCCACATTTTTATTTTATTTTATGTTGTTAGCTACTAAGTCATATTTTTAACAAAATAATAAAAAAAAAACAACTTCATTCCTCTTTATGCTTGTGTTTATTCAAAAGTCTAAATCTGGAAGTCTTTCTCTCTCTGTATATAAAGCAGCTCCATTTGTTTGGCAGCAAATGATTTTGCTCATGTATATCAACAAGTCTTTACCATCACGAGCTTCTCTGGCACTCTCTCTTCAGCCTATTTTTTTCCTCTTTATCTCTGGGATTATTGTTGTCAGGCTCATCTCCCCGAGGTCACTGTGTTACAGCAGGCAGGCTTTTTCCGCCCTCAGCAAAAGAAGGAACTCGTTTGGCTGGTTCTTACAGAAAGGAAATAAAATCCACGGCTTTGTCTTTGTCATTTATGGCAAAGGCGAAGGAACAGTGCAGAAAGTCGGCCTAATTTTCTTGAAGCGGTTCAAATTTGGGTTAAACAGATGAAGCTGCATCTGTCAATAATCATTATCTTTTGTTTATTTTAGGAGCCTGTACAGTTGTTTCCAGCTGTGACTTACTGCTTTAAAACGAGGGGTTAAACCGGTAGCCAAAATTGCACCGAGAAAACGCACAAACAAAGTTACTGAAACTATTTTGTTTTTATTCAAAACCCAGTAAAATCTTGCATGAAGACAATTACACTTCCTAACTATCTGTTCTTCAGCGCCACACACACAGCTTTTTTGTTTTAGGCAAGTTGTTTCTGTGTGTGTTGCATTTGGCCTGTGTAACCCCATTTCCTCTGGCTCACTCCCCCACCAGCACATTCCTGTTTTACCTGTATGTAGGTGTCATGTAAAGGCTCACAGTTTCACAACTAACATACCACAGGACAAGACCAATCGTGAGCTTGCTCCATAAGTGATGCAGCCTGCAGATCTCCAAGAACCAGTCAAGAGTTTCCCGTCGCAGCTGATTTAGCCTTTTAAGTTTTTCCTCGGCTGCTTTCAGGTGCTGAACCTTTAAAATCACTCCGAGTGAGGCTTTTGCACTCATAAGGGTTTGCAAACGCAATAAAGTTCAGGCTCAATTTTTATGATTCTCTCTGTTGGGAAAATGTGTGACTTCCACAGTTTTCCATGAGAGGGGGACAGAGAACCATTAGAGAAAAAAGAAAGCATTACGTAGACTGCGTATAAAACTGTGCTGCCACATTTAAACATAGTGTCTCCATCCTCAGGTCAAGATACATAACTAATAATAACATGGATATATTTATGACCCCTGATAAATCCTTTCTAAGCTGTCATTCCCCCACCTATTCTATAATGAATAAATAAATAACTGTGTTATATCCCCTAAAAGCTCTTTTTTTGATTTCCTCCCACCAATAGAATCATTTTCATGCTCTCCAGAGATTCATGCAGCAATCTAAACTCAGTGATTTTGGTCCACACTGACATAATAAGATCACATAGTTGCTGCACATTTGTCAGCTGCACATTCACGATGGAAATCTCCCATTCCACCATATCTCAAAGATGCTCAATATGATTGAGATCTGGTGACTATGGAGGGGATTTGACTGCGGTGAACTCATTTTCATGTTAAAGAAAGCCGTTTGAAATGATGTGAGCTTTGTCACATGGTGTGTTAACCTGCTGGAAGCAGCCGACAGAAGACGGGCATACTGTGGTCAAAAAGGGATGGCTGCGCTCAGCAACAACGGGTAAGCTGTGGTTTTTTAAACGATGCTCACTGGTATGGGTCCAAAGTGTGCCAAGAGAGTATTCTCCAGACCATCACACCACCAGCAGCCTCAGCTCAAAGCTGAATGTCGTTTCTGACATTACCACCTGATTATTGGAGCAAAAATTAAAACCCATCAGACCAGACAACATTTTCTAGTTTTCTATTGTCCAGCTTTGGTGTAGCTTTATTTTCCTGTTCTTAGCAGACAGAAGTGCCACTCAGTGTGGTCTTTCTGCATCTTCTTCTTCTGCTGCTTTTAGTGCTGTCAGAAAAGCTCTTCTGCACAGCTTGGCAATAATAATAACTGATTATTTGACTTGCTGTTGCCTTCCTGTCAGATCGAAGGTCATTCTCCTCTGACCTTTGTTATCAACAGGACATTTTCACACAGAGAACTGAGATATTCTTTGTAAATGCTTTTTTTCTTCTATTTTTTTGGCTTCGTTAAGATCTTAATTTGTTAAAGCAGTGTAAAATTCTTTATTCCTATTATTTTAATATGTTCAGATACTATTTGTTTTTCTGTAATACAGTTATCTAAACCTATTTTCAAGAAAGTCTACTAGCTGTTAATTTATTTAAAATCAATAAGCACTCATGTTAAATGTAACATGTAAAACATTTCCTGACATTTTAATGCAGAGGTTATTTAGGTAAAAATGACCTTCTGCTCTGCCACCTGAGCTACAGCCACCCCATCACCCCAAAATCATCCTTTTACTCCCATTTTCAAGGTATTTGCTTTTTAAGAGCTCTGGCAACAACAAGAATTTAATGTGTCATGTTGTCCTGCACATATCACTGATGGGCCTGCCAATGGAGTGCAGGGGTCAAATGTTCAAACCAGACTGTTAGTACCAGATGTTCCAGCTGGTACATATATTACAAACTTCCCTTTTCAGGTGACCGACACACAATTTCACTCTTCATTTGTGTAAAAAAATAGATTTATTTGAAAAGTTTTGTAAATGCAAACAATAATTATTTACAACAGAGAGCTCCCGTCATGAGATCACGCAAATACATGGGCAGTAGGTACTCTGTCCTAATGTAGAAAGTCAAATCCAGTTCAGTTGGACGAAATCTTGTCAGACTGGGCTTCAGTGACCTCGGCATCATTTTCAGTGTAAGCAGTTCATAACCCCATCTTCAACAATTCACAGTTTTTGTTTTCTTTGAGTTTTGTTTAATAGTAAATGTGTTTTAGAGCAACCCACCATCAGGCAATCCTTCATTTCACAAAGACGGAAAAGCTCTAAAATCCACTGCTCCTATCTGCAGAAGAGCATGTCCACCAGCAGCTCCAGCAGGTTCGCCTGTCCTATCACAGGCCGGAAGAAGAGTTCAGTGATGAGGCTGGGGGTGATGCTCTGCAACACGGAGGCTGTGAGGAGGATTTGAGCAAAGCGGTCCCCGTCCCCTGGGTGGAGGAGCTGAACCACCTTGCTTAAGGCCTGCTGAGCTTCCTGTTGCAAGCCTTCCACAAACAGGGCTGCCTTCAAATCTGGTACGTCTGTCGGTGGAAAAACAAAACTGTAAAGTTACATGAATGCTTAATATTGCACACCATTATTAAACCACTGAAAACTGACCAGAGAAAGCTGAAGCTGAACACTTCGAATACATACCTGGATTAAATATCGTGGTCCCTTTGAGGTATGCGTACTCCTTGGGGCTCAAATCCAAACTCCAAAACTTTTTGAGGCAAGACACGAGTTTGCTGACACCGGCCATAGTGGGCTGCTCCCTTTCCACCTCAGGGTTCTCAAGTCTGTTCAGGAGGATCTTTTTCAGCATGCTATCAGTGGGGATGTCCATCACCTCAAAGTCCACGTGCTCTTGGGCCAGACCCAGAATGAAGAGTGGCGCCCAGGAGCTTTTCAGAAGGGCGAACTGGTCGTTTGGAGGCAGCTGGTTAAAGGCGGGCAAGTTTTTCATGAAATTTAGGGTTTTTACCAGAACCGCCGAAGCTTCTTTGCAAATCTCCGACGGCCTTTTCAAGCACACTGTCCGTCGCGCCTCACATTTGCATCTGTGACGCACTGAATTGTAGCTGAAGTTGCCTTGGCTTGGTCTGCTGCCATCCATTTGGCTCAGGATGTTGTACAGGATAGGATTTGAAGTCCTATCACTGCTGGTTGAACAACAACACGCGCTGTCCATTTTAACCGAGTCACAGATTGTGTGGGCAGTTAAATGAATCCTCTCGCAGGATGGCCTCTTCACGCGCTTGTGAGCACAGCTGCTGCTGCTGCTTGGAGTCTCCCTCTATTTATAAGGCCAGCCCAACCTGCTTTAGTGGACTTTGACTTGTCAATACGTTCCATATGAAAAACAACTGTGTGTTCTGCCAGGTGACTGGAACAACCCTGGGAAACTGATAAGCTTTTCTCAATGAAAAGGAGCTGCTGATGTAAAGTCTGGCTATCAAGAGGGCTGGGTCTTATCTTGTAACCGGTGTCATTAACCCAGGCAGTACCAAGCTACCAAGGACTGCAAAAGTAATCAGCCCCACAGTGAGCCCCTGCTTGCTGCTAGCTCACACCTGTAATACTGGAAACAGGCCAAAGTAGACTTGGGTCACTGACCTGCGAGATAACTTCAAATAAAAGAGTAAAATCCCAGAAGACAATTTTATTTTAATACTCTAATTTAGTGGAAACTGGTTGTAAACAGCCACCTTGGTGTTATTGTCTTTACCTGACAATGTAAAACACCCTGAGGCGACTGTTGCTGCGATCTGGCACTATATAAATAAAACCGAATTATTTGGCAAGGAATCTTGACTTTTAAACAAGCTGAGTTATTACTATTTATATTGTGATTTTAACCAGAGGAAGCTTTATATAAGAGAAGTGTAATTCAGCCTCCTCCAGCTCACAAGGGTTGAAAAGTTGGACATGTATTTGATAGAGCAGACATTTATTTTCACTGCCACATTGCAATGTAAAGACTACAAGCATCCAGTGAAAACGCAAATTCTGCACAAACCTGTGAAGAAGAGCTAGAAAACCTTCTTGTGTGCCACAGGACAACCTTGAATATGGTTCTATTTATGGTACAGAAATAGCGTTTCAGCACTATCACACACTGGTAAATGGACTTTTACTCGCATAGATCAGTTGAAATCAAATTCAAACTGCTTTCTACAGTCTCACACATCCACACAGCACTATTATCTGTGCCTAAAACACCCACTCACACTCTAATGGATACATCAGGGAGGACTCAGGATTCAGTATATCACCCAGGAGTACTTTGACACCCAGACTGGTGGATCTGCAGCTGCCCAGTGGTTTTTATTGTATTTCATGTTTTGTATTTGTAACGGATGTTCCAATGAAAAGACCGACGCCACTAAAAGTCCAGATCTCTGGCAGTCTCGAGAATCCCTCCCTCCTGTAAAGATTAATCTGTAGTTTGGGAACAGGCAGAGATAACTGGTTAGTAGATCACAGGTCAAGCTTTGTGAAACACGGGGACTTACTATTAAAGCAGGGTCAGGTGATTATGATGATTCTGAGGCGACTGGAGTGGGTGCGTAGCCGTTTATCTATTAGCTGGAGAATCCACAGCATCTGTGCAAAATGACCGCTGAGATATTTCAGCCTGCACCCAAGAAGTAGACTGCACCGTACCTGCAGCCCTCCAGCTCTGCCCCATCCACTCAATAAGAAAACAAGAAACGAATGTGTGAGAAACCGCTCTACTGACACAACTGCTACACACGTTTTTTTTCTCCCACCACCCCCAAAACAATTATTTTTCACAATTAAACACAAAACCACCTGCATAAAACTGTTATTTATTGTTTGTTATTGGTTTTACCTTTGTGAGTTTTATTTTTGGGGGATTTGGTTTATAATTTGAGGCTTAAGTGTTTTGTTTTTTTCAGATGTATGTAGGGATTTACTTAAAATTGACCTTGGAAGTTATTCATTTCATTTCAAGTGTTCTTTATCATTGTGTGTTGAGATAAAATTGGAAATTGTGTGTCTTATATCTTCACAAATACACACACACAACTATTTAAAAAATATTCTCAAGTCAATATAAAAGAAATCCAGATCAGTCTCCTGTGTACTGTGAAGGGAATTTCCAGCCCTGGCTGTGGTGTGCAGACTTTACGCTGATTGCCCTGATACGTGCTGTACTACTGTACTGCAAAAAAAATCTAGTAAACATTTGTACTGGCCATGGCAAATTATTGTCCCCATGAGGTTGATCTTACTTCAGTCTGTGACATTCGTATATCTCTTCATATATCAAACTAACTTTTATGAATTTTCTTTTCAAGTTTCTGAAACTTGAAATGAGCACAACAAACTCCTGTACGTGGAGTTCATGGTGTCCGTAACATGTTGCACACTTTTCCACTTGTCATTTAAATGCATTTATCCTATTTTGTTATCTACCCCGTACCTGGCACCGAGCTTTGGGGCCGATAAGAAAATGATTTTATTATCGTAAGAAATAAACAAACAACCCAATGTGGAAGACCTCTGGTTTGAACATCCAGTGCCATGAACTATAGACAGTAAAACATTTATGATAGTCAGTGATCCCGGGTGCCACCATATATGATGTACCATCCTCGTTATTTATTGTTATTTAGTGACACATTTGCCAAAAAGCCTGACAAACCCAGAAGCTTGAAACTGGAAGTTTAAGAGGAGGATCTGAACTGCAGGGTACCTGTGTCAAGGTCAGTCCATAAAGTGAATGACCGCAATAAAGAGATTACACACCAGACACAACTGGCAGCGCCAGTCACCGAATATTTGTTTTATGTTATCAATGCCTTTACTCATTCCTTGAAAGAATACATGAAAAATGTTTAACAGCCCTGTTTTTTTCCCAGGGTGATCTCTTTATGATGGACAGTATCATATCAATCATATGGGACACGATGTCCGTACTCACAGAAGCCTAATCGAAATTGACCACAGCTTCAAAACACGAGAAGATGCACGGGGTTATCTTCAAGAGCGCGCTCCCTTCAGGGAAGTGACCTATAATGCACTCAGCAGCCCTCAGGCTTCATCAAGCATGCTGACAGTTGTAAATGGTTTTGATAAGGCCCGTGTTTATAGAGGTTTGGAGCAGGCACAGACGGGCACGGAGGACAGACGTTTATCTCTGCCAGGACAGTAAAACGAAACGTCCTTCATACTATAAGTAGAACAACCACTGTGTTCGGAGTAAAGGGAAGCAAGATGGTGATGATGTCATAGACAGGAGCTGAAGACTGTTTTCCTAATATCTTCAGTATTCATGCACCTTAAAATAATTTATTAGGACACTTTACTGTAATTGCATTACTGGATTTGTGGAAATATGAGTCGCTCAGACTCATCTTCACAGTTTTCCCAAAACACTGACTGACTGAACTTCTACTGCTTCCAGTTTTTTCAGGCCACTGAACGTTCCGTGCTACCACGTGGGTGCATGATGGACGTCATGTGTTGAACATGACTTTTGGCCTTGACCTACTGCTAATACAGAGGTTCATTTGCCTGGTTCCATTTTAATAAGGTCATCAACCCAAAGATGATTCACACAGGGTGGCCTCATGGGAACACGTACTCAGGAGACGAAAAAGACCCCCAGAATCACTCAATTAAAATTCAGATTGAAATTGCATTTATATACTGTCATGAATCAAGCAGCCAGGAACACACAGGCACAAATGTAATCTTAAAAAAAAAAAAAAAAAAAAAGGGTTTTATTATACCCCCAAAAAGGACAAGATGATTACAAAAATTCAAAATAACAAAAATAAAGTTTTTAAGAACCAAGTGGGCCCATAAAAGACTTTAACTTAACGCTACTCAAAAGTCACTTAACAAAAACATACCTCAACAACCTGATCTGCCCAAATGAGAAACAGCTCCAGTTATATAGCAAATGAATAAACCATTATATACACCAAAGGTGAAAACTAAAGAGATAACAGCTAACCATCATTCAAGAAGAACCCCATTCCCCCTGCATGATCACAATAGATGGTCCAGTCCACTTTATTGGCTTCTGCATTTAAACCAGCTCCACCCTCAGCCTCCTCTTTCAGCCAAACCAGGAAGGACTGGAGCGGAGGTCAGGTAACTCAGAAAGAGCAGAAATATAATCAATATAACATACCTATATAAAATAACAAACAATGCAAAGCAAAGTCTATGCCACCATTTGGGCTATAGCTTAGTGCTGTCATGCATTACAGGTAAACTCAAAATATCAAATTAGTTAACTTATGATCACAGAAGCTTTAGAGCATAACATAAACATAAGACAAAAGACCAAATGAATATTACCTAAGTATCTCAGTTGTGTGGTTGCATGCATCCATCACATATACACACTGAACTTTAAATTGCAGTGAAATAAAAATTTTTAAAGATGTTTTTGATGTTTTTTGTTTTTGAAGCCCTTCAGTCTCAGATGCCATCTGATGTTTATGGGTCTGCAGTTGGCACCAGTAACGGCCTTAATTTGGGTCGAGGATCATCCAGCGTCTTGATGGACAGTCAACTGGATCCTCTGGCTGAGTGCTTGTGAAATTTTTTTGGGTCTTCCACTTGACGTTTTTGGTCCATAACGTTCAGGATCATTTAAGAAATGACTGTCTTATTGCATCCCACCTCAGCAGCCATGGCACACTGCGAGAGACCCCGCTTGTGCAGTTCAACAACCCGACCACGTTCAAAAAGAGAACGTTTTTTTGCCTTTGCCGTCAGAACGTTATGACAGTGTGACTACCTGACAGAAAATGTCAATGAATCCACATTTCTGCACAGATTTGGCCTTTTAAAGGCACGTGGTCCTAAACTTTCATCAGCTGTAAAACCGCTTGTTTCAGTTTAAGCGTTGTTTTCAATAAACATGTTTTGTCTCACTCCCATTTCTTCTTGTTGCATGAAGAAAGACCAACGCAAAGTGGTGCACACGTGAGAAGTGGAATGAAAATCATACATGATCCCAAACATTTTTTACAAATAAAAAACTGAAAAGTGGGGTGTGCGTAATTATTCAGCCCCTGAGTGCAGTCAGCTGCCCATAGACATTGCCTGATGAGTGCTAATGACTAAATAGAGAGCACCTGTGTGTAATCTAATGTCAGTACAAATACAGCTGCTCTGTGACGGCCTCAGAGGTTGTCTAAGAGAATATTGGCAGCAGCAACAAGTCCAAAGAACACACCAGACGGGTCAGAGATAAAGTTATTGAGGCTTAGGCTACAAAAAGATTTCCCAAGCCTTGAACATCCCACGGAGCACTGTTCAAGCGATCATTCAGAAATGGAAGGAGTATGGCACAACTGTAAACCTACCACGACAAGGCCATCCACCTAAACTCACAGGCCGAACAAGGAGAGCGCTGATCAGAAATGCAGCCAAGAGGCCCATGGTGGCTCTGGACGAGCTGCAGAGATCTACAGCTCAGGTGGGGGAATCTGTCCATAGGACAACTATTAGTCGTGCACTGCACAAAGTTGGCCTTTATGGAAGAGTGGCAAGAAGAAAGCCATCGTTAACAGAAAACCATAAGAAGTCCCGTTTGCAGTTTGCCACAAGCCATGTGGGGGACACAGCAAACATGTGGAAGAAGGTGCTCTGGTCAGATGAGACCAAAATGGAACTTTTTGGCCAAAATGCAAAACACTATGTGTGGCGGAAAACTAACACTGCACATCACTCTGAACACACCATCCCCACTGTCAGATATGGTGGTGGCAGCATCATGCTCTGTGGGTGCTCCTCTTCAGCAGGGACAGGGAAGCTGGTCAGAGTTGATGGGAAGATGGATGGAGCCAAATACAGGGCAATCTTGTAAGAAAACCTCTTTGAGTCTGCAAAAGACTTGAGACTGGGGCGGAGGTTCACCTTCCAGCAGGACAACGACCCTAAACATAAAGCCAGGGCAACAATGGAACGGTTTAAAACAAAACATATCCATGTGTTAGAATGGCCCAGTCAAAGTCCAGATCTAAATCCAATCCAGAATCTGTGGCAAGAAAACTGCTGTTCACAAAAGCTGTCCATCTAATCTGACTGAGCTGGAGCTGTTTTGCAAAGAAGAATGGGCAAAGATTTCAGTCTGTAGATGTGCAAAGCTGGTAGAGACTGGCAGCTGTAATTGCAGCAAAAGGTGGTTAAGATAAGATAAGATAAGATAAGATAGAACTTTATTAATCCCTCGGGTGGGTTCCTCTGGGAAATTCGATTTCCAAAAAAAGCACAGCAACGACCGAAGTTACAGAATTGTTATATATATATATATATATATATATATATATATATATATATATACACACACACACACACACACACACACATATATAAATACAGAGACAAATATAAATAAAATATACAAAGGGGATAAATAGAATAAATAGAAATAAAAAATAAAAATACAAGTGAATTGCACATTTCAAGTATTGAGTCTGTTGACTATTTACAAAAAGTATTGCACAAGGTATTGTACAGTGAGGTGAAGAGGCACTACAGCTTAGTTGTTCCCCCCTCCTTTGTCCTCCTGTTTCCCCTCCCTCTCCCCTCCAGAGAGGAGTTAAACAGTTTGATGGCGTGTGGGACAAAGGAGTTTTTAAGTCTGTTAGTTCTTGTCTTGGTGAGAAGCAACCTGTCACTGAACAGACTCTTCTGATTGTTAATGGCCGTGTGCAGAGGATGCCTGGCATTGTCCATAATGTCCATTAGTTTCTTTAATGTCCTTTTCTCTGCCACTGTCACCAGAGTGTCCAGCTTCATGCCGACCACAGAGCTAGCCCTCCTGATCAGTTTCTCCAGCCTGGATGAGTCCTTCTTTGCTGTGCTGCTCCCCCAGCACACCACAGCATAGAAAAGTACTCCAGCAACCACTGACTGGTAAAACATCCTCAGGAGCTTCCTGCAGATGTTAAAAGACCTCAGCCTCCTGAGGAAGTACAGTCGGCTTTGGGATTTTTTATACAGGTGCTCTGTGTTGCATGACCAGTCCAGTTTATTGTCCATCCACAGCCCGAGGTACTTGTACTTGTTGACCACCTCCTCCCCCTCTATCTGAACCGGCAGTGGACCTTCTCTGGACCTCCCGAAGTCCACAACCAGTTCCTTAGTCTTTGAGGTGTTGAGTTGCAGGTGGTTTGTGTGACTCCATGCGACAAAGTTCCTCACCAGACTTCTGTACTCCTCTTCCTGATCATCCCAGATACACCCCATGATGGCTGTGTCATCTGCAAACTTCTGAATATGGCATAATTCAGAGTTGTAGCAGAAGTCAGAGGTGTACAGGGTGAAGAGAAGAGGGGACAGCACAGTTCCCTGTGGTGCTCCTGTGCTGCTGACCACAGTGTCAGACGTGATGTCCTTCAGCCTGACGTACTGTGGTCTGTCGGTGAGGTAGTCGGAGATCCAGGCCACCAGGCAGGGGTCCACCTCCATCCTGTTCAGTTTTTCCTGAAGCATACAGGGCCGGATGGTATTAAAGGCACTGGAAAAGTCAAGAAACAGGATCCTGACCGTGCCTTTTCCCCCATCCAGGTGTGAGTGGGCTCTGTGTAGGAGGTACAGGATGGCATCCTCCACTCCGACACCCGCCTTGTATGCAAACTGTAGTGGGTCCTGGGCATGTTGTACCTGTGGTCGGAGGAGGTTGAGGAAGAGCCGCTCTAGAGTCTTCATAAGATGTGACGTCAGTGCCACCGGTCGGAAGTCATTCAGCTCATTGGGCCGGTTCCTTTTGGGGACCGGGACGATGCAGGATGTCTTCCATAGGGCGGGCACTCTCCCCAGTCGCAGACTGAGGTTGAAGACTCGTTGTAGCGGCTCCCCAAGTTCAGCAGCACACGCCTACAAAGACTCAGGGGGCTGAATAATTACACACACCCCACTTTGCAGTTATTTATTTGTAAAAAATGTTTGGAATCATGTATGAATGTCGTTCCACTTCTCATGTGTGCACCACTTTGTGTTGGTCTTTCACGTGGAATTCCAATAAAATTGATTCATGTTTGTGGCTGTGATGTGACAAAATGTGGAAAAGTTCAAGGGGGCCGAATACTTTTGCAAGCCACTGTATGTGCCAAAGCTTTTATTGCACTGGCAGTGTGTTTGGGATCATTGTCACGCTGAAAAATGAAGCTACTGCCAATCAGATGCTTTTCACGTGTTATTGAATGGTCGTTCAAAATCTGACTGTTCATAATTTCACCAATTGTGAA
This sequence comes from Aulonocara sp. 'chitande type north' Nkhata Bay, assembly GCF_057382095.1. NCBI lineage: Eukaryota > Metazoa > Chordata > Actinopteri > Cichliformes > Cichlidae > Aulonocara > Aulonocara sp. 'chitande type north' Nkhata Bay. Next base: position 18,836,564 of record NC_141354.1, read on the forward strand.
AAGATCCCCAACACCACTGAAATTTTAAGGACACACTGCACACCATGCTGAGATACGCCAAGTTTTGAATGACCTTGTTGGTGTGAAAATACTATTTTATGTATTTCAAATTGTGTTATCTTTGGCATTTTGCACAAGTTTGACTAAACAAGTGGGAACTAATCATGTTTTCTTTGCCACTTAAAATTGGTTCTTTGCTTAGCTGTCTGCTATGTGTACACACAACACAGGTTCATCTCTTGAGTTAGGTGGCTGTTTTATGATCTAATCACATATTAACCACATCTACTGTTGTTTAATTTTAATTTTATTTTTACATCACACACGTTCACACATGCACATTCTCAAGAATTTGTTTGAACTTCCACTAATCAGGAGGGTGATGACTAATGCACGGTGTGTGTGTGTGTAATATGATGTGTGACATAATGTCAGAGTCCAGACACCCGAGTCTAGTTTTACTGCCCATTACTATAAAAATACAACAATAAAAGCTGAGGTGAAGGACAAAGCAAGGGTTAACTTTGGGTTAATGAACTCTGACTAGATATATTTCTCAGCTGCCTCTTTCTCTTTTATCCTTTTACTAGTCATGCTAAGTTAAACAGTTTTGAACAACTCTTGGTGTATTTCTAATGAAATGAAGGTTTTACTGTGACCATTATTAAAGAGGCGGAATTGGCAACTTATAGTCAGTGTGAAAAGAAATATACCTGTGCAACCAAGTGAGACATGATTAAACATGTTGTCTATCAAAGCACATCGATGCCACTTTGATGTGACCTCTTATAATATATACTGTATGAAAACATTAAGACAGTGCTTAAGCAGTTCTATTAATCCAATGGTCTATTTACTGAGCTATCGGTATTGGCATGTATAATGGCAGATAAAAGAACATTTTAAAACTAAAGGAAAAATTGGAGAAAGACCAATCAACTATGTAAAGAGTGTTAATTTTAGCAGCATTGGAAGGAATCTGAATGCAACTTCTGTGTTCATAACTTACCTGTTTGGGATGCCACAAACACAGCAACCAGCTGACCTGTGTAGAATCGAGCGGACGGTAAACAACTTAATATAAAATATCATATAACAAGTTTGGAATGTCAGACTTTTAAAAAACAATAAAGACAAATGAACTTTGTCCTTATGTCAAATGTCAGTATCAGTATGGGTTGGGCTCTAATTTTTTAACTTGATGTTTATGATTCTGGATTTTCCTGACCAATCTTGCATCACTTTGTTTTCCACAAATTACACAGCACATTTATATACAGACTTTAAACACCAAAAATCCAACCATTAAGACCCAATATGTGATTTTAAGCAATCTGATTATATATTTTGAGCAGCACTGGTTACTGGTTGTGTGGATGTCAGGGGGGATTTCACAGTGAAAATATAAAAAGGATCAAGACTGGTGATTGTTTGGATATGGTCTGGATTTTTGTGATGATTGTATTTTGGGTCACTGCATTAGTTTTATTATTATATTGCTGCTTTTCTTTCTTTAAGGTTTATTTGTATTTCTGTTAGTTCCTGTTTTGGACTTTGAATTCAAGCTGATTATGAAAAATGCTTTTTATTTTTTTCTTTCTGTCTGTAGTCAGGTGTTGGGGTCCTGAAAACTGTGACTGGCAGACACACACACAAGCTGGTACATGTGAATGTCCACTGTATCTACATTGTACACTAAATAAATAAATGTTTAAATACTGACATTCAATGTTGAGCTAACCGTTTCTGTACTCCTTCCTTTACTCCACTGCATTTGTCTGACAGCCACTTATTAAATTTTGAGATTACAGTGAAAAACTGTGGATCTCTGGATTCTGTGATTTTTAATTTGATATTTTCTGCTAAACTGAATGAGGACGTGTTCCTTTATGGGTTGAGAGCCTTCTCCTTCTGATATATAAAGAGTTAAAAACGGTCTTGGCTGTAACAAGCTATGTTCAAAGGTAAACAGGGCTGTTTTCTGAGTCCATAAAAAAGGCTGACTTTTAAGAGCTACCTTAAAAGTCAGCCTTTGACAGGCTTTGACAGGTCAGGGACGCTATAAACGCAACACTCATATATATTATGATGTGTTGATGTATATTAAACTGTACGCACATTATAAAAAAGCAAGCTTAAATGAGCTCAACATTAAACATTTACATCCGTAAAACATGCATAAACAATATAATGCAGCAGTCTCATAAAACCAAAAACAGCATATGCAATAGTAGAAAGAGAAAAAGTACTTTCAGAAAAGACGTTAGGACGAGAGATGTGCTCTCCAGATATCCTAGATTTAATTATGATGGAGAATTCAGCAAAAGGGAATAAAAAGGAGGGATTTCCCGGACTGTTTTTATTTAATCAGATTTGATTAATTAAATTTTTTTTGCTCATAACACATAAAAATTGTGCAGGAAAAAATATTAGTGCTCACTTTGAGATTAAAATCGAATTAAATATTTCGACCTTTTAGAAAAAAGGTCGAAATATTATTTTCAGATAATTCTTTCAAATAACTCCCTGAAAAAGTTTCTGCAGGTTTTGCCAAGATGTCTTCTTGCGTTTAAGTTTAATACTTAATGATTTTTTTTTTTTGACATGGTTAATAATTGTTATGAACGTTTATGAGTCGATGAGCTTTACTTCTGTAACGTCTGCGGAAGCGGATATGACGTCATTTACAAACGTTCCTGAAGATAAACAATCATGGCGGACGCTAAAGCTGACCCTCCGGTGTATTTTGCAATAACCAACATTCCTGTCGCGTTTCGCTCAGCGGACCTGAGGAATTATTTCAGTCAGTTCATAGAAAGCGGAGGTTTTCATTGTTTTCACTACCGACACAGGCCGGAGGTTCTCAGGGAGTCCGGGGCGCCTGAGAGCTCGGTGTCTGGAGATGACTCGGAGCCCCGTTCCTCATCTTCGGAGTCCGCTGAGCTAACAAAGATCCCAGCCGAGTCAAAGCCGGCAGTGAGGTCGTGCTGCTGCATCGTCTCAGTTCGCGCTAAGGACGCTGAGAGGTTCGTGAGGATGTATGCGGGGAACCACTGGATCGACGCGAAGGGAAACTGGCTGGCAAGACGATGTGTTATCAAGAGAGTCAAAGTTTCCTACGACAAAGGTGAATTATGTCATATGCGACGTATTAATGTGGCACATGACACATTAGTCATTGACAGGTCAAGGTGAGGAGTATTAGTTATCATCCAGTGATAAAAGCTGTAGTTCCTGTGCCTCTGTTGTGAGCCTTAGAAGAAAATCACAGCCAGAATTATAAAAATAAGAAATTATTTATTTATCTTATATTTGGGGAAATGCTTTTAAATCAACAAAGCAAAACTGAATTTTAAAAGATGTGGAGGATTATTAAAACGTATTACGTCCAGGGTGATTTCCTGATCTGTCCTTGTGGCAGTGAAGCTGACATGGGTGAAGGTATATTTTGCTGTTAACTGTAAGGTAGCATCTGCCTCCATCTCCTATCCCTTGAAGAAGATGCAAAGGATTGAGATGGAGGGAGATGAGCTGTGGTGACCCCCTAAGGAGAGCAGCTGAAAGAAGAAGACAGACATTACAATTGGCTGGGTCTTATATACTTTAACCCTTTTCTTCTACCTGAACACTTGCTGTGCTTCCTACAGCTTGTCTCCTTCACCAATTCATAGAAGCACTTTTTAAATTGCTTTCTGTCTAACACTGACACTCTGATGGATGAGAGAAACTTGGTTAGTTGCTGAAGCTGCTCAAAATACAACTCAATATTATAACACTTCTCCAGTCTGTATGCCAGGGATCAAACCTCCAAGCTTCTGATTAGTAGATGACCTGCTCTACCTCTCGAGTTACAGTCACCCCACAGTGTTGGAGAGAGATTCCAAAAGATCAGCCGTGGGCAGCATTTATTGGAGAGAAGACAGGAAAGCTGGGACAAAGAGCATGGGCAAGACACACAGTAAATGGCTGTAGGGAAGATTTGAATTTAGGCCTCTCTTAGGCAATAGCGTTACGGCACACGGGTCTCCTATACTGGTGTCTGAAAGAACTTGATTTTATTTGGAAGAGACCTCCAGCTGAAAAAGGCTCAGGCTGGAGCATATAGACAACAAGCAGGACTAAAAGAAAAGTTAAGATCATGCGGTAGTGGCATATTAAACATATGGGGGGTGAAAAGATGGGAATGGAGACTATATGCTCAGTGCATCATGGGAAGCCTCAGCCCAGCACCTTGAGCCTGTAGCAAAAAAAATTATGACTATGATGTTAACTATAAGCTTTATCAATAAGGAACGTTTAAATCCTAACCTTCAACGTAGAAGAGGTGTCTGTCTCCTGAATCCAAACTGGGAGCTGGATCCACTGGGGAGGACCTGACAGCTAAAGGCTCTGACTCCCATTCTACTTTTGGAAACTCCATAAATCATAAGCCTGCTGAGAGTGCTACTGGGATGATATTAAACTGTAAGGTCTTTAAGATAAGATGGAGGCTTTGTATGTGAGGAAAAGGATTTAAAATTCAGTTCTGGTTTTAACAAGAAGCCAGTGATGAGAAGCCAGTATGGGGAAAAATATGATCTCTCTTTCTAGTGCCTGTCTGCACTCTCGTTGCGGCATTTTGTTTTGTTTTGTTTTTCACTGAAGGCTTTATGGGAAGTTTTTAGGAGAACCTGACAGTAAGGAATTACAATGACCCAGCCTAGAAGTAAGAGGTGCACGAACCTTTCACATCGTGTGGTTTTTGTCACTCTTTGTACATGTATTATTATTTTTTCCTTTCTTTCAGATGACGGATCTTTCCCCTATAAAACAAAGTATGAACAGCGGCACCGTGTTTCCTTAACAGAGCGATTCACAGAGGCCGACCTCAGAAGCCTCTCCGAACTGAATCCACCTGCTCTGATGCAGAACGGGAATGTGGGCACATCCGTAAAAGTGTTTCTCCAGCTCATCCAAGCCTGTCGCCTGCCTCCACGCCTCATTCGGAAACTGGGGCTCACTTTCCCCAAGACCAGTTCCAACCGTCGCTATGGGAACGTGCCCTTCCAGTACCATGACACTTGCACACTTCCAGCCACAGAAGAGACTGTATTAACAGCTGCTGGACATGAAATATCAGGACCAGGTACTTTGCCTGGTTCATCCTTAGGATCGAGGCAGCTGGGTGATAACACAGAAACCACTGAGGCTGATGAAGCACAGAAGGAAGACGCAGAGGAAGAGGATGCGCAGTCGAATGCTGATGATGTAGGTTCAGTTCAGCCCTATCAACCAGCTGTCTGTCAGCGTGTTGGATAAATGTGTTGGTTTTAGTTTGTGTCGGCTGTCCATTAGGTGCAGCCTAACTAAAACCATCATCATCCCTTTATTGTAGTTTGCTAATTTCTTCATGTGATTGATTGTAGGATGATGACTGCTGTGAGGAGTGGGAACGCCACGAGGCTTTGCATGATGATGTAACAAGCCAGGAGCGAACCAAAGAGAGACTGTTTGAAGAAGAGATTGAGCTGAAGTGGGAAAAAGGAGGCTCAGGTCTGGTGTTCTACACTGATGCTCAGTACTGGCAAGAGGAAGAAGGAGGTAGGCACCAAAAACACTAATGCACTTTGAAGAAAAAAGCTTGCATACTATACTGTGTTAATAAACGAGCAATGGGGTGTGCAGGTTATTAAGCAAACTTTAGGTAAATAGGTGTGGAAAGGCAAACTGAACGTGTCTGTTTGTGTTAATTAGTATAAGAAATCAATTCAGCGGAGATGCTGACAAACAAATTCCGCTCTACAATAACATACATTAAAAGATAATTGCAAATATACTCACACTGGCCGCTTTGTTAGATACACCTCTTCAGTAGCTTGCTAATTCAAAAATTCGATCAGCCAATCACATGCCAGCAACTGAATGAGTTTAGACATGCGAACGTGGTGAGGACGACCTGCTGAAGCTTAAACCAAGCATCAGAATAGGGAAGAAAGCTGGTTTAAATAACTTGAAACATAGTTGTTGCTGTCAGACAGTTTGGTCTGAGTATTTCAGAAACTGCTGATCTTCCGGCGTTTTTCGCACACAAGCATCTGTCGGGTTTTACAGAAAACGGTCCAAAAACAAGCAAATATAAAGTGAGCAGCAAATTGTGGGTGAAAATGCCTCGTTTGGTGTCAGAGGAGAACAGCCAGACTTCTTTATGAGTGAAAGCAACAGTAGCTCAAATAATCACTCGTTAAAAAAAGGGGGGGCAGAACAGCATATCTGAATATGTTAAACCTTGAAGCACATGGGCTACAGCAGCAGATGTCTGCTAAGAACTGGAAACTGATGTTCACAAAAGTTCAACAACTCCAGACAAAAGAAGACTGGAAAAGAATGTTGGAAACACTGGAACATCAGAATTAGGAGTAACCAACATGGAAGCATGGATTCATCCTGCCTTGTGTCAACTGCTGGGGTGTGGAATATTTTCTTAGCACACTTTGGGGTTCTTAGTACCAACTGACCATCATTTAAATGTCACAATCTACTTTTGTGTTGCTACTCGCCATGAACATCCATCTTTATGACAACAGTGTACCCATTTCCAACAGGATAACAAGCCACGTGAAAACACTGAGATCATCATAAACTGGTTTCTTGAACATGACAATGAGTTCACTGTTCTCAAATGGCACGGTCACCAGATCTCAATTCAATAGAGGGATGTGATGTAACCAGAGATTTACATCATGAACAAATAGCTAACAAAACAACAGCGACTGTGTGATTACATTCATGTGTGTTTCTCTCGTTTTTCAGACTTTGATGAAGAAACAGCCGATGACTGGGATGTTGACATGAGTGTTTACTATGATAAAGGTAAAATTTTTTTACCCTAATTAACTAAACTGTGTTCTATTAATGCAGAGTCAGATTTCCTATAACCAAGTCCTTTTACAGATGGAGGTGACATGGATGCTCGAGATTACGTCACAATGCGGTATGAAAAGAGGCTGAGGGAGGGTCATGAAGATGGATCGGGGCACAATCAGTCTATTGGCCGCTTTGAGAGGTTCACTAAGGTGAGGAGGTTGCCATCACATATAACTTAATCTAATCTTTCCTCTTGTTACACATCAGATAACTGCACATATATTTTTTCTCTGATTAGGGCTTTGGGCGTCGTGTGATGGAGAAACACGGCTGGAGGGAAGGTGAAGGCCTAGGAAACAGCCAGATTGGAATTTCTGAAGCACTTGAAAATGAGGGGCAACATCCCAACTGTAAAAGAGGCTTTGGGTGAGCATGAGCACAATCAGCGGAAGATTTTGATCGACTTTGCTCTCAAGCTGACGGCAGGTCGCTTGTTCCAGGCTCAGGTGTCAATCAATACTGCTATTCTTCACTCTCATTGGTAGTTGTTTCGATCCTATGGAGGAAGTTAAAAGAAGTTAATTTTACATCCAACCCACTTCCCAAACGCCAGCAGTTATTCCGCCCTTAGTCACTTGAAATTGCAGGATGTCACTCAATTTGCTTCCAGTGTGGACGCAGCTTAACAGCTAATATAATTTTAAGCTTTGGTATGTGAGGTAGGTGATGCTGATGCTGTGTTGTTTTTTTCCTTTTCTTTTTTGCAGGTATCATGGAGAGAAATTGGTCTTACATCCTATAAAAAAGGCCAGAACAGATTATCATATAACTACAGTGTATGATAAACCCAAAGACATAGACAGAGGCGATACCTTGCTGAGACGGCAGCCGAACACAAGTATGAAGTACAGAGGGTGGCAACCAGGTGGCAGCATTGGCCCACAAAGATCACAAAGATGACTTTAATAAAATTTAATTAAAACCATTTTAACATCATGGAACTCTTTTTTTTTTTTTTTTTTTTTTAAACACACACATACTTATCTCTCTCTCTCTCTCTCTCTCTCTCTCTCTCTCTCTCTCTCTATATATATATATATATATATATATATATATATATATATATATATATGTATATATATATGTGTGTTGAAATCCTTTTTTCATGTGATTAGTGTCTCTAATTTTTAATCTCACACAAAATCTAGTTTTCCTATATTAACTATACACATGTGTATGAATTGTACCAAGCTATTAATGACGGAATAATGTGGTGTTTGAGCAAGGATGAGATGATTTAGAAAAAAATGTAGTCTGAAATTAGTCCTGCACGTTGCGCCATGTTAACAACCGGCTTTTATTTTGACACGCCAGTTACGTAACTTAGATATACTTCCGAGTAGCGTTAGCATGTGTTAGCGACTTCCATACGCATGTAAATATAGCATCAGCAAACGGTAAATATCAGTCAGTATTGCTGTAATTTACAGTAAAAGTCAACATTATATTAAGGACCTGCACATATGTTTTGAGTAGACTTACGATTTATCGTACATAAACATTTAAATAGCTACTTCGTACAAGTCTTGTCTGACCGGAGTGGATGGCAGGTCCAGATTTATTTAGTGTTTAAAGAGTTTTTAATGTAGTTGGTGGAAGAAAAACTGAACTCTTGATACCAAATCCTGTGACACTGCCAGCCAACACCCCAGTTGGTACCCTGCACAGGACATCCTAGCACCATCTAATGCGAGTCTGAAGCCATGTCCAAGCAGACACAAGCGAAGCCCTCCCTGCGTTTCGGTCAGGTGGTTATTGGGCCCCCGGGTTCGGGGAAAACCACCTACTGCCAAGGGATGCAAGAGTTTCTGACTCACCTGGGACGCAAGGTGGTGGTTGTGAATATGGATCCAGCCAATGAAGGGATACCTTATTCCTGTGCGGTAGATATCTCAGAGCTGGTGACTTTGGACGATGTCATGGAAGGTTTAAAGCTGGGGCCCAATGGTGGACTTCTCTACTGCATGGAATACGTCGAAGCAAATCTGGACTGGTTGGAGGAGAAGCTGAAACAGTACAGTGACTGCTACTTCTTGTTTGACTGTCCTGGACAGGTGGAGCTCTACACCCACCAGAACTCAGTGAAGAATATCTTCTCACAGCTGGCCAAGTGGAATTTCAGGGTGAGCTTCATCATTAGATAATTATTGTATGTCTGCTGAGCCTTCACAGCTCCTACCTTACCCACACTGCCATCATGTATACACAGCTTTAACACAACAAGGTGAATTTATATTAACACCATAAGATGAATTTTAGGGCTGATGTCCTCTCTTTTAGCTCACAGCGGTGCACCTCGTGGACTCTCATTACTGTGCTGATCCAGCCAAGTTCATTTCAGTGCTGTGCACCTCGCTGTCTACGATGCTGCATGTCGAGCTTCCCCATGTCAACGTTCTCTCCAAGATGGACTTGATGGAGCAGTATGGCAAGCTGGGTGAGTTAATAAGGGTTTGCTTTAAACAGATTTTACAGGCTGTAGTCAGAGATTATCTGATGAATCGCATTGATTTGTGCTGGATAAATGTTCTAAGACAGTGAGATTAAGACATTAAAGGTCTTTTTAGAAATCATATTTCTTTGTTTCCCTTCTAAGAAAGTAGGATGAAAGAAAAAAAACTATACCGGCATTGATTGCCAGCTGAGTTGTTGAATTTCACAACTGGTTGCTTTTCATCATCATCCTTGGTAACATTTGTCTTGTACTCTTTTCCAGCCTTCAACATTGACTTCTACACAGAGGTCATGGACCTGACCTATCTTCTCGATCACTTGGCTGCAGACCCCTTCTTTAAAAAATTCCGCCACCTAAATGAAAAGTTGGCAGAGGTCGTACAAGATTACAGCCTTGTGTCCTTTGTCCCTCTCAATGTACAGGTACCAGCGCTGCTTCTTGGTATTAACTGCAAAAGAAGAGCCAGTAATGTCTGTTTAACTCCCAGTAAATTAGAATATGCTTTGGTGAATTAAATAAATAAAATAAGCTGCTTTCACACATGAAGTTCTGGCAGTTTGGGGAGAATCTAGTAGTGATAATTTCCACAGGTGTCCTTTCTCAGAGTCTCAGTCTGCTCAGATGTGCTTGCCTGCTTTATTCACACATGCCAACATCACACGGGCTTTGCACTGGGGAGTTTGTTGGTTAAGGACCAGTGGAATGTATAATACGTTGCTCTAATGTTGAGTGACTAACAGGGGGGTGGCACTGTCGCCTCACAGCAAAAAGGCTCCTGGTTCCAACCTGACGGCCAGCTGGAGCCTTTCAGTGTGCAGTTTGCATGTTCTCTTTGTGCTCACGTGGGCTCTCTCTGGGTACTCCAGCTTCCTCCCACAGTCCAAAGATCTACACGTTAGGTTAAACTGGCTATATAGTGTGAGTGATTGTCTGTCTCTGTGTCAGGGACTGGGGACCTGTCCGGGATGTACCCCATCCAGTGATAGCTGGGATACGTGCCAGCCCTGACACAACCCTGAATTGGATTAGTGGTTAAGAGAGTGTGTGGATGGATGGATGGGTTCAGTTTGTGTGGACCACTAACAGGTCTAGAGAGTACACATACAGTGGGGCAAAAAAGTATTTAGTCAGCCACCGATTGTGCAAGTTCCCCCACTTAAAATGATGACAGAGGTCAGTAATTTGCACCAGAGGTACACTTCAACTGTGAGAGACAGAATGTGAAAAAAAAAAAAAATCCATGAATCCACATGGTAGGATTTGTAAAGAATTTATTCGTAAATCAGGGTGGAAAATAAGTATTTGGTCAATAACAAAAATACAACTCAATACTTTGTAACATAACCTTTGTTGGCAATAACAGAGGTCAAACGTTTACTATAGGTCTTTACCAGGTTTGCACACACAGTAGCTGGTATTTTGGCCCATTCCTCCATGCAGATCTTCTCGAGAGCAGTGATGTTTTGGGGCTTTCGCCGAGCAACACGGACTTTCAACTCCCGCCACAGATTTTCTATGGGGTTGAGGTCTGGAGACTGGCTAGGCCACTCCAGGACTTTCAAATGCTTCTTACGGAGCCACTCCTATGTTGCCCGGGCGGTGTGTTTTGGATCATTGTCATGTTGGAAGACCCAGCCTCGTTTCATCTTCAAAGTTCTCACTGATGGAAGGAGGTTTTGGCTCAAAATCTCACGATACATGGCCCCATTCATTCTGTCCTTAACACGGATCAGTCGTCCTGTCCCCTTGGCAGAAAAACAGCCCCATAGCATGATGTTTCCACCCCCATGCTTCACAGTAGGTATGGTGTTCTTGGGATGCAACTCAGTATTCTTCTTCCTCCAAACACGACGAGTTGAGTTTATACCAAAAAGTTCTACTTTGGTTTCATCTGACCACATGACATTCTCCCAATCCTCTGTTGTATCATCCATGTGCTCTCTGGCAAACTTCAGACGGGCCTGGACATGCACTGGCTTCAGCAGCAGAACACGTCTGGCACTGCGGGATTTGATTCCCTGCCGTTGTAGTGTGTTACTGATGGTGACCTTTGTTACTTTGGTCCCAGCTCTCTGCAGGTCATTCACTAGGTCCCCCCGTGTGGTTCTGGGATCTTTGCTCACCGTTCTCATGATCATTTTGACCCCACGGGATGAGATCTTGCGTGGAGCCCCAGATCGAGGGAGATTATCAGTGGTCTTGTATGTCTTCCATTTTCTGATGATTGCTCCCACAGTTGATTTTTTCACACCAAGCTGCTTGCCTATTGTAGATTCACTCTTCCCAGTCTGGTGCAGGTCTACAATACTTTTCCTGGTGTCCTTCGAAAGCTCTTTGGTCTTGGCCATGGCGGAGTTTGGAGTCTGACTGTTTGAGGCTGTGGACAGGTGTCTTTTATACAGATGATGAGTTCAAACAGGTGCCATTCATACAGGTAACGAGTGGGGGACAGAAAAGCTTCTTACAGAAGACGTTACAGGTCTGTGAGAGCCAGAGATTTTCCTTGTTTGAGGTGACCAAATACTTATTTTCCACCCTAATTTACGAATAAATTCTTTACAAATCCTACCATGTGAATTCATGGATTTTTTTTTCACATTCTGTCTCTCACAGTTGAAGTGTACCTCTGGTGCAAATTACTGACCTCTGTCATCATTTTAAGTGCGGGAACTTGCACAATCGGTGGCTGACTAAATACTTTTTTGCCCCACTGTAAAAACAAATGCCATGTCTTGCCAGTGAACTCGACAAATTTTCATTGTTATTACTTAATTAATGTATCTGCATCATGCTTCTGTGAGATGTTGAGTGCAAAATAAGAGTTCTTTACTTTCTTCTGAAGTAGTCATAAAGCATCCATCCTGACCAGACGTCACGGTTCGTTTCCCTTAAAAAGTCACATGCCTCGTATTTCATTATTTGAACCGTTAAATCATAAATCACTTTTAGCGTTTCAAATTGAAGGTTGGATCAATTTTGTGCAGATGGATTGGGGGAGAGGGCTGTCTGCACTCTGCACTCGTTCCCTGACATCGCTTCTTTATAAAGAGTGATTTGATCCTGTGTGTGCAGAGACAGGAGTCTAGACCATGTGCCATCACTGCATGTGGCACCAGCAAGTTATGCGTGAGGCAGGTTGGCACACATGCTTTGTACATGTTCTTAGTTTAAGCAGCCATTAGTTACCTTGGTTACCCACTTATGGTGCCTAAAGCAGCCAAAAATAAAAGCTTTCGACTTTGAGAAAGAGCTGCAAAGTGTTAGAGGTCAGTGAAGTTTGAGGATTTATTGCTTTGCATGTGCGTGCTGCTTATGTCATTATGACAACACCTTATAACACACAAAGAAGAATCTGAAAAATCTGTGCTCACACATTTTCAAAAAGGCTTTGTCATCCTCTTTCTAAAGTGAATCTCACTTGAGGGGATCAGTGGGTAGTTTCTCTTTGTGGGAAAGCCCCGGATCAAGCACTTCTCTTTTCGGTTTCCAGGACAAAGAGAGCATGATTCAGGTCTTACGAGCAGTGGACAAGGCCAACGGCTACTGCTTTGGAGACCTGGAGGAGAGGAATCTGCAGGCCATGATGTCAGCTGCTGTGGGGGCAGACTTCCAGTTCAACTCGTATCCTTTCCTGATCGTCGTGGTGACTCACAGTGACTCATCTGGTTTGATGCCAAATATAAAGATTTACAGGAGGTGTCTGAAAAGCATAAGTGTTTACAGTTTTATTGAGAGGATTTCTTACGCCAAGAAATAACAGCCAATTTATGTGTAGTTTGTCAGGTTTTCCTTAACATTTAACCAACCAGTACTCTCGGGGTGCAAGAGAGGTATGTTGAAACCAGTGGAAAGACTGTGGAAGAGGAAATGATGGAGCTGTAAATGGAAAAGATCAAATAACAGGACGAAAGCGGTCACCCCTTCAGCAGCAGTATACGAAGGGGGTCCTGGGAACATCCATCTCACTTGGCCTGAATTCTTCTCAGCCTCTCTGCAGAAGCAGTGGAGACATAAGAACTAAATGTGGGTGCTGTAGATGCTTCACGGTCGCACCACACCTCATGAAAGAATCACAGTGACGAAGACTAAAGGGAGCAAATGTGTGGGCTGAGTAATCTTTTTTTTTTTTTTTGTAATGTTTTGTAGGCAAAAAAGAAATGTCTTCTTTACAAATGGATAAAAAATAAAGTCATTCAGTTTCATTTTTGTTTGAGTTTGATACATGCTTGGGAGCCCATGTTTTGCCTTGTAGCCCTGATATGATCGTTGAGCTGAAACAACAACGTGACTGTAATGAATATGGCCATTTATTCTTATTATGGGTGCAAAAATGAAATGTTTTGCGTGAATAATGGCAGATACACACAAACTGGAATGACGAGGAAGATGTCTGATAAAGCCTGCATGCATAAAAACATGACACGCAGTGGAATATAATCTCCAGAGCCTCAGTTGCCTCCTAACAGTTGCACGATTTTCTGGTGAAAAGGGAAGTTTTGAGCAGTGTTTTAGGGTAAAGGAAAAGGTGGATAATCCTATAAACATTTATAAGACAACTGCATATTATCCAGAGATGATTCTTTTATGACAAAGACTGAAATGGTTCAATAAAGCCCTTAAGTAAGGCATCATAAGTAGTTGAGTCCTTGTATATATGGATCTGCTGTTTCACCAGCAGATGGCACATGTGCTCGCAAATGCTTCTCCCTGATCCACAAAAGTCTGCTCCAAGTCTTTCAACCAGCCAGAGCCGAAAAAATTAAGTCAGGCGGGGAGAGGAAGCCACATTAAATCTGTGTTTCTGCACAACTGGCCCTGTGTCTGGTCTCTAGGATGGAAGATCCTCTTGTCTTTCGAAATACAACTAAAACTTCTCCCTATTGACTGCCCCTGACTTTACTGTCCTACTCCCAGTTCACTCTCCCCAGCTCAACATCCCACATTAAAAAAAAAAAAATCGTAACCCTGCCAACTTAAAAAGGAGCCCATAGACGCTGGTTTTAACACGGGGGGCCTCGGTGTGCCAGCGCTTTCGTGCAAAGTTGGAAGTCAGACTGAAATAAAGCGTGATCCACTTTGAGAGCTCGCGCTGGTGTGGGAAATCGCATTAACCCTGTGTGGTGTGACGTGGCTATGAAATTATATGTGTACAGTCCTTCCTTGCAAAGCTCTGTGTCTAAGTGTACGTGTGTGTGCATTAGGGGGTGTGTCAGGCAGAATGTTAAATTGTGTTTCGATGTTTGTACATGTGATCAAGTATGCCGTCTCAGTGGTACTTCCTGTGCCCCCCCCCCCTCTCTAAGCCCCCTAGAGGTAGATGCGTGTGTGTTTGTGTGAAAGAGAGAGAGAGAGCAAGAGACAGTTTGCGTGTGTGTCGAGAGTGAGAACAGAAACCGAAAGGCAATGTCGTCCCATTTACAGCACGATTCTGAACTGTAATCAATACACAGTCCGAACTATTAAATGCCTCGTAAACCGTCTAATAAATTCGCATTTAATTATTACTACCAAAAACAAAAAAACAAAAAAAAAAAAACCCCAAAACCACAAAAACTCCCTCAGCCTCGCACACACTCTTTTCATTACCATCCTACCCCTGCTCAACACTGTGCGCAAACACCCTGTGTGTGCCAAAAAAAAACATGTCTGCTTCATTTGACTGAGCAGAGGACGAACGTTTTTCTAACGCTCGTTTTTCTAACTGTTTGGGAGACTTTGAAACTGTCCATGCATCCTCTTTCTGATAGATAAGGTCTGCCTGATTTTTCCCCCCTTCCTCCCTCCTCTGAACGGTGTAGTTCAATGTTAGTGGGGTGAGAGAGGGAAGCTGGAGCCTGCGCGCCCATCCCCCCACACTCGGCAGAGAGTGTTTCTGCTGGAGTGAGAGACAGACAGAGAGGAGAGAGGGGGTGGTAGAAGAGAGCAGAGCAAAGCAGGCAGGGGAGGGAATAAGGGAATGTGCATTGGTAGTCTCGTTTGCTGCAAGGCTTCCTCCTTCTGCTGTGGAAAAACCTGTGCGTGCGTTGCCTTTCTCGCCTAAATACCACTCAGAAACACTGTTCGGGGGGAACACAATAACGCCAAGAGCACAAAGGCGCATTTAAACGAGCTGAATGTTACAGCTTTTTGCTTTTAAAGTCTAAAAATATAACTGGGTGTGTGGAAGGCAGGCTAAATGAATGCAGTGCAAAGTTTGCAGCATTTATGTATCCTGCTGTGCGTAATAACGACCTTTACGCGCGCAGCTGTGGCACCCACATATATGCAAATACTTGGAAAAATTATATATATATTTTTTACGCATTAATTAGTTTTCCCGGGTACTGATGAGTCCACAAAACCCTCAAACGTATTCACCAAGCCTACAGCCCGTGATCTATATACAGCCTCTTGATTGGCGGCTGGTTTAAAGTGCATTGTTTATGAGTTTGGGCGACTCTCGTCGTGTGCAGAAAATATTCCACCTATGGTGGGGAGAAGGGAAAAAAGATAGAGAGACAACGTGAGGTTTTCTGAAGACAAAAAAATCCAGTCCGCGCTGTGACAGCTCCACTCCGCGTTTTGCGGCCATCTGTGCGGCTCAGTAAAATGGCTGTATCTAGCGGAGCCTCGTGTTGGTTGGGTTCGCTCCCTGCCTCTACCCGGGCTCAGTAACACAACTCCCACAACAATTTCTGTCGCTTTTTTTACGCATTGTATGGAGCCTCCATCATTTCTCTAACCCATTTACGGAACCGGAACCGGGAGGATGGAGGCCGGATTCGGTCCGGTATGAGGGGCGGGAATGCATCGGCAAAAGGATAAATGGTTCTAAACAATTATTTATATTCAATGCTAGCTTTTGATTGTGACTGACTCGCCGAGAGAGGGAGAGAGAGGTGGGGGGTATATCATGGCCGCTCAGGTC
Source organism: Aulonocara sp. 'chitande type north' Nkhata Bay (assembly GCF_057382095.1). Taxonomy (NCBI): domain Eukaryota; kingdom Metazoa; phylum Chordata; class Actinopteri; order Cichliformes; family Cichlidae; genus Aulonocara; species Aulonocara sp. 'chitande type north' Nkhata Bay. Next base: position 18,852,829 of record NC_141354.1, read on the forward strand.
GCCAGCGCCGCCACTCTTAACACTAGTCCGCCGTCCGAACTCAAAAAGCCGGATCGAGACGCCAAGGACGAGTCGGGTCCGGGAGAGAAGCAGCCAGACAAAAAGCAACCGGGCTTGGACGGCGGATCGCCGGGAAGGGGGGATCTGCAGGACGGGGCCGACGGTGGAAATGTAGGGGGAGGAGGAGAACCTGAGATGAAGAACGGGAATGGGAACCCGCCCAGGGCTAACAATAATACCCAGAATGACTCTGCCGGACCGGAGGGAAATAACCACCCCGGTTTGGTGCATCACCACGGCGCGGCTTTTCCTCCACCTTCGTACGGATACAGTCAGCACTACGGTCGGGCCCCTTTTCATCAACATGGCGGACAACAAAGCCCTGGCATGGCAGCTGCTGCGGGTCCGGTCGTGCAGTCGAGCAACATGATGGACCCTTATCAACATAATTCACACGACCATGGCTTTTCAAACCACCAGTTCAACAATTATAACCCATTCCCGAACAGGACTCCGTATCCCAGCCAAGCGTACGCCATGAACTCCCCTCGCAGCGCCCAGGCGCCGACAGCTGGGGGGCAACCAGCTAAGCAGCAGCCACCAGCGGGAGGACCCACGGCAATGGCTGGATCTTACAGTAATCAGAGATATAACATTGGAAACCCTCAACCTACATCCACACCGACACTCAACAAGCTCCTAACCTCCCCCAGCTCAACGCGGGGATATCCAAACTATCCGTCTAGCGACTATAGTAGCCAAGAAGGAGCTAGCAAAGGACCAGCAGACATGGGCAGTAGCGGTCAGTATGGAGGGAGCAATCCGGCTTGGCAACAAAGGAGCCATCACCCATCGCCTATGAGCCCTGGAAGTGCTGGGCAGCCGTTAGCAAGAACCCAGGTAAAAGCCATTTTAACAGGAACAAGGCACGAGCTTTAGCACGTCTCCTTCCCTTCTCCTAGCTAGTTCACAACGTAGCAGGCCAGCCATTGTCTGATACTAGTTCGCAAAGACTCTAAAATGGCTGCCTCTTGTGTGTAATTTTTTTCTTTTCACCACACCATTAAATAAGAGTTGTTTTAACGTATTTATAAAGCTGGCTAGCAACAAAGAAGCGTCGCTCGAGGCGGATATAAGTTGTTGAAACGTTGTAAAGGACGGTTCAGGGGAAGCCAAGAAGGCCCGACTTTGAAAAGGGGGCGAAAATAGTCGCCGAAGAGCAACGGTTCGTTTTTTCTCTCATAGCTTTGCTTCTCCTTTTACGTGCTGAATTTACAATGAATTTTTGCTGCGAACACATCCGTGTGATGGTGCACAGCTACAGTAACGTGTTCTTATACGTGTGAGTTTGTGGCGGTTGCTCATACCTTCGTGTTTGTGTTGTTTTCTTGTGCGGTAAACTGTATTTCGGTGGCCATGACGGAAGGAATGCGTTTCGTGTCGAGCGAGTCTCGCACAGTTGGTTAAAATGGCTCATGTTGGTCTTGTTTAAATTGCGTAAATATCACAGTTTGCTCGCTGGGGAAAGGTTAAACTGTTAGTTTGGGTCATATATTGATTAAAAAAGAATTTCCCCGTGCTGAAAAGCCGCTCGGCTTCCCCGCATGCACGCCGCCTGTAAACAATCATCCCTGCTTTTTATGAGTGACTTGAATGCAGTCAGCAGATTGCAGTTTGCACTGGGATTTGAATTGTGGAGGTAAAATCCTACTGTCAAAGCCAGGAGATAGTTGGTCTTGGGTTGACATGCTAGCTGAAATCTGATTGGCTCCTCATCCGCTGCTCATGGCCATTTATAATTACATGTGATGCAAGGCAACAGTTGCTGATAAGAGCACATAGCATTAACTCATCACAGGGTCACCAGAGATTTTATTTTTTTGCTGCTTCTCTCCTCCTCTAAGCTCCACTTCTTACTTGCAAAATAAATCCACGGTTGGAGCAGCTCGCACCTGAATGATGTGTGGATTTGTAGTTTTGCTCCCATCATTTGCTAATATTGACCAAAAATGCGAAATGTGTTGCTGTGGGCTCTGGGTGCAGCTTGTTACACCAAAAAGGGGTGTAAGTAGTTTGTTTTAGTGTTTGAATATACACCAGACACTATTAACACAGTAAAGTTCACATCATGGGTAAATGGGCTCTTATTTACTGATATACCATATTTTTTAAAATTCTCGAGCTAATGCAATAAACACATGGCTGTTTTTTGGTTGTTTTTTTAATACACACACAGTAGAATAAAAGACAAATTTGAGCTTTCCCCACGAGGGTGTGTGTGCGCGCATGTGTGTATGCGCTCTTTGCTGCTGTGTCTGGCGTGCCACACAAGTTTAACTGCAGAAAATTTCCCCCCAATCCTCCCCCGAAGCCAATCAGAAGGCAGTCCAGCATCTCTCACCCGCCAAGGGAGTTTCCTCTCTGTCTTATGCAGATTAGCCATGTGCTACTCTTATTCACTTGATTATCTTAGATGTGCAAAGGGTCACGCTTTTTATTTTTGTTTATTATTTGGACAGAGGAGTTACCATTGAGTTGAGGATGCTCTTGTCGGCAAGGTGCGCTTGTGGGGATTCACCCAAAGTAGCTCATGGGTCTACATGTATTTGTTTAAGCAGATCATCTTGGGGTGCCTAATTTTTATCATGTGACACAGTTTTGATGGAGCGTGAGTAAAGATCCAGAATGTGACCTTTATTTCCAGCTTTTTTTTAAAAACTGAATGTGCCAGACTATGTACAGCTATACACAGTTTTTACTCTCCACAGCTGTTGTGAAGTTACTTCCTTCATTTCTTGTGTCATTCATCCAGAGCCAAACTGCCTTCAATGAAGGGTGGAAGGGGGGGCTACTTGGAACAGACTCAAAACAGGAGCACAGCTGGGATATGTTTAAGATTGGGCAGACTGCCCTCCATTCGAAAGTATATATATTCTGTTGACTTCCGAAACTATGGCAAAGCGAGGTGAAAAAAAATCAGGGTAATGACCGTGGGAAATAAGGTGGGGGGAAAAACACAGCTTGCCTGTTTGCTGGAGTTTCTTTTTCTTTTCTTTTCTTTTTTCTTTTCAGGTATGGAAATGTAAGACTCTGCAGTCAAGTATTTTACAGCTGTAATAGTACAATTATCTGTGTGAGGACACTTGCTTGAAACTTGTAGGATTTGATGACTTGATTTTCTGTGTTGTGCTGTTATCATCTGATTTTTTATTTTTTGCTCTCTGTTCTTGCCATGTCCAGCCTCCTGGTTCCATGGACCCGATGGGAAAAATGAGGGGTCAGCCATATGGAACAAGCGGCCCATACAGTCAGCAGTCACAGCAAGGACCTTCAGCCGGTCCACAACCAGGGCCTGGTTACCCTGGACAGGGTTATGCCCCGCCAGGTCCCCAGAGATATCCAGTGGGAATGCAAGGCCGGACCTCTGGAGGCATGGGGGCCATGCCGTATGGTCCACAGGTATTATCTTTCATTCTGGATCTTCAGTTCAGATCTCTCATTACTGTTGGTGTGTTTGAGGCCTTAGTGTGTTTGTATATTCTGTTTAGATGGGATCTTATGGCCAGCAGGGAGCAGGAGGCTATGGCTCTCAGGGCCAGGCACCCTATTATGGCCAACCAAGCCAGGCTCCTCACCCAAGTCAGCAACAAACCTCATATTCACAGCCTCCACCTGGACAACCCGGCAGCCAGTCACCATACCCAGGTCAACCCCATCCTCCTCAGACTTCTACTCCACACACCCAGGGAGGGCCACCTTATCAGCAGCCCCACATGCCCCCACAGTCCCAGGGGCCACTGCCAGGCCCATCCCAAGGGCCCCCACAGTCACAGCCCCCTTATTCTCAAGCTTCAGCCCCACAGTCTGGCCAGTCTCCCTACGCCCAGCAGCAGGGTCCTCCCAGTCAGGCCCAGCAGCAGCCCAACTCCCAGTCTAACCCTGGATCGCAAGGCCAGTCCAGCTACCCAGGATCAATACAGGGGCCCCAGCAGCCACCCTCACAGCAACAGCAATCACAGTCTCATCCACAGCAGTCACCAGGACACAGCCAGCACCCACAAGGGCAGCCTGCAGGTTACCCCCAGAACCCTCAACAGCAGCAAGCACAACAGTCACCTTATCAGCGCTTTCCTCCTCCTCCTCCGCAGGTACCAATCTCAGTCTTGGCTCATATTCATCTTGGTTAATGAGTTTTCTCTATGTGGTTCTGTATCTCTGGCAGTATACTTAAGCGCACGTTCTTTTGTTTATCAGGAGGTATCCCAGGACTCATTTCAGTCCAATGCGCCTCCATCCACTCAGCCTAAATCTGGTCCAGAGGACGGTCAAGGCCGCCCCTCCAGCCTTCCGGTCAGTTATGCTTCTTATAACACCGCCGGGGCATTGCTTTTTCACAGTTTTCCATCAGATATTTTTTCCTTGCCGCTTTATTATATTTATCATGCTAGTTTTCAAAAACACGGCAGTTTATGGCACATTGCATTTAAAATTCATTTCGTATTATTGATGATAATGTAAAAATTTTCCTTTGCTCTGGCTGCTGCGCGTGCTGCTGTTCTTCAGTTGTTGAGACACAGCTCCATGGCTGATGTTTTTTGGAAAAGGGTGCTGTGCAAATGAGACGAGAAATCTGACAATCGAGCACTTGCACAGATGAAATGGCTGAACCGAGACAATTCGAAAACATGTTTTCAGTCTGCTTCCATGCGTATTCTGTTTTTGTTTGGGCTGTGAAGGCAAATGGACCAAACCCACTGTTTTTTTTTTTTTGGTTTTTTTTTTGTTTGTTTTTTTAGTGCGAATTCAAAAGTTATGTAAAAAAAACACCTGTGATGGTTCTTGAACTGTTAAGACCGCTTTCTAATCGATGCATTTCCATCTAAAACTGAAAACATTTCAGTACTGGACCTTTTTTTGCGTGCAGTCCTCTTCTTTGCACACGATCGATTTCCAGCCTATAGTAACAACCTCTGGATGGTATTCCCGTTATTTCTTTTGAGCTCTTTTGTGCAACCAGAGAGCATTAAAGTGCACACTGACCTGCTGCCATTCAGCAGAATTTGATTTACCTTTGCGAGCCCTGATGATGCAGGATGACGTCACCTAAACGATGCAGTGAGTGAGTTACCAGTCTGAAAGACTTGATGTTATGCAGACTTGTCCTGTGTTAAAAAACAAAAACAAAAAAACTGTGAATACGAACCTGACTGTAACTAAAATGCAGCTCTCCGGTCATCCGTCCGGATCAAACTTCCAGGTTTGTAAATGCCCTTCATCTGAACTGAATCTTGGCTGTTTGTTTGTGTATTGAAATCACATGGCAGAGCTGGCGCTGCACGCTGACTCGGCTTGCATCCTACAAACCTTGGTAACCATGACAACCCCCGGCACTAATGCGCACTCACTTTTTCTTTGAAAAAGATAAATAAGGACAAAGGCCTCCGGGTGTGTGTGTGTATTTGTATCTCTGCCACTCATGTCTTAACAGCAGAAGGATGAAATTGCAGCGTACTGATACTACAGCTAATGTACAAAGTAAACATTACAATACTGTAAACCAGAGGCTCCGTTGACTTGGCTTAAATAAGCATAGGGACACACATTGGATAACAATTAAACATGCTTGCAGGACGCAATGAAAATATTAGCGTAAAGAGAAATCACTTCAGTTCTTTATCAGCATTTAATCTAGTCTAAGCTTGCAGAGTGTCTGATATGTGCCTATATATGTGCCATACGTCACTGACTGAAAACACATTGCGCTGGAATCGATTTAAATAGCAGCACAGACCCATTACAGTCATTCGCCTCTAGATTCCTTAGTGCTCTTATTACATTTTTGTGGGTTGTTTTGATTCTTTTTAGGACGCTGTAGGCCGGATGTGGCGGTATTTTGCCCAAAAGTTGAGAGGAATCAAGAGAAAGGAGCATCTGTGTCAAAATGCACAAACTGTCATATTTTTTTATTTTTTTATTTTTGCCCTGCTAAATTTTCCTGTCTCTCTGCAGTGCAGTTCTTTTACTCCTTGTTCTTTCTTTTCTCCCTGTATGTGTTCTCAGGACCTGTCGGGGTCCATCGATGACCTGCCTACCGGTACAGAGGGCGCCCTGAGTCCCGGCGTGAGCACGTCAGGGGTGTCGAGTAGCCAGGGCGAGCAGAGCAACCCTGCTCAGTCGCCCTTCTCTCCTCACACATCTCCACACCTGCCAGGCATCCGAGGGCCTTCACCTTCCCCGGCCGGTTCCCCTGCCAGCGCCAGCACATCCCGCACAGGACCGCTGTCACCTGCCAACATGCCAGGTGGGCCTTCACAGTGAAATTGGGCATATGATTATTAGCGGGCTTCTTACATGTCTGATCGTGACAGCGATGCCAGATTACTGACCAGTGCTGCTTAAATTATTAGAGAAGCTGTTGGTTTTTGCATATTTTTGGGAGATTACATTTACCTTTTTGGTGAATTTTGTTTGAAACCCTCTTTGCCATTTTTGGAAATGTTTTCCAAGCCTCGCTGAAGCTATATGTCCTATATTTGGACCCGACAGTAAATGGAAACATCATCGATGGCCTGCAATTGCACATTTCCTCAAAACTCAGCCTGCTGTGTTTAGTTTCCTCGGACACCTCAGGATCTTTGCTGCACACTAAAATATTATTTTTGTTTGGTTGTTCACGAAGCATAAGTGTGTGTGTGTGTGTGTGTGTGTGTGTTTGGCATGGTCTGCATATTTAGAATTGTGCACCTTCTAAAGTTTAGCCTGTAAATATGCTCTCTGCTGTTCTGTGAGGGCTGATTTTTGTCTCAGAGTTTGACAAATTTTTTGCTGAAAGTGTAAAGTTTTTCTCACCCCCCAGTTAAGAGGTTGAATGGATTTATAACCTCAGAACTAGATCAGAAGGCTTTTCTGGGCCCATAATGGGCAACAAGCAGTGTAGAATCTTGAAGCAGTGGGAGACATTTTTGTATTCTGTGGTTCGACCCAAATACATCAATGTTATTTTCTCTTACGATCCAGCTCTGAATCTCTGTGGTGGAAGAGGTGTTAATGCCATTTTTAAGAATGTCTAGTAGTGCAAAAGAGTTTTATAGTTTTATGCATCTTTAAGAATGGATATCACCCTTTGTCCTCAAATTGGAATAAACTTAGCAACTACTCGTTGCTCCTTCCCTGAGCTCTCACCAATTTAACTTAATTATTACTGTTTAGGGACCCAAATGCCTCCCAGACCGTCAAGTGTGCAGTCAGATGGGAGCCTACACCCTACAATGAGCCAGTCTCCTATGGCCCAGGACAGAGGTATGTTGCCATCTGAAGTCTGCTTTGAGATTAACATGTTGAGTGTTTGCCGTGGCATCTGAGCCTTTGTCTTTGTCTCTTTTAGGGTTTATGCAGAGAAACCCTCAGATGCCCCCTTATGGCTCCCCCCAGTCAGCCTCTGCACTGTCACCACGCCAGTCCTCTGGGGGACAGATGCACCCTGGGATGGGCCCATATCAGCAGAACAACTCTATGGGAGGCTACGGGCAGCAGGGAGGACAATATGGCCCTCAAGGTTTAAACTTTTGGATTGGGTTATCTTTAAGAGAGGCTTTTTTTTTTTTTTTTTTTTATTCTTTGAAATACTGCTAAGACAACTGTCTTCTAAAAATTGATTATATTAAGCCTAAATATTGCTTAATAAAGGCTTTCCACTCCATTTACAACCTGTCTAAAAAGTTTGCTGTTTACAATGTATCAGAAAATCCTTAGGAATATATCTCCCTGCCTCATGAATACCATGCTATCGCTGGTCCCTCCCTCTGACTGTGTTGCAGCTATTTATAGCTGTGAAGCAGAGAGTCAGCTGACGTAGCAGAGCCTCCTGTCAGTAGAGCTGAAACTGTGACAAAGGCTTGTTGCTCAGGCTGCATAGTGCACTCTCTCTCTCTGTACTAGCAGTCTGTAAGGAAAAGTCTGCCTCACGCACTCTTTAACAAAAGACTACTTTGAATTATAAAAACCAAGAAACTTCTGGGTGCTGCAGTGAGATTTTTGTTTTTTCAGAGTTCTGTTCAGTTGCAACCATGTGATTTACTTGAGCCTTTTTTTTCCCATCTTATCATTCCCATCTTAGGTTATCCTCGGCAACCTAGCTATGGCAACATGCCTAATGCCAGCTACCCTGGGACTGGCATGGGCTCAATAAATCCCATGGCAAGCCAGGGTGGAGGTCCTCCATATGCTGGCATGCCTCCAGGAAGGATGCCTCCTAATCAAATGGGGGCACGGCCCTATGGCCCCAACATGGGTCCCAATATGGGGCCTAGCATGGGTCCAAACATGCCTCCCAACATGGGCAATATGCCGCCCCAGGTGAGCTCAGGAATGTGTCCTCCACCAGGAATGAACAGAAAGCCCCCGGATCCCTCAGCCATGCAACACCCTGCCACAAACTCCATGCACAACAGGTTGGTTACCAGTGGATCCTCAACTACCTGCATTTATTCACCAGGCACAAGTCTGCTGGTTATCACTCATGTCTAAATATGAAGTAGCTGCACAGTGCCTCATCCCACTTGCACATAAGATGACATATTTCTCTCTCTCCAGGATGTCTGGGTACCCCAACATGTCTCCAGGCATGATGGGCTCTGGCCCGCCTTACGGCCCTCCAATGAACAGTATGCCTGGAATGATGAACACTCCAGGTGGATCACCCTACCCTATGGGGCCAAACATGGCCAATAACACAAGTGGTAAGTTGTACTGGCATAACCTCATAACTTAATGTTGTTCTTTTTTTTCTGTTTGTTTTCTCTTACGTGGATGCTTCATAGCTAATTCATTCCCCACCATTGTTTCTAGGCATGGCCTCTAGTCCAGAAATGAACAATAAGATGAATAACAAGGTAGATGGGAGTGTGACGCCCAAGCCAGAATCCAAATCGAAGGTAACCCCTCTATTAAATATAATTACTATTTTTACAAGTCTTTTAAAATCTGTGCACCTCACCTCATGTCCTTTGTCATTTTGAAAATTGGTTTCTTCCTCCTCTCACACTAAACAGAAGTCCAACTCTTCCACCACAACCAGTGAAAAGATAACGCATCTGTACGACTTAGGACCAGAGCCAGAGAGGAAGATGTGGGTGGACCGTTATTTGGCCTTTATTGAAGAGAAGGCTATGGGCATGACCAACCTGCCTGCTGTAGGACGCAAACCTCTCGACCTCTTTCGGCTGTACATGTCTGTTAAAGAGATCGGAGGCATGATGCAGGTTAATATGGAAGTTTTAAACAACATGAATCCCAGAGTAAATGTTTTGCTTTGTCTTTGTTGAATCCTTTCCTAATATCCCTGTATTTTGTGTATGTGTGTGTATCTCAGGTGAATAAGAATAAGAAATGGCGTGATCTGGCCACTTCCTTGAATGTGGGTACATCCAGCAGTGCTGCTAGTTCTTTAAAGAAACAGTACATCCAGTGTCTGTATGCCTTTGAGTGCAAAATTGAGCGTGGTGAAGACCCCCCACCTGAGATCTTTACAGACAACAAAAAGAACCAAGCTGCTAAGGTCCAGCCCCCCTCTCCAGGTGAGAGCTGTGCTCATGTAACCTTTTCTGATGAGCGTACCTTTTCAATAATCAACCCCTTTGAACTTTAAAACTGACAAAAATGCCCGACTTGCTCTTTTGCAGTGTTATTAAAGCCATGTACCATATCTATCTGTTCCTCTCTTATTTCAAACTGAAGCGTCCCTCTGCTCCACAGCTGGGTCAGGCTCTCTGCAGGGTCCTCAGACTCCTCAGTCTACCAGCAGCTCCATGGCTGAGGGGGGAGACTTAAAACCCCCTACTCCGGCCTCTACTCCTCATGCCCAAATGCCGCCCGGGTCCAGGTGACTCTTGTTTAAGATTTTAACTGAAGAATCTTTGCTTTCAAGAGTCATTAACATTAGTTATACTAATCCTTCTTCCTTTTGCCTCTTTCCTAGGAGCAGCGTTAACCTGCAGGACCCCTTCTCTGACGGAAGCGATCCTGCATTTCCCCGGAAGAACATGACGCCCAACTCCAACTATCAGTCTGGCATGAACACGCCTGACATGCAAGGTCGAATGGGCCCGTACGAACCAAACAAAGACCCCTTTAGTAACATGCGGAAAGGTGGGCACACTGAATAGTGTTGTTAGTCTCAGCTAATTAACCAGTTACACATTTCTAAATGCTTTGTAACTCTAAATATATTTCCAGTTGGGGAGCAGTTTCTACCTGCTAACCAGGGTCCCAACAGCGGGATGGGTGATCAATCACAGCAGCCGCCACAACAACAACAACCACCACCACAACAACCGCAACAGCAGCAGCAGCAACCTCCATTCAACAGGGGACCGCCTGGGGCCATGGGCACAATGCCAATGGGGCCCAGACAGCAGTATCCTTATGGACCAGGCTACGACAGGAGGTAAGGCAGAATTTTAATGGTCCTTCAACACAGCTGGTAAAACCAAGTACTTTCATGATTAATCAAACCACAAATGTCCCCATTCACCTCAAAGAAATTGTCTAATGACTGAGTTGAATACATTTGATATTTAAGAAACTGGCTAGCTTCTTACACACTTAATTAAGCTCTTAGGTTATTTTAATGCTGCCGTTGATTCACATGTTCATATGGTGACAAGAATGAAATGTATCCCTAAAACAAGTGTAATACGAGTAAACACGAGACGTTGTAGTCTCCACGGGCAATCCTTTTCCCCCACGATTGTATTAGATTTTGAATTTTTTATTTTAAATTAGTGATACTGCACACTTGCATGGTGGGACCAATATTTTTTATGTATGCAGTAGCTACTTTGACAGTGACAGTAGTAGTTCATCTTCTGCCTGGAGAAACATTTTAGCGCTAATGTGGGTATACAGGTGTCATAACCTATTGTAGTAACAGCAAAACACTTTCCACCAGCAGTGTCTCACTTTCCTTCCCTGGGAATTTTCCTGGTTTGTTAGTTCTTGTATGTGGAGTACTGGCATTTTTGGATTACAGTGTTCCGTCTGAGCCTTTTTTAGTTGCTGTTGTCACTTTTGTTACCATTTTCCTATCAAACTGGATGTTTAAAGTAGGCTATTCAAGATATACTTCCTCACTGTTAGCAGTCATACACTGAGAGCCACTTATAAAATGTCTTGACCTTGTGCTTTGTAACATTTCCTATGAGTTTTTTCTTTTCTTTTTTGGATGATCTAGCATAATCTCTACATGTATTGTTCCACTTTTCCCAGGTCGGAGCAAGGAATGGGCCCAGAAGGCAACATGGGTTCTGGTGTTCCTCAGCCAAACCCGATGATGCCTGCCAACGCCGACACGGGGATGTATTCGCCAAATCGCTTCCCACCACAGCAGCCACGGTCAGTTCACAAAGCACTTCGTGGCTGGCAGCCTTTTAGATTTTCAAACTACTGTCAATTGGAAGTCATTCTTCATATATAACAAATCTACGGTTTTAGTAAAACTTGAATAACCTTCAACTCTTCAGTCTCGTTACAAAGCCAGTCCACAGCGTCATGAGACGCTGTATTTTGATGTAACTTCTATATTTGTCATTTTGACAGCGGTATTGCTTCATTAATGTAAATTTTTTTTTCCATCTTTGAGTAAATATTCACTTGGCATTTACTGCTCTTTAGTTTAAGCTTTATCTTGTGTGAATATGAATGTTATACAGTTGCATTGATTTAAATGTATTTTGTCTTAATCCAACACAAATTCTCTGCTGGCTGGTATTTTTCACCAAGTAGTGAGCCATGCAGTTAACAAACACATGCTTGACATAATAATACAGTAAATGTTTTATAGAAAAATGGATCACGTTGAAGCACCAAAGAGGAGTATAAAGGATATTAAGTATAATGTAATTCACTGTGACACGATTAGAGGAATCTACAGCTAAATGCCCTTTGGGTGTGCATTCATCGACGTATGCTGACACATATCAGTGGGGCTTGTTGTAACTTGGTGAGAGATGCATAAGATTTTCATGGTCAAACTGAACAGGCACTTGTTTTTTTTTTTTGTTTTTTTTTTGCAGGCATGATTCCTATGGTAATCAGTATCCTGGACAGGGAACGCCCCCTACTGGCTCTTACCCAAATCAGCAGCCTGGAATGTACACACAGCAACCGGTAAATGATCCATCTGCACTACACCAACTCCCAGTGTTCTTAGTGTGTATAGGTCAAACAATGTGAAGGTTATAACTTTTACTTGTGTATTTATTTATTTTTGTCCTTGATGGCGCTCCTGTCATTTTTTTACATTTTTGTGAATGACTTTATTCTTTTTGCAGTTTGCTTTAAATGGTAAATGATAAATGTGTCTGTCTGCACTTTTGTATTTTCTGTAGAGTTACAAGCGTCCAGGGGAAGGCGGTTACCCACCATCAAAACGTCACGAGACTGACTACAGTGGACCCTTCCCTGGCGGACAGCAGCCACCGCAGCAACCGCAACAGCAAGGAGGCGCCTCTGCACCCTCTTCAGGACAGCAGGAGCCATACAATCAGTACAGCAGCAGCGGGCCCTACCCTGGCGCCGATCGCCGTCCACCCGGCCCCAGCAGTCAGTTCCCGTTTCCCTTTGGTCGTGAACGGATGCAGGGGACAACTGGGCCCAATTCGCAACCTAACATGCCCCCTCAGATGATGCAGTCAGGCCCTCCTGAGGGTCCTCAGGGAGGCATGTGGCAGGGACCTCGAGATATGAACTATCAGAACTACCCCAGCCGACAGGGTGGCCCTGGGGGTCCTCCCCAGGGACCTGGTTACCCCGGCATGAACCGGGCAGAGGAGATGATGCCGTCAGAACAACGCATGAATCACGATGGCCAGTGGGGGGGTCAGATGGGCCCTCGGCAGCCTCCTTACGGTCCAGCCGGGCCTGGCACACCTATGCCTCGCTCGGTACAGTCCAACTACCAGCCCCCTCAGGGGGTGCAGAACCACATTCCACAGGTGCCGAGCCCAGCATCCATGCCCCGCCCCATAGAGAGCAGGACATCGCCTAGCAAGTCTCCCTTTATGCATGGAATGAAGATGCAGAAGGCTGGTCCCCCAGTGCCTGCATCCCACATAGTGCCCCCTCCAGTGCAGTCACCTCTAATAAGGCGAGACATGCCTTTTCCGCCAGGCTCTGTAGAAGCTACCCTTCCTGTCCTGAAGCCACGTCGAAAACTCACCATGAAAGATATTGGTATGAAAAGAAATTCTAGAACTTAAAAGCAGCTTATTACCCTTTATTGTTCACAGTACTGTTTAATACTGCAGCTGTCCTCAGTTGTAAGTTATTGATCAGAGAGTAGTGGTATTCATTAATTTCTCTATTTTTTTTTTTCTTCTTGATTTTTCTCTTTTAGGAACCCCAGAGGCCTGGAGAGTTATGATGTCATTAAAGTCCGGTTTATTGGCTGAAAGCACGTGGGCCTTAGATACTATCAATATACTTCTCTATGACGACAATAGTATTTCCACCTTCGATCTCAACACGGTGAGATTCAGTATTGAGCCCTAATAATGTTTGTAGCAGTTTGCATGGTGATCATTTCTAATATTTTCCTTTATATTGTTTCTTCAGTTGCCTGGTCTATTAGAGTTGGTGGTTGAGTATTTCCGACGCTGCCTCATTGAAATCTTTGGCATCCTGCGGGAGTATGAGGTCGGCGACCCTGGCCAGAGAACACTACTTGATCCTGAGACCTTGAAACGAGACTGGAATGGCACAGAGGAAGAGGAACCACGGGTGGATGATATGGAACAAGAGGATGAAGATGACGATGAAGAGGAAGAACGAGAAACGGAGGGGTCATCTCATGTCAAAGAGGAGGAAGATCAAAAGCAGTGCTCTCAAGGTCAGGACGAGAAGAGCAAGGGTTCATCATCTGAGCAGACGGGCTCGTTGCACACCCCAACTGCCCACGAGAGACCCAAGCAGGCGAGCAAGTTTGACAAGTTTCCCCTGAAGTTGGTACGAAAGAAAGACCCATTTGCCGCAGCCCAGGCAAATAATCATGGCAAAATTCAAGAGTTTGACAGTGGCTTACTTCACTGGAGCGCAGGAGGGGGAGACTCAACAGAACACATCCAGACCCACTTTGAGCCACGAAAAGACTTCTTGGAACCACGCGAACGAATACCTGTGCCACCGGTTTTACTAAGGCGGAGAGTCCTAGAAGAAGAGATACGGGAAAATGGTTTGCCTGCCGAGGAGGAGAGAAGGAAGCCTCAAGACGAAGAAGAAATGCCAAAAGAGACCTCCTCTTCAGAAAGATCAGCAGTCTCAGAGAAGTCCAGCTCCTTGCTTGGCAGCGAGGAGGAGAGGAAGACAGATTGTGACTCCAAGACGGTTGAGAAAGGCTCGAAAAGTCACCTAGAGAATAATAGACCCATTCCCTCCTCTGGCAGTTTCTTTACCCAGCAGGCACAGCAGAACGGCACCATCCTGGAGGACGAGCCTCACAGTAAGGATGAGGGGCCGCTCGTTGCACTGACTAATTGGCAGGATTCTTTAGCCCGGCGCTGCATTTGCGTCTCAAATATTGTCCGCAGCCTCTCCTTCGTTCCAGGCAATGACCACGAGATGTCCAAGCATTCGGGACTGCTGCTTATACTGGGTCGACTAATCCTGCTCCACCACCGGCACCCGGAGCGCAAACAGGCCCCGCTCACCTACGAAAAGGACGAGGATTCGGATGAGGGCATGGGCCAAAGGGACGAATGGTGGTGGGACTGCTTGGAGCTGCTGAGGGAGAACACACTGGTCACTTTGGCAAATATTTCAGGCCAGCTGGACCTCTCCATCTACTCCGAAAGCATCTGCTTGCCTCTGTTGGACGGCCTCCTTCACTGGGCTGTGTGCCCCTCAGCAGAAGCCCAGGACCCTTTCCCCACTCTGGGACCCCACGGTTCTTTGTCACCTCAGAGACTTGTCCTGGAAACGCTCAGTAAACTAAGCATCCAAGACAACAATGTGGACCTCATCTTGGCCACTCCACCATTCAGTCGGTTGGAGAAGCTTTATGGGAACCTGGTGCGGCTAATTGGAGACAGGAAGGTTGCGGTCTGTAGGGAGATGGCCGTAGTTCTACTAGCCAACCTGGCCCAGGGTGACACTCTGGCAGCCCGAGCAATCGCTATTCAGAAGGGCAGCGTGGGCAACCTGCTGGGCTTTCTGGAGGACAGTCTGGCTGCCACACAGCTGCAACAGAGCCAGAGCTCTCTGCTACACCTACAAGGGATGCCCTTTGAACCCACAAGCCCGGACATGATGCGGCGAGCAGCCCGGGCCCTGCACGCCTTAGCTAAGGTGGAGGAGAACCACTCAGAGTTCACACTACACGAGTCCCGACTCCTCGACCTTTCAGTGTCTCCCCTCATGAACTCGCTGGTTTCTCATGTTATCTGTGATGTACTCTTTCTGATCGGCCAGTCATGACAGCTGGAGGGAGCCGTGGCTCCACTTCTTGGGGGTTTTGTCCCCAGTCCCCCTCCTTCCTGGTAACCTTGGCTTATGTGTGTGTAACAGGGCAAAGAAAGTTCAAGTGACTGTCTGTATTTTAATTTATGAAAATCCTTCAGATTCCATTTTCCGTGCCTCCCCATCCTGGGCCAGCCTCACTCGAGGAGACGGAGGGGCAGGGCGGGGGTTAATCACGGAGCGGTGGTGGATCTACAAATCGGAGAGATGCCGACAAAGTGACACTACTTGCAAAGCAAATGCCCACTGGATGACACAGAGCAAAGCACCACGGTTGGGAGACTGTGCTGCACTCGGGTGGGGCGGGCAGGGGGGGAAAGTACTTTTTAATAAATAATAAATAGCTGAAAAAACAAAAACTGTAACCAAAGTTGCTGTCTCGTTTACAGTGAGTTTGGGAGACACAGTGTGCCCTAGCTCTCCCCTCGAGGGCACAATGAGTCTGTGACTGGTTGATGTTCAGAGGTGAAGCAGACTGATTAAGTGGCCTACTGGTTATAGTTGCTGTAGTTGGATTCTCACCAGTCAGCCCGACAGTAGACAAAGTGCTGTCAATAGACACCTTCACCGGGGAGGCCTGTGCAGTGTGCAGTAGATTGTAGGACATTTTCTGTACCGTACTGCTCTTGAGTGTAAGCATTCTGTAACACACGTTTCCACACAGAAGCTGGCGATGCAGCTCCTCAAGAGTTTCGAGGTCAATTTAGTTTGGTGTTAAAACAGAAAATGGCTTTCTTCCCCAAAGTATCAAGAACCTACAACACCCTTACCTCCTCTTATCCCTTGATTGTATGAATACCCTTATGAAAAGAAATCACCTCTTAGGACTGGTTTTCAACTTCAGATACAGCTTTGCTGTGGTGTATATATAATGTTGTACATTATACTTCCTTTCTGTGTCTGTCTCTCTCGCTCTCTCTCTGTGTCACTATTCTCACACTTGTTTATTGGCGCGGGACGGAGGCTGACGTGAGTTTGGTCCGTGACCTTCGGTCCTCTCCGATAAGACCCACATCTCTGGTCTCTTCACAGCTCCGTAGTATGGCAGACATGGCTCAGACCTGTTATCTCCTGGTACAATGAAAATAAACTAGATGAAGAACACGTTTGACAAATTTTCTCCAGTCATGGATTCTGCATATTTGTATTTCAGACTATGTAGCTAAGACATCGTGTAAATTCCTCCCTTTCCCTTTTTTGGCTCAATGAATATCATTTATTCAGTATGAAATCTTTATACTATATGTTCCACGTGGTAAGAATAAATGTACATTAAATCTTCGTAAGCTGTTTGATGGTTTTGTTCTTTTGCAATAACGACCTTCTTTGGGGGGGGGGAATGAATGAATTCACACAGCACTGTTTAGAGATGTTCTTTAAACCACATGTTCAAGATTACCTGCTCAATAAATGCTTCACTTATATTTAAAGACTCCTAAAACTCCTTAAGAAGGTGTTACACTATGAATGTCAAACTCACTTTACATACACACAGCTCACTTTTATCTGAAGTGGGGAAGATGAGTTAAACATTTTGTCAGAAAGATTTTTACTAAACATTTAGTCTCTGGGATATCTTAATATGAGATTAAGACGTCACATCTCAGTTTTTCTACATGATGAATTTATACAATTACAAAAAGTTCTGGTAGCTCACTGTCCTGTATTCAGTTTTTGTTTAATCACAGAAAACTTTTTTTGTTTTTAAACTGAAATTTCTATAGTAGAGAGTGAAAAACAAGAACTTTTTGTTATCTAGTAACTATTTTCGTATAATACAAATGGCTGTGAGGGAGGTCTTTATCAGCAGGAAAAGCTGTAAAACATGAAAATACAGCTGAAGGTCACAAGATGCATTCCTTTATATTTTTTTTATTTTATAGTCTTTTGGTGGGCCGGATTAGATTCTCTGCAGGCCACCTTTGGCTCCCAGGCCTTCTGTTTGACACCCCTGTGTTACTAGATTGTCTCATTGTACTTTATGAGGCTGCAAAACACAAAGGGCTTTCTTTTACATGAACTTAATCAAAATAGTTTCAGGCCATCAAACCCAAATATCAGTGCAGTAAAACAAAATATTCAGAAATGTTTGTATCAATAAAAAATCTTCTAAATCCTTATAATTCTATTTATGAAATGAAATGAAATGAAGGGGGGGGGGGGGGGGGGGGAACTGCGTTTGTGGGCATAAACCAGTCCATGGGGCAGTATCGAGCGCCGCCTGCTGGAGCGGACATGTATGGCGTGTTAGCGATATTACCGCAACGATGCGAACTTTTATTTTGAAATAACGTTTGCCCTTACGCCGGAAGAGAAAAGTGCCATTCGAAAAGAACCTGCAGGATGAGGATATGAGGACAAAGAGTTCAGCCGAGCGACAAACAAACGCCGCTCGAAGACCATAAAATATCATTTGTGTTTACTCTTTTCGTTTCCTAACTTCAACGCCAAACTTCTAAAAACTAATTCACCGACTACTTATTTTTCCGTTGTAGCTATGTTTTATAGAAAATATGCCGACTCCAGCAGTGAGAGTGTCGTATTGGCGGCAGAGCTGATGCCTGTCGTAACCGTCTTTCTCGGCTTTTGTGTGTCGCATCAGTGACTATGGATGTGAGAGCAGTTTTGGAGTTTGCCACAGTAACCAGGGGCCTCTCTCTGGTTCTGCAGGTAAGTTTGGCATCCTTAAAAGTCTCGAATGAACGAGTCATATTTTACAACAGGACGTTTCTACCTACAGGCTGTAGTGAAAGTCACTGTATACTTTAAAAGCATACAGCTGACATGTGTATCACGAATGTGTATTTTAATAATGATAAATGTTTCTTTTCAGGCTGTCTTGAACGCTGCTATCCCTGACCATGACGCCGATGCGTTCAGGCCCCCTCGGACAGAGGACACCCTGTACTTGGACTCGATGGTGGAGTGGTTGTTTGGCGGCCTCTCTCACTGGGATGCTGAGCACTTCCTCTTCATTGCCGAGAGAGGATATCTTTACGAGCACAACTTTGCGTTTTTCCCCCTCTTCCCCGTCATCCTCCGGGGCCTGGCAGAGACGCTGCTGTGGCCCCTGAGCAGCTGGCTGAGTGTGCGGGGGCGGCTGCTGATTGCTGTGGCCCTGGGAAACAGCGCCCTCTTCCTGTTGAGTGCCGTCGCCTTGCATGCCCTCGGTAGAATAGTTCTCCAGGACAGGCGTCTTGCTCTGCTCTCCAGCCTGCTCTACTGCATCACACCCGCCAATGTTTTCATGACTGCTGGGTACTCGGAGAGCCTGTTTGCTGCTCTCACTTTCGGTGGTCTTTATCTCTTGGAGAAAGGATTCATCTTCCGAGCCTGCCTTGCCCTCAGCATAGCTACCGCAGCACGATCAAATGGCCTTGTCAACATAGGGTTTCTGCTGTATCTTCCATCACTGCATGCCATCTCCCAGATTCGTTTGTATCGCGCCACAACAAAAGGCCACAGTAAAGTCTTCCACTACATCTGGGTCATCATCTGTCTGCTGCTGACCTCTGTCTTGGGAACTGCAATTATTGCCCTACCCTTCTGTGCTTTCCAATACTATGGTTATAGGACGTTTTGCACACCATCCACCTCCTTGGAGAGCATTCCTCCTGCTCTCCTGTCAATAGCTGAACGGAAGGGCTACCGGGTTCCGGATGAAAACGGTCCACCACCCCTCTGGTGTATGAGACCCCTGCCCCTGCTTTATTCTCACATCCAGGATGTATATTGGGATGTGGGCTTCCTCCGTTATTTTGAGCTGAAGCAGATACCCAACTTTCTTCTGGCTCTTCCTATGGCCACCCTTGGAATAATTGCCTGTTATGCATACTTTCAAGCTAATCCAGAGCTGTGTGTGAGACTCGGCCTTTGGGACACAAGTGCAAACAAAGGGCTTGACAAACCCACGCCTGGATTCTTCAACCCTCGAGTGTTCGTGTATGTGGTGCATTCTGCAGTGCTGCTGGTTTTCGGGACATTGTGCATGCATGTGCAGGTAAGGAAGTTGTATAATGAGTGTCTTGCAAAATGTCTTGTTTGAAGCTATTCAAAGCTTCACCCCTCCTCTCTTAATCTGCCTTTGTAGGTACTAACCCGATTCATGGCCTCCTCGTCTCCTGTACCATTCTGGATAAGTGCTCACCTGCTCCTCCTCAATGAGCCACTCCTTCATCGAAGGAAAACATCAAACCCCAACGTGCAGCTGCATTCTAGAAATAGCTGCAAGCACACACCTCAGAATCCTATTGTTGCGCTCCTGCCACACTTAAAAGCCTGTTCTTCTACCACACAGAGCATCCTGGGATACTTCCTCTCTTACTGGCTACTGGGCCTTGCACTGCATTGCAATTTCTTGCCGTGGACTTGACTTAAGACATTGTTTCAAGCTCTTAATGCTAAAGTTCTGTGCAGGACTAGGCTGTAAAGTCAGTGCTTCAGCAGGGATCCTTTGGTATTTCAATAATAACCATTAATTGCAATAAAAGGACAGTGATTTTGTCAAAGAGATAATTGTACATATAATGCTACATTTTACATAATTAAACTCACACTTGACAAAAAACACAAAGCCAGCACAAAGTCCAAAAAGTTGTGTCTTACTGGAGTGACCTTGCCCAGTCCTGCACAGAGCTTTCTGTGACAAGATTACATTTTTAATGCCAGTTCTTGATCATGATACAGTTGCCAGGTTTCATTTGCACATTTTAGTCAAATGTGTTTTTGTGTTCTTTGAGAACAAATGTAGAAAATAACTGAAATCTTAATGGACTCTAGTTGGGTGTAAATATTGGGAGACTACGGTTGTACGTGGGAGGGGAACACTTTTTATTTCATGTCCAGTTCTTCCTGAAGTCACTGCTCTTTGAATCCTCCAGCTTGTGTCTCGGGACTTGAGTGAGAATAAAAACAAAACATCTTCTATGTATTTATTTATTGTGGTAATGGTTCTTTCACGAGGCATTGATGTAAAATGTCCATAATGTGCAATTTTATTTTAAAGAACATTGTTGCCAAAGTTGTGTTAACATGTCAGATAACACGCGATAAATCTAAAGAAGGATGACATTTGTGCTGAAGACCTTTTCTTTCATGTAAAAGTTTTAAATTCTTTACTGTCATGCAAAGTAAACTCATGAAACGACTTGGTGCAGAACTGCTACACTTATTTTTATGGAAAAATCTTTACTAACACCACCAACTCAACTGAACCCTGACAGTTCTCTTTATATAGTTTCCAAACTAGTGTCCATTCAGTGCAGCTTGACAGCTATTATTCAGCATATGCCACAAGTGAACAATGGATTTGTTATTTTAGGCCACTGATACTGTGATACACACCTCGAATCACTGTCTAGCTGTGGTGTAAAGAGACTAATTCAAAAGTAAAGGAAATATAAGTGCACAGGTGAGAGTCTTGCCAGATTACATTACCCCACTACTGTAGTAAAGCTAAAGGACGTGGATGAGGAACATCAGTTTTCATGTAATGCTGTAGAGCTGTAGCGAGTGGAGCTACGATTTCTTGTTGTTTAAACAGAATTGAATACGAGCTATAAATGTGACTGATCATGCTGACCTCTTTCTGAGGAAAGATGACAGAATATGACATGAGAGCTAAAAGAAGACGAAAAAATGGAAACACTCTGAATGACATCACAGCTGAAATGACAGAGCAGGTGTACAACTATTTGAAGCAATATGTTTTTTAATCTGTCAACTATCACAACATCCTGTTGACAACTGCAATCAGGTGAGATACTAAAATAGGCTATAACCTATTTTCTCCAGAAAATATGAGGTCAGGCAGAAGTGTTCATGGACTATGATCACAGATGACATTGTGACCTGTAGTGAGAGTAGGGAGCAAGTGGAGGAGAGCCTGGAGAGGTAGAGGTATGCTCTGGAGAGGGGAGAAATTAAAGTCAGTAGAAGCAAGACAGAATATGTGTGTGTGAATGAGAAGGAGAGATATAAAGAGTAGAGATAACGAAAGCAGTTAGACAAAGTTAGAGAAAGGATAGTAGGGGTGGTGGATATACTGGACAAAGGATGTTGAAGATGGAGCTGCTAGGCAGAAGGGCATGAGGAAGACCACAGAGAAGATTTGTGGATCTAGAAGGGCATAATGAGGTGATTAGAGGGTGTTAAGGATAAGACAGGGTGAAATGGAGGCACTAAAGGAAGATGATTTGCTTTTTTTTGTTAAATACAATTTTTCTTTCATTAACCTAATCACAAACACACTGAAACAAAAATGTCATATTTTAAACAAATGTTTGTTTAAACAAATTATGCAACATTTTTTAATGTTATTTTCGGCACGGGTATAAATTAGTATAGAGAAAACACAGCCTGTGTCAATAAAAACAGATTATCATCGCGCCTGCCACTGATCTTCCTGTCATCTCCGTGCAGAGTAGACGCGTTTTCCCCATTATGGATCATCAGGACGTACGTGATGACGTTACGATGACGCCATGACGTACGGTAGCTGACTGTGAAAGAAAAAGGAACTCCCGTGAAGACGTTGGAGTGGAAGCTCCTCTGTGAGGGTTGAATTTTTAATTGAGGCTAGTTAATTTGACAGCATGGGCAGTCATATTTCTGTTTGGCTTTAATTTAACTACCAAACATGGTAGTTAACCCCGCGCCAACCTGGGGGTTGATTCAGACTGTGAACTACGGAGAAGAATGCCTTTGTTGGTACGCTAGCTAGTGTTAGCTTTCATGATGGGAAAGTAAGAAGCAAAATATAAAGTTACACTGACTGACCCTTGAGAGGACTGTCGTTTTTTAAAAGAAGAAACACGACGAGAAAAGAGAGGTCTATCTGTGTGTGCCTTTAGCTACCTCCGAACCGCTTACACGATGAAGAACTGCGAGTACCAGCAGATAGATCCACAGGCACTGTCGGTGACCCCGCTGTCGGCGCAGAATCTCGGGGAGAAGAAGGCACAGTCGCCCCGGAGGAAATGGGAAGTGTTCCCCGGGAAGAACAGGTTTTTCTGCGACGGGCGACTCATTCTTTCCCGACAGAGCGGTATCCTTCCTCTGACAATGGGCCTTATTGTTGTCACCTGTGGCCTTTTCTTTGCATTTGAGTGAGTCGAAATGTACGTGTTTATTTTCGAGGGTGTCTTGTGACGTCTGAGTTTATACCCCCCTTTTTATGTGAATATACATTTATAGTTGCCCGTTCCTGGTGAAGCACCTGACCATCTTCATACCTGTGATCGGCGGGGTGCTTTTTGTGTTTGTGGCCATCTCCCTGTTGAGAACCAGCTTTACCGATCCAGGCATTTTACCCAGAGCCACTCCAGATGAAGCTGCAGACATAGAGCGGCAGATAGGTGAGGCATATGTAGTTCCAGCTTACTCACTGTGGGACAGATGGAATGAAAGAGCTTTTCCATCTGTGTGTGTGTGTGTGTGTGTGGGGTGGGGTGGGGTGTCTGAGGGACATGTTTGTTGCTGAGCTGCAAACCTAAGCTGATTACTCTGGGTCATGGTTGAAGAGCACAAAGGCCTGGTATAGTCTGATTTCTACTGACTTCCCCATTTTTATGAAGTTACTTGGTTGAGCTGTTTTGCTGAAATGCAAACACCTTAAAGAAGTGTCTCCCCCTTGTACATGTCTATTTTAAGATACCTCAGGATCCTCTACATACCGCCCTCCTCCGCGGACAAAGGAGATCCTCATCAACCAACAGGTGGTAAAGCTCAAATACTGCTTCACCTGTAAGATGTTCCGCCCTCCTCGCACCTCCCACTGCAGCCTGTGCGACAACTGTGTAGGTGAGAATAAACTTACACATGGAATCCCAAATCCATCTACCTTAAGTGCAAAGTGCAATATTGCTATTATATCCAGTGCCTACCTATGTCATTCTTAAAGCTGCTTTTATTAGGATTATTACTCATTTATTTATGATTGAATAGAACATTATTTTTTTTTATGACTGTTTCATTCTAATAGTATGACTGTTTATGTTTGCCTCTATGCTTGTGCTTACAATGATAATGAAGCTTATCTTAGTGGGGAACACTAATGTTTAAATATCAGAATGATAATACATTTCCTTGAGCGTGTTCCAACATTATACTTACAATAGCCTGAAACCTCAAATTTACCAAGAGCCTACAAAAAAAAGAAGTGAAACCCATAAACACATGACCTGACATTTGTTTTTTAAAGTAGCCAAATCAGTTTAGCCATATATGCAGGATCTGTGTAGTTGAAAGTGGGTGGTTAGCATTTGGTCATTATTTTAGTAAAATAAAGAGTTTGATAGTAACAACTGTTACTTCTCCATGTATGCCATAAAGAAAAGCTCATAAATCTGCCTCATGAGCTGTATGTTTTTGGCAGGCAGTGGTTTTAAATCAGAATTTATTCCTAACAAACTCTCAGGGAGTACATAATTAAATAATAATTTTTGTTTCTACAAAGGTTACTGTATTTTCAGTCCTAAATTTCAGTACCTTCCCCTCACATTGCTCCCTGTGAAGGGATTGTACCACTACGATGGCGCTTTATTGTGAAAGGTTGGAAAGATTATTAGTTTGATTGGGTTTTCTACAATTTTACTTAAACTTTTGAAATCACTTATGCACACATTGAGGAAGTTGGGAGTTTTGTTCCTCATTTCTTAGGATACAACCTAAATGAATGACTTTTTCTGTGTTATGCCTTCTATGTTTCCGTACAGATCTGCTGGGAAACACTGCTGACACCACTTTTCTTGGAAAACCCTTTTTTTTTTTTTTTTTTTTTTTTTTCTTTTAGTTTGAAAATGATAAAGCTCAGACAGCCAAGATTGTTGCCTGATTAAGTTTTATCAGTCATTAAATTAGGGTAAATGTAACACTTAGGCTCATACAGCTTTTATCACTTTACTGTTCTTTTCCATAATGCTCCTGGTTTGCTCTTATGTTGCTGTATTTGCTCTGAGATGAGTCCAGGTTTGTGTTTTCTGCTGCTGTGAATGCTTCGTGGTGACGTTTTACCTTTAGTAACAAGTCCACCCTTTTCTCTGTCCCAGCTAAGAAACCTCTGGTGTTACTTTTTGCCACTGTGTTGATCATTTTGTAGTTTTTTTTTTTTTTTTTTTAACCAGCCCTCTCGCTCTCTGCTTCCACTTTACATGAATGGGCGTGTGATGTGTCAATGCAGATAGAAATTTTGTAAAAGATCCACTAGATTGATCCACAGAGATTTGTAGTTTGTCACTGAAATTAATGACTGTAACTTTATGCTTTCTTTGCTTTCTTTTCCCCTCCAGAACGATTTGATCACCACTGTCCATGGGTGGGAAACTGTGTGGGAAAACGCAATTACCGCTTTTTCTACAGCTTCATCATCTCCCTGTCTTTTCTCACGTCTTTTATATTTGGCTGTGTCATCACACACATCACCCTGCGTAAGTACTTAAACACATTTAGTATCTGTCACGTTACCAGCAAAGACTTTAACATGCCTCTGTCTCTGATGTTGATGTTTCTCTCCAGTTTCTCAAGAAGGTAAAAGCCTCGTTCAAGCCATTGAAGAGAGCCCTGCAAGATATCCTTTGTCTGTCACTCTGCTGTGTTAGACAGTCGAAGCACTTCCCGCTGCTCCTCAGCTTATGCCCACCCTTAATAGGATAAGAGTGTTAGAGGTGCTTTTAGTGTGATTGCTGTCTATTAGTAAGTTTGCTGCCTCATGTCTCGTGAGACAATTATAGCCGTAACCATTAGTCACAGTCACAGATGACTGTGGATTGATTTCCACATGCTGTGTATTACATATAAGACATTATGTTATTGCCCGAAACATTTCTGTGTCTAAATAAGAGACATACCTAGCATGTTTTTTGTTTTTTTTTCTGTAAAGACTGACTTATATACTTATAGTAGCTAAGGTATTTTGGATATTTAGATTATTTTGAAGGGAAAAATGCTCAACACAGATTTGAATGTAGCAGTGGGGAGATATTTTCAATTTACAGACATGCATGAATGACAGTTGTTTATCTTTAAACATCATGGATCTTTGGTTACCATTTCAACAACTGATATTATACCTTGACTTTCTTTGTGCACTGTGGTGGAGTTGGTGATTTGTTTCTTCTCCATCTGGTCTATTTTGGGCCTCTCAGGCTTTCACACCTACTTAGTAGCTTCTAATCTCACCACAAATGAAGATGTGAGTAGTGCTATTCTGACGTGGCAAAGCTGAATTCACGATTGTTTGATTTTTGTTAAAATACACATAAAATGCTGAAAACGGTGGAGCTCACAGCTTACTTGTCATGCAGATAAAGGGATCCTGGTCAAGTAAAAGGGGTGCAGAGGAGTCTGAAAACCCATACACTTATAACAGCATTATAACTAACTGCTGCGTAACGTTATGCGGCCCCATGCCTCCGAGGTGAGTAAAGACGTCCTCCTCATCACTTCACACATTTTCATCAAGTTCACCCTTGTGTCTCACTAATCACCTTAACAACTCGCAGTCTAGAAACACAAAGCGGCCTCTGAGCTTTTTGATGCTTTAGGTCATATTAAGATTTGGTACCCCGCCGTTGGCTGCATGGATAACCCTCCAAACTTGCCCTCTGATTAGCAGATGTCTTGTTGTATTCCAGGGAACATGTTCATTCACATCTCGTTTAATATCTGTATGTGCTGATTTAGAGCAGCTTCTGCTACTATAAAATGTGTTTTCATCTTGACATGACTACCTCTTGCTGTGTTTTGGTAGATGGAGAGTTCACCGGACACACTGTTTGTTTAGCCTGTTGATGCAAATGTCTAACAGTCTGTATGGTTTACAGAGAATGGTCCCAAAAAAGAGAAAATATACAGTGAGCGGCAGTCTTGTGGGTGAAAATGACTCGGTGATGCTAGCGGAGAATAGCCAGACTGCTTAAAGCTAGGAAAGCAATAGTAACTCAAATAGTCACGGAGTTTAAGCAGAAGGGCGTCTCTGAACACATAAAACGTTGAACCTGACACAGCAGCAAAAAACCACACGGGTTGCTGCTTCTGTCAGCTAAAAACAGGAAGCTGAAGTTCACAGAAGTTCAATATTGAACAATAAAAGACTGGAAAAATGTAATCTGCTCCGATGAGTCTTGAATTCTGTTGCAACATTTAGATGGGAGGGTCAGAATTTGGTGTAAACAGCACGAATGCATGGATCCATCCTGCCAACCATTACACCAGTGGCATCGAGGCTTCATCCTGCCAATGGTGTAATGGTTTAAAGCAGATTCAGCAGTGACTCTGAGTGTTCCAAGTCACTGTAAATATTGGGATTCACTCTTAGGTTCTGACCATAAGTCATTGTATTAGTTCAGGCCATTTTTGTATACAGTGGCAGCATGGTGTCATGTAGTTGTGCATTGTTGCAGCTGTATCATTGCAGAGACTTGAATGGTGTTAAAGTACACATGCAGTTTACACCCTGGTGGATCATAACAATCTTGTGTTCTGGTTTCCAGTCTGATCGACAGAAGAGGTTTCCTTCCTCTGGATGAGCCGATCCCTGCTGCGTCTGCCTCAGATATAGAGCTGCCCCCCTTCAGGGCCAAGAATGATGCAAACATGGTAGGGATTAAAAACCTTGTGATCCCTCCCAAATACTGACTGTCCCATAGTTCCCAATGTGTTGCTCCTCCATCCTTTAAACTTCCAGCTATGGTTCCTCAAATGCAAAGTGGCCAGAGCTGCGCTTTTTATTGTTGCCAGAGAGAAGCTGTATCTATTTAGTTTTTTTTATTTGAAAGTGGGTGGTTAGCATTTGGCTTTTAACGGCAGCTTCACTAGAGCTGAGTTTTAATGGTTCAGAACTGACCCACAACACAGAGCCAGACAGTCACTGCAGAACTGATTAAGGAAACTAAGAAGAAACTAAATCGAAAACTCACCAGTGAAGTTTCTTTTAACTGTTTGGCATCATGACCAGTTAACTATGCGTTAAAATCACCACTGAGTCCTGCAGATGTACATAACGATTAATTTGTGCTGTTTACACTAAACACCTTAATATGTGGTTATTTTTGCCAGAGAATTCAACATGTTGTTTTGTCTGCTGCAAGTCTGGTTTTATGCTGTAATGACAGTTGATGGACAGAATTGCTGCTTTCCTTTAGTGTGTTTGGTAAATCATGCCTTGAATATATTTGTGTATTATTTTATCAAATGCAGGTTATTAGCCATAATCTTAAAAGAATTTCTATTTTTTGCACTCGTACAATAACAGTTTTGTTTTTTGTGTATTTAAATAAACAGTATTTTTGTATTTTGAGATTTGTTTACTTTTTATTTTGTGCCTGTCTGAGTTTTTTTTTCTTTGGGAATGAGGGGGTTGTGTTGTCCTTCTGAATGAACACGTGTGTATATACGCCTGTAACTTTGCTGTCTATATAAAAGCGTTAACACTCAGTGTTGTACTGTATCCACCCTGCCAGGAGGAGAACTGTCAGGACTTTTCTTTGTCCTGCACAGCCTGAAGGTCACTGCTGCATATAGATGGTCGATGGTAAGACTAGGGTTGAACCTTAAACCACTCCCATCATCTCTTCACTTGCCTCCGCTGTGTGCCTCCGTCCTTCACATTACAGTTGCAGTTCTGTTTGCTGTAGCTGCCATCTCTGTGGTTTTGAATATAAAGCTAAACAGGAGCAGATATTGTTACTGGTTTGTGGTGATGGTGTGAATAATATTTGTGAATATGCATGCTTCACTACCATTCATTAACATTTGCTTGACTCACCCACCTCTTAACAGTTGATTTTCTTTCCTCTTTGCCATGAGATGCACGGAGACGCAGTCGAATACAAGTCTGCATAATCTTTACCCTCCTTTTTGCTCCCAATTCAAGCCAGAAGAAAAGACAGGAAGCAGCTTCTCCGTGCACATCTGTAAACCTTTTGCCATATTTGGCTGCCTTCTAATTGCATTTTCTGCATCGAACTCACGTCCTC
This sequence comes from Aulonocara sp. 'chitande type north' Nkhata Bay, assembly GCF_057382095.1. NCBI lineage: Eukaryota > Metazoa > Chordata > Actinopteri > Cichliformes > Cichlidae > Aulonocara > Aulonocara sp. 'chitande type north' Nkhata Bay. Next base: position 18,881,313 of record NC_141354.1, read on the forward strand.
CAAGCTTCTCCATCTTATCACAGCGCTGCCATCAGAGCTCCCATTGCTTTCACTTTTCTTATGACTTCCAAACTAATTCCTTAAATCAGATTGCAGAATTTTGTGTACACGCCTGTCCTGTTTTTACTCTCATGCCATTCGCAGCTTGGCTTCTTTTTTAACACATTTTGCTCCTGCCTTTCCTGATTTTGCTCTTTTTTTTTCTTCTTCTTCTTCACGCAGTGCACTCAGAGCACAAAGGATGTGCTGGAGAGGGTGGTCCACTCCTCAGACTTTCCTGTCCTTTGCTCCCCCGGGACCCCAAAGACTACCCCTCAGGTCCTGAATGTTTCTAGCCGCGCAGCCCCAACCTCAGAGCCTTCGCCGTCTGTTGGCTGCACACAGCAGCAAGCTCGCCAGTCAGCGGCCACTGCATGCCCCCCGTTCAGCCGAAGCAACAAGAGGGACTCACTGCACTCGATCAATCCAGCCTTCCGTCTGGCTTCTCCTTCACCCACGCTTAGCCACACCACACTGATATTAGGGGATGCACCCGACACTGGCTTTAATCCACTGCACTGAGCGGACTTGTCCGGCTGCGCTGCTCATCGCTGGTCTGGCTATAACCTCTTTCATTGTGGAGGTCATGCATGTTGCGATTTGTTTCGTCAAGACGTCATTGTGAGGAGTTGTGGATTAAGTTGCACCACCAGTGTCACACTGTATGTGTCCTTCAGAATTTAAGTAACACTTGGAAGCACAATATAGAGATATTTTTTTAAACACCTTTTTTTAAGACGCCCAGAACATGCCTCCACAACCTCAGCAGAACCTCAGTGTTTAAGTTCCTGCTATTATCTTATGCAAACGGGTATGAAAATCTGGGTTTACGTACATTTCAACTGTGGATGCAAGAAGTTTGGACTTGCCGACCTGGTATGCTCTGGATAGCGAGCCATTTCAGGATTATTTATTAACTATATCAGGATTATCAACTCAAGAGTTGGCCTTATGTCTGATTCGGTTATGTCCTGTCATTTCCTGTTTAGATGTACATGATCGCAGTGTAATCAGGCGGTTTTAGCAGTTTGGAGATACATTAATAATCCGAGCGTGAAGGATGGGCAAGGTACAATTTAGTTTTTTGGTTTTTTTTAATGTCTTTATTTCAGGGGTTTTGTTGTATTTATTATTTACTTCTGCATGTCTTGCATATCAGAAATGACATTTTTCTGGAAGTTTGTCATGTTTATATGGACAGCTAAATTCAACCTGGGCAAGGTGGGGTAGGTTTGTTTGGGTTTTACCAGGAAATAGCTTCCACATATTATTTTTTTATTCTTCAGTCTGTTACTCATACTTTAGACATCAAAGTATTTAAATCAAATTTGCTGCTTCCTACCAGGATATGGATAGTGCTATTTATCACTCTTTTTAGTGTTACTGTGATCTGCTGGGCTGCTTTAGGGACGGGTGAGCATCTGTTCAGTCTTTGCCTAAGAGCAGGAAGACTGTGTATTACTGCAGGCACTATTTTAGCAGAACGATGTATGGGTGGATGAGACCTCTTTCGTGTCTGACCTTCGTCCACATTGACAGCATGAAACCTGCTCCCCTTTCTGTGACGGTGGAGAGCAATTTATTTAAAAGAGGGCGGCAGGAGCTTTGTGCCACTAGAGGGCACCACATGAGTACAACAGTTTGAGTGAAACGGTTAGGGAGGGGAAAGGCTTTTCTGTGTGTTATTTAATCATTTTGTAACTGAGTAGGTTGTGAGTTTGTGAAGAACTACATCGCCATAGTGGGTCATTCATTTATCAAATATCAGTATCAAGACTCATAGGTAGAGTAGACGACTACAAGCAGCGCTTGTATGAACAAACGTTTGTATTTTGTATGGTGTAGCAGTGAAACTAACATTTGATCAATAAATATCATCAGACTTAGTGATTGGGACTCTTTTCTTTCTTCTTTTTCTTTTTCCCGTCTTCAGTTAAAAAGAAAACCTTCTACACAATGACATTACAATAGCTTTAAACAAGCTAATGTCAAAATCTAATCTAAAAGCAGGTTCATTCTTTCATTCACTCTGTTAGTGTGATCAGACAGCCAGATATGCAGTAATAAAAAGCATGTGTGAGGTGTGTTTATCAGAAACACAGCATGTACAACAGCTGACACAGTTCTGCAGTGAAAGACGGATTGGGGTTGTTTTTTTTTGCGTTGGTTTATTTTTTTATTGCTCGTATGATAACAGAGTTATAGAGATGTGATAACACAAAGGTTAATGTACTGGTTAAATGAGGAAAAAAATCAGACACGCATAACATACTACACTGTCTGGGGAAACAAACATGATGTCTGTACTCAGTCTATCTGAGCTAAAACTCACTCCCACCAAATCTATATCAAATATTTAAACTGCAGCCACGAAGTGGACTGTCATAAAATCCCCCAAGTGCTAAGAAGAAAGTTTTTGTTTGTTTCAGTTTTTCATGCATTTAAAGAAACTATTTTGTCTGCAATTATTAAAACCGAAATATAAAAGTTAAGAAAAATTTCTTGATGGCTATAAATGTATTCACAATGGATTGACAGTGACAGCCGAGGCCAGAGACTGACAGCACTCAGCTGCCACTGCTGTGCAGATGAGTGCAAATGTTGCTCTGTATACACATGCACATATATTTATATACATACGTATGTGTGTGTATAAATATATGTATATACAGTGTGTGTGACAATTAGTGTTTTCCTGTTTAACCCTTTATGTAGCAAGGAACTGCACGCGCTAAGTTGACTTAGAGACTAATGAGACTTTTTGTCACAAAGTAAAAAACAAAAGCTTGTAATATTTGCTGGTAACATCCTCAGGCAGAAAATTTGAATTTCCAATCAGCGATCGCCCTGCAAAGACTTTGGGGTGAAGTAGAAGTGACGAGTTTTAAAAAAGTAATTTCATTTAGGTTTGGGTAAAATTTCAGTGTTTAACAAAGAGAAAAGCATGAAATAATGGGGAGAAATAACAGACTCAATGCATAAAATCATGCTAAAGCACTTGCTGGATCGAGATAAAGGATTTTATACAAATTACAGACTGTTCCAAAACTGAACAACATATTTGGGGTGAAATATGATAGTTTATATGGATTTCTTGGGTTGTTTATATACAGTTGAAATATTACCTCATTTGACTTGAAGGGAATTTGGCATGGCAGTACAACAACCTGTATCTTAAGTGGACTTAAAGCAGATGGTCAGACTTGTGGCTCAGTGTCATGCGGATGGAGAAAGTTAAGGAATCACAGCCTCAGCAGCTGGGTTGCATTTTGACCACAGACCTCGTGGCGTAGAGGACTGAAAATTGTTTGCAGAAGATGAAAAAATTAAATCAGCATTTGGAAATAATGTTTAACAAATCTAATGAGGGTACCAGGTCATCAAAGTGTAGCTGGTTTATGTGAGTCCTTGCTGGCTGCAGGTGATTATTCGCTTGCTGGGGTTTATCACGCTCTTTAACCCCAGCTGGTGTGGCACAGAGGCAGGCCACCCAGTTAGCAGGGGTGAATTCCCGATTTTCAGAATAAGAGCATGTGTTTTATTATTTTGTTTTTTAAAATTGTGCTTTTTGTTTTACTTTATAGAGATATTAAACTTGTCCTTTTACAACAGTGAGCTGAGATCTGAAGGCTCGACTTTTTCTTAGTTTCCATGAGCAACACCAGGGAAAGTTCGCTCCTTCACTTAAAACTAATAAATTCCAGTTTTTTTTAAAAAGAATTTGTCCACCATGATTTATCTCTGGATGTCCTCCACTACATGATTCACTGTGCCTTGTTCCTCTTCCCCGAGCCAACTTTGGTCCTGTTGTCATGTGCACAGCTGTGTGTCACCCTCTCACAAGCCTTTTTCTCATCGCTCACCGACCTGACCGAAGCAGAAGTGAAGTACCTCTGTGAACACAACAGGTGATTCACAGTCAGGACTGCTGTCAGCATCACCGCTGAGCTAAAAGTGCATCTCCGCGCTGGGCAGTGAAGCTGGATATAATTAACCCTGCGCTGAGCAGAATAAACCAGGAACGTGCAGCTGCCAGCGAGAATAGTTTGTTGCCACTGCAAGTGAAACATGAAACAACCGTATCCAGAGAGTAACAGGCACACGGTGGTTAACATTTCTGAATGCTGGATGTATGCTGTGAAAATGTCTCAAGAAAACTAGGAGCTGTACTACGTCCTAATACATGTTCCAACCATGTGAAGATTTTCCAACTCATGTGTCCTGGCTGACACTAAGTGCTTCGCACATACCTTACATGAGCAGTTTGTTCAGTACTTATTTGTTTACTGGGACTTCCTTTGGGTGTAACAGTGGTGTGTTTGATAATCTGAAGCTTTAGTCTGCTTCACTTAGAAGCTATGCTCACAGAGTGGAGATGGGTCAAATGGTCAGTACAGGGCTACAGGTATGAATGTACAGTTAGGAGGAGGCCTTTATGTCCACTTCACGCTGACCAATGCTTGTTATAGACTGGGCCACATATACAAAAAACAAAGTGTCATTGTCCCAAAACCAATGTTAATTTTTCTCAAATGAAATGATTGGGACGTGATTTTAGTGCAGACTTGGACAGACCTCATGCACATCGCCAAACGCTGTGTTTTCTCCCTTAAGTTGCTCTGCCAGGCCTTTTCTTCCACCGCTCACAGATAGTGCTTGTTTGTGGGTCTCTCTGCCTTCAGCTTTGACCTCAATAATTGGAAACCTGCTCTGCCGGCTCGAGATCAGGCATGTGACTGAAGAATATAACACTTTTTTGCCTCGAGAAACTCTGAAGTCTGATCAGTTTTGCAGCATTTGGATGAACCTGAGCAGAGTGCATAGCTCCGCATACTTAAAAATTCACCCTGCTTCTTCTAACAGCAGTTAAATCATCAATAAACACAGGCAGCTCATGACATAACACCGCCTCCACCATGTTTGACAGATGTGATATGCATCGGATCACGAGTTGTTTCTCTCCGTCCCCAAACTTTCCTCTTTTCAACATTCTGACAAAAATTAATCTTGCATTCATCTGTAAACACTTGACCTTGTGTTTCTTTGTTCTTTGTTTTTTTTTTCAGAGTTGTGCTGAGATATTTTCTGGCAAAGTCTAATCTGCACTTCTTGTTCTTGTGCGTAAACAGAGGTTTGCACTTGGTTGTAAAGCCTCTGTATTTCCATTCAGGAGGGTGTCTCTCGATCGACCTTGACATTTACCATTTATATTTACCTCCCTGAGAATGTTTTTAAATTGGTTATATATTGTGAGGTTGTTTCTCGTAACTATGGAAAATAATCCTGTCATTGTGCACTTTAGTTGTGTTTTATGTTATCTGAATTTGCCATTGAATAACCAGGATACAGACCTCACCTGGCCAATGATTCTCTTTGGCAGTCAATGGACTGAGCCTCTGAGAGTAGGGGGACTGTGTATATAAATGTCCAAAAAACCCTTTGAATTAAACCAGAAAGTCAGCACTACAGTCACATCTTGATTGTTTGATTTAAAATTCACTGTGATGATGTACAGAAGCCAAATTACATAAAAACACCCCAAAACTATCAGACTGTAGCTCTTGATTAACCTCCTAAGACCCGAACTCTTCCACGACATGCATTTTTAATTTCTCTTTGATATTTGGGCTGATTGGGAGCTGATTAATGTAAAAACAAAGAATTAATAGATTTTTTAAAACCTAATCTTTGTTTCTAAGAAAAATAAGAGCCACATATGAGGATATTCGTTTAAAATTTAGATAGGACAGTAGCAGTATAATGTCCTCGTAAGTGGATATCAGGCCCTTGTAGAGCAAAATTGAGTATTTTGGTCTAAATAACCCAAAATGTGATGTCCACATATGCGGACGCCAGGTCCTCGGAGGTTAAATGCTTCTGTTATCATATCTCACAAAAACCCCTCATCTTTTTCTACCAGGTCTTTTCAATCTTAACATCTGATATTTTATTCTGTGTACAGATTGAAGAAGTGAATAAGTAAAAACACAGGAGACATCACTGCAGAGGAAAAACATCAGCTCTGTGTTGTGAAGTGGAAAAAGCTTCGGCATGGAAACCTGAATATGTGCCATGGAGGTGGATTAGTGTACCAGGGTACCATAGGGTCAGACCTTATCACAGCAGCTCTTATCATAAGGACTGTTTGATATGGCCTCAATCATTGTTGAGAAACGCTTCGGTTGCTTAGTCTTTTTCTTTCTTCTTCTCACAACATTAAGGCTCACCAAGCAGTTAAACTGGAGGCCAAACTGTTTCTGTAGATAATGTTTGGATGATCTCACTTCATGTCCACACGTCAATAACACAGAAAGAAAAGAGAAAAAAAACCTTTGCTTTTATGCAACAGACAGAAATGTGTCTATGTTCACATTCCTCACTACCCATTTGTCCATCAAACACAATGTTAGCGCTAGAACTAAGAATATTTGTAGTGATGTTGAACTATTGGAGGAATGAACAAAGACTGAGTATATCAGCTGCCAGAGTACAGTGCCTTTCATATTGGATGATGATGATGATTGCTGCTGTTGTTTTACTGTTGAAGCTCTGTGTTAGTCCTAAAGAAGCCAGACAATTTTAAAAAGTTTATTTGAAAACTACATGAAAAAAATGGAATCAATATGTAAAGAGAATATTGATTGTTACATATTGCAGTTTTTGCATGCCTTTATTGTTTGGAGTTACCTGCTACCTGAAGATAATTACAATATTTACTTAAACTTGAGTACTTTTCCTCAACTACTGTAATTTCCATGAGATACTTCTTGTGTGTAATATAACATGTAACCGTGCGTTGCCTTTCACAGTTTAACACTGAGAACATTTTCCTGGTTGAAGTCAAATTCTCAGTGCAGGATTTGTTATTGTATCACATAGTAAAAGAGCTGCCATGCTGCAGAAATGCACTGGGGTCACGTAGAGATGCGGGTTGCACAACAACAACAACTGGTAAAGGGGAGCTGAACTTAACACTCTTGTTCATGGCCCAGGTTTGTGGAGCAGTGACAATAAAGTGACACTGTAGAAAAGGTGGGTCAAGGTGACAAATGGATAGATAGTCACTCAGACAACATGTCCCGATGTAGTCCAGCACAGCTTAGAAACACCTTCCATGCTTCATATTCCTTATCATGTTTGCCGGTGTAACTTTGAAAGTTATGTAACAAAGGAAAGATTACAAAAGGATATATGTATGTATATATATATATATATATATATATATATATATATATGAATCGCCCAGAAAACCTCACGCGGAGCTTTAAAACCAACAAACGAACAAGCCAGGTTTGTTTTCATTCAGACGCTTGTTTTTTTCTCGATATCCATAAACACTTCATAATCTACCAAGCGTACTTTGGCCTTTTGGTCATAAAAGTTCTCGAAACATCCAGCTTGGCCCTCTCTGACCCGAAGAGCAACTCCTTCAAAAGCTTCACTAAGTCAGATCTAGCCTGACAATCTAAGAAACTGCTGCCGACATCATTTTTTATTCCTTTGGGTAACTATATCGACCGTTCGGGTAAAGCTGTGCTGCTGTATCCATATACTGTATCTCCGCTTTGCTTAACCCCACAGATGAACAGTATGCTGACACAAATTGTCTCTGGCGCGCTGTTTTTAAAAAAACAATTAAAAAAAGTCTCCCCTCAACCAGAGTTTGAGTCTGTCAGCTACTGGATAGGGACACGAGGAGCAGGATTTCTGGGAATGAAATCAGAGCTTGCTGCTAAATAGGGGTTCCCTCTTCCTTCTGGTAAATGCAACCGGGAGCGTAGGCAGCCAGCTCTTTTCCCCTGGTGGCTTTTAATATAAAGCCAGGCACATGTGCTGAGAAAATAACAGAACATGTTTATTTTATATGCTTTTATGGTTTGGGATTTGTTGACTCAGCAGTGGATGTGCATTCTTGGCAGCTGTCGAGTTGCTTCTACGTCCTTCCAGTATAGTTGCTTGTGTTTGATCAGTGGAGAATGATACCAGCCATTCACCATCAGAGAAACTGGAAAGTGAAGTTAAGCAATGTTTTTTTTTTCTTTTTCTTTTCTTTTGTAAGGAAAGCTGCATGTGATGAGGACATTTGTAACATTTAGGGACCCAGTCTGTGTGCTGAGGTTGGGGCAGGGTCATGGCGATTTAAGTTTCGGTGAAGCTATTTGCACGTCCAAGACACTCGTACATTCCTGCATTTCCACGTGGGCTCCTGCCCGTTCCTACAGTTAACTAGGAATCCATACAAAGCCATCCATATGCTTTTCTCAGACTTTATTACATCACGTAAAGAAGGAAGTTGATTTCCTGGAAAGATTTCAAGTTAAAGGAGTTTCCTGTCTGGCTCTGTTGCTAGCCTCCATGCACATAATGTTTCCAAACATTGGATGCTGTTTGATTTAGATTTCCCTTTTTTTTTCTTTTATATAAGCGCCTGAACCTTCCAACCACTTTATCAGGCTTACCTCGCTTTATCAGAGAGTAACGTGAGACAAGGCTTACATAACACATAGTCCAAGAATATTTCTGACCTCTGATCTTCAGAGCACTTAAACTATGCAATAACCGCTCCACCAAGTTACATCCTGGACTGTGACCAGACAGGACCCATGTGTCAAAGCTGGCTTAAGAGGGTTGTGCCCTTTGCAACTTCAAAAGCAAGACATATTCTTGGCAAATGTGATTGTAGATGATTGTGAATCATTGGGAGCCCTCTTGTTTTTAAAAAGAAGGTTTTTATTTACTTTATCAACATGTGTAAAATACAGTCAGAATGTCTTTAAATAGTTAAAATGCTGTAAAAATGTAAATAAACTTGAAAGCAAAGATTTTTAAAACTCACAAACCCAAATATTTATTCACAATAGAAAAAGAAAACATATCAAAAAAATGTACAATTTCAAGAAAAAAATTGACATTTTGATTGATGGCAACAATGTGTCTCAGAAAAGTTGGTATAGGGCCATGTTTGCTACTGCGTAGCATCCTGTAAACATCTGGAAACTGAGGAATGTTGTCCCATCCTTGTCTTTTATGTGATTTTAGCTGCTCAACAGTCCTGGGTCTGCTTCATTTCACTCCAAATGTTTTTGCTTGGTCAAAGGTCTGGACTCCAGGCAGGTCAATTCAGCACCAGGACTCTTCTACCATGAAGCCATGCTGTATGCAGTTTAGCCTTGTTTTTCTGAAATATAAAAGGCCTTCACTAAGAAAGATGTCATCTGGATCGAAGCATATGTCGATCTAAATCCTGATTGGTCCGACCACAGAACAGTTTTTCTACTTCCAGCCCATTTTTCTTAAAAAAATAGTAAATCATAACTCAATGAACCTAATTAGTTGAAAAATATTCCTCCAGCTGTTTCTTTTTAGAACCACTTGCTTTTTTAACCCCGGTAACACCTTTTCATCAAATTTAAAATGAGATAATATTTTTCCTGAAATAGTAAAATTACTTAGTTTAAACTTTTTATATGTTTTCTGTCTTTTATAGGGAATTAAATATTGTTTTTTTTTTAGGTTTCATGCCAAAATATTTACCCTAATTCACGAGTCCTCACTGTAAACACAGACGTAGCCCAAATGTAAATCTTATCTCCAAAAAGGAAAAAAACAGCCTGATCTTTGCTTCATTTTAACATTTCCTGCTGTAATTATCATTCACAAGTGAAATACTTTGACGGTTTAAATAGTGTATGCAATAAATAGAGTAATTTACATTTTTGTTTTAGCAAATAGTGGAAGTTTCTCTGGTCACTTTGCACTATAGGTAAACATTCGCACATTCTGACACATGAAAAATCTAAAATATTTATTGATTACTTATCGAGCAGCTATTCAGTGTATGGTGGATAAAGACTTTCAGATAAGGAGACAACATTAGCCACAAAAATAACTGATTATCACATGGTTGAGAAAAGTGTGGCTTTTTGTTAGCATTACTGCTGGTAGAGGCCATGAGTGCTCCACAGAGCTGCCACGTTAAGCTTGTAAACTGAAGCTTGATAAGTAAAAGTAACAAAAATTGGACTGTACTCTCCCTGCAGTGATTGGAGCCCTGCTACTCCATGGTCATTCGTCACAAGTAGTGTTAGGAGTGGGATCCACGCAGCAGAGAAAGAATATGATGACGAGATGGTGAAAGAAGCAGAGTCAAGAGGAAGAACCTGATGATGGAGTAGAGATACCAGCTAACCAGGGTGCCATGGCAGCAGGTAGTCCTCAAGACACGCTGGTGGAGCCTTGCTGCTCGATGGCCTATAAAATTTACGTCTGAGAACTGGTTTCACTCCTGTGTTGATCTCACAGGATCGGTGTGTTGTTCACCGTACAGTGTTTGTAGTCCTGACTTATTAAGTACACCAGTGGGAAGACAAGCCTGGTTACAACGAGGCAGTGGAGGTCTGCCACAACAGAAGGTGTAGAGTAAAAGGATGTGTTTACTTTTTCAAAGTTTCGCTTTTTCCCTATCTGACAGGTGCGTGTGTGCACAGAGCAGAGAGTGCATGTGCGGCACAAAGCTCCTTGAATGTGTTTTGGCGTGTCTTTATTTTTTCCAGGTGCACTAGAGTTCACTTTAGTACTACTGTAATCAATCAAGCAGGCAACAGAGGGAGCCTGACGTCAGCCGCACAGCCGCTTGCGTAACCTCACTCCGCAGTGCCATAGATTTTTTCATATGGAGCAATCTGGAAAAGTAAACTTGCTCTTATCACACATTCCCTCTATCTCAGGTAGGTCCCGGTGTCCGGCTTGACTGGTCAGCTCAACCAGGTTGTATAGGCAGGTTATCTGCCACTGTGGCAGGTTGATCTTAGAGGAAAACCTAAACGGAAACTGGGTGAATTCATTTGCAACAATCCAAGCAGATTTTGATTCAAAATCACACTTGCAGTGTCATGTCACACACGCAACAGCTGCATGGCTGTTTTTAGCCACACTGTCCAAAGTTACATGTGACGCCCTCTCTAATAATAGCAGACACTTGGTGATCTTGTATAACACGTCTGAATGTGCTCAGTGTTAAATGAGAAAAAGAAATCTCCTATGGGGGAAATAATTCACTTGGACTTTGGGGGCCCTGACAGACACAATTCATCCACTGTGACAGGCACGCTGTTATCTGTGCTCACACACAACTGATCACTGTGGCAACATCAGTTTCCAGCCGCTTCTTACGACATCCTGTGACGTCCAAACGTGTCCCATTCACTTGAGACGAGCTCACTCCGCTGCACTGTTCATCTTCTACTCGCTGAGGCGTCTGACAACAACAGCGGCCGCTATCTGATGCCTCTTAGGATGGAAGTAATTAAAGATAAAAAAAATCACAAATATCTTGAATAGAGTTTCATTTAAATTCTAATAATGTGCACTCATGGCTGCCAGATTTCCTAGTAATGTTTAGTATTTTAGTATTTATTTATTTATTGTCATTGTCAAGAACAATGAAATTGCGTTTGGGGCTTCCATACAACCCAAAAAAAAGAAGAAAATAATAAATACCCCTTAAAACCCAAGTGTACATATTTAACCCAGTGTGACTCCAATGCAATAAGACAACCCTTAGCAATAATGTTCGTAGAAATTCAGACAAAGACCTGAGAAACATGACAAAATACAACAATGCAACCCATTCAATATTATTGTACTGTGAGATATGATATCAGATAATTTGATTGTGGTTTAAAGTGGGAAATACAGCTGTCTTATGTGTCATTTGTTTAAGGTGTGTTTAAATACAGGCTATCTCACCACGCCTACAAGACTCACAGTCTCAGTTGCCGTAGTTCCACCAGGATGTCAAACTTGTGTGTAAATGGAGGCTACAATAACAAAGACATGAATTAACAAAAGGTGAGGTAGGAAATAAAAGCTGCTGTACAGATACAGGCGGTTTGTGTAAGATGTCCTTTTGTTCCACTGCATTAAAGTCTTTTCTTCTCATCCAGAAAAGGCTCCCCCCGCTGACACAGGGCTGTGAGGGAACCTGAGAATGTCAGGTGAACTGACATTTATCTGCCTTCATTGTTCACTCGTCGCCAAGTGTTTCACATTCAGGGGGGATGCTGGCTCCGCTCCCAGGATGCACAGCTGCCACACGGTGGGCTATTTATAGATGCATGACGCAGTTTTCTCACCTCAGTACCCGGCAAACACCCTCAGCTGGGGACGCTTCTGCCCAGATGTCGACATCACGATGTCTTAAATGAATGAGCCCGACTCCCGCTTTGACCTCTGGGAGCTTTTGTGAGGCAGGGTTATGCATCTACTTCCGGCTGTGCATCTGCTGGCAACACCCGAGTAGTGGTCGAACCCGAACACAGGTACACATACGTCTTGGGAAGACGTTTTAATGTGCGTGCCTGCCTGCGCGTGTTCCCAGCCATCCTGTTTTTACTGCTTCATTACTAAAAACACATTCAGGTCGATCCTGAAATGAACTTTACTCTCTTGTAAACATTTTACAGGTGCACAAACAACCCGAGTTGACAGACAATGTGACGTGTGGGATTTTATAAATGATGATATATCTTAAAAAGAGGAAATTGCAAAACTTATTGCCTGTATTGTTCACTGACAAATTATATACCCAGAAAATCTGAGGGCCTTCACTGAGAGAGTAATGTCTGCTATTGTGCGTAATGTCTACATTTGCGTGAGGACTCTCATTAAGGGCTATTTAGTGCATTTAAACACATAATAGGCTGCATGCAAAACAGGATATACAGTTAAAGGCAACAATAATGTGGCAGTTGTCCACACCAGTAAAAAGCGGAAGAGTTTGTGGATGGTCTTGACTAGCGCAGAGAGTATTAGGCATGAAAGACTGCAAATGTTCTGCTGAGATCAGTGGAATGACTCTGTATCTGCACCAAATCACATAAAAACCCAATCAGCTCAGCATGGAAGGAGACTATAGTAGAAAGCAATGGAACTGAAAAGTCTAATCTAAAAAGATCATTATCTGAGTCTTTTCATAAACACCAGCACAGCCATGAGCAAATTAAATCGGTGATTGAATAAATGACTCTCATATCAAGTTTCCACTTTAAACTTTCTCTAACAGCGATAACAGCAATAAATAAATGAGTGCCGAGCAAGCAAGAACTTTGAGTGTTCACAGCCTGCTATTAGAGTTCAAATACTAACAAGCAGCCTCTGGATTTAAACAAAAAAAATAGATTGACATGTTTTATCAACAAATTCTTGGATGGAAAAAAGTATTTTTGTTGGCTATAACAGAGGCCTGGGTGAGGAAGACTCACAACTATTTGAGAAGACTGTAATATGTCAGAAACAAAATCTATAAAATGGGTTACAGTCTTTTGTCTTGTCTTCCTCGCCTCAATAACAAGCCGGTTGCACACATAGCTGGCCTTCCCTGAGCCTGGCTCTGCTGGAGGTTCCTTCCTTTTAAAAGGGAGTTTTTCCTTGCCACTGTTACCAAGTGCGTGCTCATATGGGGCTTGGCTGATTGGTGAGGTTTTCTCTGTATTACTGTAGGGCCTTGACCTTATAGTATAATGCCTGGAGTTGTTGGGATTTGACCCTATATAAATAAACTTGAATTGAATTGAACTGAATTGAACTCTTAGGAATTAGGAGGGTAAGCAGCAACCAGGTGGTGCAGATTAAATGAACTCTGTTAACGGATCATCAGCAAGTGTGTTCACAGTTTTCTGGTCTGGAACATTCATGTTTGCGTTAACACAGTCTTCCCAGTTGTGGACGACTCAGAATAGGTCAGAGAAACCTCAAAAAAATCCATAAGCTCATCTCAGACTCTACGGGCCTCAGCTAGCAAGTTAAATGTCAACGTTCATGACAGCACAATGACAAAAAACCTAAAAAAATTATGGTTGTTTGTTGCTAGGGGTGGTGGAGGGGCGATAATTTGGGCTTGTTTTGTGTCCACAGGATCTGGGCACCTTGCAGTCACTAAGTTGACCAGCTCCTCTATAAACCAAAGTACTCTGGAGTCAAATGTGAGGCTGATGCTGTGTCACACAGCATGACAATGAACTTAAGCACAGCAGCAATTCCACAACAGAATGGCTGAAAAGGGAAAATATTCAAGGTGTGATTATGACCCAGTCAGATTTCAGATCTTAACCTGAATGAAATGATGTGGCAGACCTTAAGAGAAAGCAAATGTCTGCTAACCTCAATGAACTGAAGCTATGTTGTGAAGAACAGTTTGCAAAGATGATGCAAGAAACTGATAAAGTCACACAGAAAATGACTATTTTTAAGTTGTTGCTGATAAATGCGCCTCTACAAGCTGCTGAATAATGGATGTAGTTTGTCACGTATTTCCCAAATTGGGAACTGAAAGTAAGAATTTGCAACATAAAAATTAATTTTGCGCTCCTTCTATTGTTTGTAAATTACTACTTTTTTTTTGTTTAGACAAAGCAAAAAAACAGAGCTCGAGTAAGAGCTACTAGAAGATATACAACTGCTGACAGCTAGACTGTTTTAAAGAGCCACAAGCCAAGAAGGAATGGGTATGAGAGTGCTTTTATCACTGCAAAGATACAAAGCTGAGTCCGCAGAGCTTCCAGGAAAATCTCAGACTTCGTTCGGTTTTTTTTTATGATTGCTCTTAAGGCTTGCATGATCATTAATTGCATGATCAATTGGACAATATAGACGCAAGCATACAGCAAAAACATCCTGTATGCTCTGCAAATATTTCCCCATGAAGAAATTTGAAAAGGTTGCAAGGTGAAATGCGTGTGTCGTGTTTGCACAACTGTAATCTAATCTATGACATATCACTAATAGCTAATATTTCTAGCAGCACCGGAGCTGAAGCGATGCAGATCCCAGGAGTGTTGGTTTGAAGGAAAACCCTGATGGTATGCGGGGTTGCACCGCAGATGGAGCAGAACTCACCGAGCTGTCAAGTACGTCACATGAAGGGTGTTCCCTGCGGGCAGGGCAGGGCATCCATAATCAATGACCAAACACAGCAGCCAATCACAGGGCTCATGCTAATGAGGAGCCTTTAAACCCTCTGGACCTTCGCAGACTGACCGGATTTCAGCAGCACGCACAGAGAAAGGAGGAAACTGCGGCTCCCACTGAAACATCCACATCTGAGAAGAAACTTTTTTTCCCCCTTCTTTCTTCCTCTCCGGTCTTTTGCCTCCAGTAATAATATCCGGATCTGCTCACACAGGAATTATCGCACTTTGAAGACACCGAGCTGAGCTGGGAGGAAGCGCTGATTCACACTCTGCTGATTTCTTTCTCGGGGTGGGGGGGACTTAAAAGTTCACAACGCCATGTCTGGTGAGTCGGATCACAGTCGGCGGTTCTGCGTGCTGTCTTGGGATCAGGTGCAGCGCTTGGACTCGATCCTGGGCGAGGCTATCCCCATCCACGGCCGAGGAAACTTCCCCACGCTCTCCGTACAGCCCCGCCAGATTGTCCAGGTACCAAGAGAGAATTAAGAAAAAATAAAATGATAAAATGTTTCACTTTTATATTGACAGCTCAATTTGAGCCAAATTCATGATATTTAAATTATTAATATCAATCAGGACCTCTCAGTCAAGCAACGTCTTTTTTTTTTAAATTAAAAAATCGTATTTTCTTCTTTCTAGTTTCATGTGAAATACTAATGGCACAATAAACTACCACAAAACAAACAGTGCTGTACTCTGTTGAACACTGGAAACCCCTCACCGTCCTCTGGTGGCCTACTGATCCATTCAGGATGTAACCCTCTCGGTTCCTTGGCTCCCTCCTTGCTTAATTGTATTTCCATAACATAATTTTGTTTGCTTTGTTTCCTCATTCTGGGGCTAACTTTGCGTTGCTATTTGGAGCAGTGCTGTTTATTCCTTAGCAGATTACTGTGTCAAACGTTCTAAAAGTTTCCTGCATGTCTGCTTACTTCATCCTTTTGCTTTGTAGCATTTAATGTTGATTTACTGGCACATAAAAAGTCAAAATGCAGCGTTGGTTTCCGTCATATTCAAACAGCAGACAGAGGGAAACCTGTTATATGCTGGCTTTAGCATGGCCCTGAACGGCTTCCACATTTCCAGCCTCTAATGCATTGTGGCTGGATCACGTTTCACTTCCCCTGTGGTGTATCTGAGTTTGTTGGCAATGCATTAAAGTGCTGAGAAAATCCCATGCTAGAGTTTCAAAATGTGCATACAGCTGTTAAAGAATCCCCCCCCCCCCCCTTCTGTAATTTACTCACTGACATATTCAAGATGAGCTCAGCAAACATGCGAGCCCAGGAGCTTGATGCTTGTGGTTGTGGAAAAGATGAATGCTCCATTTAACATGCAGAAAGGCCTAAATGCAGGTTTGAGACCCAGATGAGGGGACTCTCAGGCTTGCTCTGGACTCATGGAAACCCCGTAGAATGCATCTATGATTCATGTAGGGAAAGCTAATGAACCTCCTGGCAAGATGTATAAAGTAAGGCTATTTATCCTTGTCTTTTGAATTGATCTAGGTGAGTACCTTTTATGCTATGCATCACACAAGGCATGAGTGAGTGTGGGGCTTTGTCTAGCTGCGGGGTTGGAGGTATAAACATGCTGTGTCCGATACAGCATCATGAAGCCCTGCAGGAGTAAGAGTCCCGCATCAATTAGGATAACAGCATATGCTCTGCTCAGGGTTTATGAATGAACAACACACATTTTCACATGCCCTTTCTTCATTATTATTTAAAGAAAGACCGACTAGTTCAGATGGAGCTGGAGTCTTTCTGGAAGGATTTGATCCTAAGCCAGCAGAATAATACCTGGGCTTCCAGGGGAAGCGAGGGGATCTTAACTACTCACCTGCATCCAAGCATGTAGGAGCAAAGGAAGGAGTTCAGTGTGGGGCTGAGTGAATTTTACTGTGATTGGCAGATCAGGTTGGTCACAGAAGAAACTAGAAACATTATCATTGCTTCTAAATGGAATTTGAACCCAATTGGAGCTTCTTTATGGCCAAACAACTGCAACGCTTCTAGGTTTCAGTTATAATTTTGTTCCTCCGCCGTGTGATGGGATGACTTGTCTTCAAGTGTTTGTCAGTCTGTAGCCTGACCCAGTATGTATAAATAGCACTGTCATGTTATCTGATCACCATGGGAGGGATTGTCAACAGACACTAATCTGACAGGTTAGTGCCGGTAGGAAGATTTAGGATTGCATGCGAGGCGTAACAACTAATTTGTGTAGCAGGTTCGGCTGTTTCAGTTCCCAAAATGCTGTGACGTCAAAGTGCCGCTAACACATTTAGTCAGCTAAGCACATATTTACACTCTTATCCTAATCATCTCTAGCGTCTGTCACTTTAATTAGGCATATGCACAGCAAACTTCCCAAATAGACTGACGGATAGAACAAGGAAGCTGCAGCTCTTACCACTCGACTCTTTAAATATTTCCAAATGTTTGAGAACAGAATGTTTTATGGCGCATGTGGGGTATCATTTCCCTTTGGGCATGTAAGCGCAATCAATCTTTGATGACTTATTTAAGGACTCCGACCCTTCCCTTCGCACCTAATAGCGATGATGTAGATTATCCTTTTCAGATGTGGCTACACAAAGAGAAGACTCCTGTGTTTAAATATGTGCTGATCACTGGAGCAAAGGAAAGGCTATTGACCCTTAATGCCAGCTATTGATTTGACTTGAGTCTTTTTAAATGCCATTTTTGATCCTATGAAGCAATTACCTTCGCCTCCTGTTCAAGGAAACTGTATGTTATTAATAAGATTGTATTTGTCTCGTCCCTGTCCAGGTTGTGCGAGCGAGGCTGGAGGAAAGAGGTGTGCATGTTAAGGATGTGAGGTTGAACGGCTCGGCTGCCAGCCACGTGCTCCATCAGGACACGGGACTAGGCTACAAGGATCTCGACCTGATCTTTGGCGTGTCGCTGAAAGATGACCAGGCCTTCCGTCTGGTGAAAGACGTCGTGCTGGACTGCCTGTTGGACTTCTTGCCAGCCGGGGTCTCTAAGGAGCGCATCACAGCACTGACCCTTAAAGAGGCCTATGTGCAGAAACTTGTGAAAGTCTGCAATGACACGGACCGTTGGAGCCTCATCTCGCTGTCCAACAACACAGGCAAGAACGTGGAGCTTAAGTTTGTGGACTCTTTACGGCGGCAGTTTGAATTCAGTGTAGACTCCTTCCAGATTTGCCTTGATTCTCTGCTCTTGTTTGACCGCTGCTCTGAGACGCCCATGTCTGAGAGCTTTCACCCCACCGTAATTGGCGAAAGCGTGTACGGGGACTTCAAAGAAGCTATGGAACATCTGTGTCAGAGGACCATAGCTACTCGCACCCCTGAAGAAATCAGAGGGGGTGGCTTGTTGAAGTACTGCCACTTGCTCGTGCGAGGCTTCAGACCCTCGTCAGAGGCGGACATGAAACAGATGCAGCGCTACATGTGCTCGCGCTTCTTCATTGACTTCCCCGACATAGGTGAGCAGCAGAGAAAGCTCGAGGCTTATCTGCAGAACCACTTCGCCGGGATGGAGCACAAGCGGTACGAGTGCCTCACGACTCTGCACCAAGTAGTGAACGAGAGCACAGTGTGTCTGATGGGCCACGAGCGGCGCCAGACGCTCAGCCTCATCTCCATGCTGGCGCTGAAGGTGCTGGCTGAGCAGAATGCTATCCCCACGGTAACCAATGTGACCTGTTACTACCAGCCAGCGCCGTATGTGCAGGACATAAACTTCAGCAACTATTATATTGCACACGTGCAGCCGCCACAGGTCGCCGCGTGCAGTGCTTCATATCAGACGTGGCTGCCCTGCAGTTGAGCTGGTGTCAGGGCGCGGAGGTCACTGTGTCTCCACTGCATCGCTCTGTCCAGGATGTGGACTGAAAACAAACAATAATGAAACCCATTTGCCAAATGTGACTTTATAAAAACAATCCTGTACTGCTGTACATCTGATTGAGCCGACAAGTTTTTTTTTCGTTTTTTTTTTTTCTTCATTTTTTAATTTTTTATTTTTTTTTTTCCACTTGTTTTCTCTTGCAAGAGAAGAATCTGTAAGATTGCTGGTCATTTCTGAGATGTAGCGATAATATCTTTAAGTATTAAAAAAAACAACTTTGTCAGGTGTGCATTTTTGAGGAAGCAGACAATGAAGCTGGTGGTGTTTTCATACCCTGGCTTTTATTTTGTTTTATTTTTTAAATTTCATACGGACCAAAGATATGTAGTTTTTCTTTTTTGTTCTTTGTTCTGAAAGGGAATGTAATCACACTCCCAAGTGCCTTTAAAAAAAACGACAAACAAAAATCCCACAATGTTCTGAAAACATCTGTAAAGTGAGAATTGTGCATCCAGTGTTTTCTAGATTACTCTGTTTCTCTGCATTCATTTTTGAGGATGTGGGTTTTTTTTTTTTTTTTTTTTTTTTTCTCCCCCCCCCCTCCTTTGGTATTGTGGTTATTTTCTGCTGGCCTGTAATGATTGTTGATATTTTAATCTTTGGTTTTTAGGACTGGTCATTGTCTGAGCTGCTTCAAAATTCACACAGTTGAGTTTTTATATTGTTACGTGTCCACAATAAACAATGTGCTTTGGCCAAGACGTGACACACAGTGACTCAAAAGTCTGTCCTCTTTTCCTCTCGGTGTTTGGTCCCACGCTTGATCAACTGATGAGTTGGTTCGTTTGCAGTAACCAGGACCATTGAAATGCATACACTGTTGGCCGGAGTCACTTGCATTTGTTAAACTGGGGCTGAGGATCCATTACAATCTGAGGACATGAACCATAAGGAGGCTTTTCTAAAGCACAATGGTTGCTCTCTGTGATACTAAAGCTTTATAACAAAGGCTGGCTTGTTCTCCCAACCCATGTTACTGCTGGAAACGCAGCCCAGTTTGCTTGACTGATACTATATCCATGTCATTTTGTCTGAGTCAAAATCAAAAATCCTTAAACACATAGGTCTTTCTCTTTTTAAACACTGAGTGACTGAGCCCGTATGGATTCATAGCAGACCACAGATCTTCTTATTTGGGCCAATAATTACATCTACTCAGAAAACTGAGAACAAAAACATCATTTTTGCCATACCGGGTATGTGACTCTCACGCATGTGTTCTTGTTTTTTAAACAGAGCTACTCACGCTGATGCTGAAAGGCAGAATTAGACATGTGGTATTATTAAAGCGATGCACAGCCCTGTCTTTGCATAAATCTGTTAAATGCAGGGTATTGGTCTTGGTCACAGAGTCAGGTCGCTGTGGAGTAACAGTGCTGGAGCCAAGATAAAGTACAGTTAGCCTGATCATTTTTGCAATATGAAATTATTTTACTTGTCTTATCTTTCACACATGGCCAGAATAGCCTGTTTAGAGACTGTGGACTCCCAGTGCCTTCAAATCCTTAGAAAGTCTTGACGTTCTGTTCCACTCTGCATTTAATCATTAGTTATTTATCTCTAAATTTTTTTTTTTTTTTTTTTTTGTACAGTCTTCCTTCCATCATCCCAAACTGGTTGCGGTAGAGGTCATCATCACACACTGGTTTGTGGTCTCGCAACTATGGTGGTCCTGAGAGGTCAAACACTCCATTGAAAGCAAGAAATGACAAATGAGAAGTTAGAAACAGACTTTCGGTCACAATGCAGAAAAATCTGTTTAATGGTACATTTGACTCTAAAATATTATTTTCCACAAGATTTATTTATTTATTTTTTAGCTCTGAGTGACTTGAGCGTAAAATCACTTACAAAATGTTTCCTGGTGTAATAAAGTTTGACATTTAGGGGTTAAAGTCTCCTTATTTAAAATTATGATGCTACTTAAAGGACAAAATATAACATTAAAGGTTCTCACAGATCTGATCTGTTTATAGTTAAACACCGCCAACCAGATTTCTTCCTGTTAAACGGGAGTTTTTCCTTCTCACTGTTGACAAGTGCTCGCTCAGAGGTGGTCGTCTGATTGTTGGGGTTTCTCTCTATTATTGTAGGGTCTTTACCTTACAATGTCACGCACCTTGACTGTTGTTGTGACTATATAAATAAAATGGAATTTAATTGAGTTCAGTCATTTTACAATAAGGGCAGGGGTAATGCAGTCATGTTTCCTTGATTTTCATTGGTAGACGAAGCATTTAAGAGTTGAGTAAGAGATGAAGGTTACAGGGGAAATATGATGTTATGGTTCGCACTATGCCTCAATGCAAAAAGACCCTGGGTTTGAATGCACCAGTCTGCTGAAAGCTTTGTGTGTGGAATTTGCATATAGGTACTCTAGCTTCATCCCACACTCTGAAGACATGCATGTCAGGTTGCTTGTGGTCCTTGTTAGCCCTGCAACAGACTGACTCCAGTGCAGCCGCCACCCTGAATAGAATAAGTGTTTACCATCGCAGGTTGCGAAAGGGTTGCGTCCTCTTAAAGGTGCACATAAAGTGTTTTTAAAAACCTACACAATGAGCGGGTGGAGGGAGGTTTGGAGTCTTCTCCCACGCCCATTCTCTGCGGCCTGCTGGAGCGGGAGGGCTAGTAGGAGGAGTTGGCTGTCCGACTGCGGTCTGGGGTGTGGGGCCTCCCTGCTGCTGCGGAGTCGGGGTGGTCTGCCTCTCCCCACCGCAGGGAAAAGGGTAACACCACCTGGGTCTGGGTGCAATTCCCCCCTCCAGGGGCAAGGGTACCTAGACCCGGTTTGTAGAGTACGCTTGGGGAGTGTGATTGTGTGTACAGCGTCTCTTTATGTCTGTCTCCACGTTGGTTGAGTGTGGAGTGAGTGCATATGAGAGCATGAGGGTGGGAATGGATGTTTGTGTCTGTGTGTGCCTGTATGTCTGTGTCTATATGTCAGGTTGGGTATCAGACGCCACCTCTCTGGGGACACCTCAGGCCCTCCAAGGTTTGGAGGCCTATCTCCACCCACCACCACTTCCCCTGCCGGTGGCGGACTCCCTCAGGTGTCGGTGTGTTGGTGGTTCTTTGTGTCTGGGGGTGGGCGTCCGGGTACACACCGGCTCACTCCTTGGCGGCCGCTTGTCGGGGCCTGGGGCCTGGGGCTCGCTCGGGCCCCTTTGGAGGTGGGGTGCCCCCGGCCTCTTGGCCTGGGGCTCGGTCACTCAGGCACAGCTGGGGGCCGGCGGAGCTCACGGGCGCGTCACTGCAACTCCCCCTGACTTCTGCTCCGCGGCTGCTGGGCGAGCCCTCATCTGGGACTCTCCTCAGCTCTTACTGGGACAGTGGCGCGGCTGCCCCTCTGTTGGTCTTCCATGGTCTCTTGTGTTCTGGGGGCCTCTGGATGTCTGGAGTTTTGATCTCCTCCATACCCGCTTCACACCCTGGAGGACGGGGCTGTGGCCCCCCCACACTCCCTAGCAGATCATTACATGGAGAAACCTTTGGAATGCAAGCATGCTGATCCACACAGGTATGCACACATGGGTATTCACAGACGCGGACTAAAGCTTTCTTGGCTGCTACCTCAAAGCACACTGTGCGCTGTCTATCTTGCGTGCTGCACAATATCGTTTATTATTTAGTAAATATTGATATCTATGACTAGCTAGTTTATTGTGATGGTGCTTTGTTTTCTCTATTATTATGTTGCTCTTTGTTGTTTGCTGTCTCCTCTGTTTGTTTTTTTTGTTTGTTTGTTTTTTTTCTCCATACAGGTGACCCAGGAGTTCTTTTTTTTTTTTTCTCTCTCTTCCCCCCCCTTCTCACTGTCTCTTCTCCCCTTTGGTTTTCTTTCTTTCTCTCCCCCTCTTTCTCTCATTCATTCCCCCTGTCCTATTTATTAAAAAAAAAAAAAAAAAAAAAAGACAAAGGATGAACTGAAGCTCTGCCATCACGTAATGTCGCATACTGCTGTTTCTGATGTCATTTAGAAAAAAAGAAAAAAAAAACCTACACTCTTCATTCATTGTCTTTTCTGCATTCAACCCTGAACATGATCATCTTTTCTTACGCTCTATAAAATGAGAGCTTCAGGAACATTGAAATTTAAGAGCCACAGAGTTACGTTTGGTGTAAATAGCAACAAGCTGACTGGAGATGATTTCTTGCTGGTTTGAACTCCTCTCCAATGACAATCCCCATTAATCTGTCATGATCACTGGCCCTGCTTGCTCTGGAACACTGTGTGCTCTCTTTTCTTTTTTTTCTTTTTTTTTTTTACCCGCGATATATTCACCACACGTCCCAAAGTGTGCGTTCATTTCCCATTCCTATAATGTTTGCACACTAGTCAAGCGGCAACACAATGGTTTCAGTGGTTCTAAGGTCAACATTAATCCTTGTGTGAAGATATTGTCAATGGCTTCTAGCTAAAATTCTGACGTGTTATGGTATTATCATATGAAACATTAGATTATATGAAAGAAAGGAAAAGTGAGCTATGTTGCTGATAGATTTATAATAATAGTGGCAGTGGTTGAAATGAAACATTTTATCATAGAGATAACAAAGCAATTTCTGTGAGAGATTTAATTCAGGCTTTAATTAGGAGTTTGTGTGCGGGCTGAGGTTCTGCACACGCCTGTGCAAAACCAGGGTGAGGACAGGACAGAGACGCAGTAATGACAGAGATTTCGCAAATTTCTTGCCACAACACAAATCAAACTCACCCTGTCCTGGTATGTGTGCTATTATCTCGCCCAAGAAAGGGTTTATTCGCCCAAGGGAGCGATTATGAAGTCCCACTAACCCATTATCCGCAGGAAGTTTCTCACTCTGTACCTCTTTCTGTTGTTGTTGTGTACTTTTGCCTTCATGTTAGCTCTGTGATGTAAAACAAAAATTTAAAAGCGGGTCACACTGATCTGACTCAGGGATGTGGATATGTTTTAAATTAGGCTGTACTTGGGGAGCACATGACTCTGTGGATGTGACATCATCCTCAGGGTGCAAAAGGGAAACACATGTCTCAGTTGAACTGGATGATTGGAGCACACTGACAGTGCAGCTTCAGCTGGTGGAGATATGTGTTGCGGTCTGTGTGTTGCTGGTTGCTGGGGTACAGTGCTGAGAAATCCATGAGCTCAACAAAAGTTCTGCACGAGGTGAATTTGTCCGAGCGGCTCTGATCTCTGCATCCCGTTTAATGCACTTTAAAGTGTCACCCGGTTAGGACTTTAAGCATGTTGCTACCAAAATGACAAGTTTCAGAGGGGTGGTTTACTCTCTGCTTAGAAAGTGTTTTATGAGCATATTTCAGAAAAGCCGGGATGCTGTGTAAAGTGTAAATAAAAACAGAATGCACTTTCAAATCTCATGAAGACCCCGTATTATGTTCACAGCAGAACATAGAAAGCACATCAAAGGTTTAAGCTGAGAAAATGTATCACATTAAGAAAAATACTAGCTCATTTTCTATTTGATAGCAGCCACATGTAACAAAAAGTTACGACATTATCATGGTACATCTGTGCACCCTGTCAGTAAACATCTGGGAACTGAGGAGAACAGCTGCTGGACGTCTGGAGAGAAATGCCGTTCCATTCTGGTCCTATGAAGGATTCTTAGCTGCTCAACAGTGCTGGGTCTGCTTTCTCACGTTTTTCATCTCCATTGTTTTTATTGGGTAAAAGTTGTCAACTGCAGGCCAGTTCAGCACCCTGACTCCTCTAACATGAAGCCATGCTGTTGCAATAAATGCATAAAGCATTATCTTGCTGAAATATGCAAGGCCATACCTGAAAAAGACATAGCCTGGATAGGAAACCTGTATTTGCCTTTCAGCATTGATGGTGCCTCTTCAGCTGGATGGTTCTTCTGCTCTGTAGTCCAGATGACACGGCATCTGTGCTTTCCAAAAATACCGACAAATTTTGATTCATCCGACCACAGAACAGTTTCCTGCTTTGCCTCAGTCCATTTTAAAGCTAATGAGCGACGTAGCAGAAACGACAGCATTGCTGGATCATGTTCACATACAGCTTCTTTGCAATGGCAGAGCTTTAATCTGCATTTGTGGATGGCACGGTGTTCACAGGAAGTTATCTTCCATGCAGTGATTTACATCACAGAATCATTGCTGTTTATAACGCTGTGCTGCCAGGCGGCCTCAAGGCTGATTTTTGACATTATCCCTATGGCGCAGCAATTTCTCCAGATTCTCTGAGTCTTTTGATGATATTTGAATGCAGATGATTATATATTCATTCTTGACAATTTTTTGTTGTTGAATGTTATTTTGAAATTGTTCCACATTTTAAAGATGCAGCCTTTTTTTTTTTTACAGATCTGCCTATCTTTACTTCTGAGAAACTCTCTCTAAGATGCTCTCGAGCCAATCATGTTACTGACCTGCTGCCAATTAACCTAATCAGCTGTATAATGTTCCTCCAGCTGTTTCTTTTATTTGTTGCCCTCATCCTTTGGGGTCTTTTTTTTTTTGACATGTTGCTGGCATCAAAATCAAAATGAGCTAATATTTATCATGAAATAGTTTAAACATTTCAAATGTTTTTATGGTCTAATGTGACTAAAATATGGGGTTATTAGCAAATATCTTCTTTTTATTTTCATTTTACACAGCGTTCCAACTTTTTTGTGTGTGGATTTCGTTTCTTTTTTAGATTTTACGCCAGAATGAATGAATAAATAAATAAATGAATAAATAGCAAGCCTGCAATTATTAAGTTGCCAGATCTGGAAACACAAGGTTTTCACAATAAGAAGATGAAGAAATGACAGTCTGCCCTGACTTTTTAGTCCAGACTAAAGTTTTTCACAGCTGACTAGGTATCTTTAATAACTTCAACTTGCTCTTAAACTCCCCAACACATTTCGAAGGAGAGAAGCAAGATGTGGATTCAGGACACTACTTCGACCAAAGCTGTGAATCATCAGAGTGGCCTGAATGATCGTGTACATCTGTATGTGCATTTGTTTAGAGAGTGATGTCATTATGGGCTGGTGGAACAAACTAGAAAAGCCAACGCAGAGTTTAAAGTGAACAGTCTGGGTTAGCCGGCTAAAGGACGGGGTAATCTGAAGGAGCGTGTCGAGGTACAAAGATAGCTCACAGGAGAGGAATAGACTCTATGATTTCACCTCAGGGTTCAGGGCGCATGAGTTGTCACCACAGCTGCTGGAGAGGCAGAAGTGTGAGAGACACTCACACACACAGGGGGAGACAGCCCTGAGCATTCCTGGCATTACAGCCCACTGACAAACAATCCTAACTTTATCCAGTGAGCCGGTCCAACTGAATGGCTACAGTGTGTAGAGTTTACCCACTGAGAGGGCCACTCTGTCCCCATCCAAACATTATGATGTCTCAGGTGGGACTGTCAACTCATTTTATTATCAGCAATTGATAAGCATTTAGTCAGCTAAATTACTACAATCACTGCTAAAATCCTCTTTCAAAATTGCATTTAATTTTTGCAAATAAATCTCCCGTGTCCTGAGATTTAGTGCATAAATCTCTTTAAAGATTTATGCACTAAAGCACATTCATAAATCCTAAGAGAAACAAATAAGTGTCTATAAAAATAATATTATAATAAAAAAAGTTCTGTCAGCAGGAATTTAAAAGATTTGAAAGCAAACGTTACCACTTGTTTCATTCAGCTATAAAAATGATTTTATGAGAACACAACGACACAACACCCTTCAGTATGAGGCAAACTATCGCCTGCTATTTTGCAACCACACGCCCAGTCACGCACACGAAAAAATCCACACTACAAGGATGCCGCATAATTTATACTGTTGTTGGGATAAAATGTTACATGTTACTAGTAAAATAAGCAAATACTGTAAGATTATCTGCATTTTTTTACTAATATTTGGAATATTATATTTGGAACAAAGGGTCTGAAGGCCAAAGACTACACACAAAAAAACAAAGTAATCTCACAGAACCTCGCACTGAGGAGTGGTGATTTGAATCAGCCTGCAACAGGCTACAAAGTAATAGTGTAGAAATAGTTCAGATGAAATCAGTGTTTCACAACAAACTGTGATGTGCCAAAAGACAAAACTTTTGCTGGGTTTTGGTAATGTTTACCTGCTTCAGTAGCTCATCTTTGAACCATCATCAATGTCCCATTTCCTCTACCTTTTATAAGTATGCACCACCTACTGCTCTTACTGGACTAAAAAGGATGACACATTTGTTGTAATTCGAGTTATGGCTGATACTTAATGGCACAGGATCATTGATGTGTTTGTCACAGCCAACTTTCAAACCTGACAGTTTTTTAAGCAGAGGTAAAAATGTTAATTTTGTGATTTTCTCCAGTGTCTGTTAAATAACGGACCAAAGATGACTAACACGGGGCGTGTTAGTCATCTTTGGTCCGTTCAGTCTTACTGGATGAATTTGGAGGCTTTTTAAGATGGAAATGTTCAGCCTGGGAAATGGTCTATAATCTCAGAAATAATATTAATTTTGACAACTACTATTTAAAAGCAACTGGGCGAACTTCCATCTTCTGTGGAAGTTCACATGATGAGATCAACAGCTCTAGACGAGCCACCAAATGGAGCTTGTGGTGGCAGTTTTTCTAAAATTTATATTTCCAAGATTTTTCATGTGAGAGCCCATCAAGAAAGCTCCTTTCACTGGTGTCCTCCTTCCCGTCGCACTCTTCATCAACGCTAGCCGAACATCCTCGCAGGAGGGGGTTTCCAGGAGGAGAGGCGGGTGACGCATGCGTACCTGGTTCCAAACTGTTGTGGATTTGTTTACCCACAGCCCAATAAAAGTCATTGTTCCACATTTCAAGTTTTCCACGTCTCAAAGCAGATCTGTATTCCCAACCACCGCCGCTGTCTGGCTGCTCAACCCCCACAATCTGCCTCCTGCTGCGAGTGGCTGGAGTTTTTTGGCTACCAGTTTGCTGAGCACATCAGGCTGATCTGGTTATAATAATTCCATGGCTTTGTGTTGATATTAATGCGAGCAAAATCATTAAACGCTCCACGTCTTGGTGTTGCTCCAAGGTCATTGGAGAACGTCTGAGGATGGCAGTTTCCTCACTCAAAACCAACATTTCTATCAAACTGCGTTTCTTCTCCATCTAAAGCTGAGATCAGATGGAAAACGAGGCCTCGTCAAAACACATGAATCACACATTTGCTTTGGCAATGCGCATTTTACTTTTACTTTTTTTTGTTCCAACCATGTCCATCTGTAACACAGATCAACATCAGTATCGGGACTCTCAAAGAAATCATTTGAGTTTAAAAAAAACTTTTTTAAATTGTAAGTTTTCTTTGAGTTGACATGTGAATGACAATGTTTTGAAATCTAGTAGAACATTGGTTTTCACTGATTTAGATCAGATTTGGAAACGTTGCTTGACAAACCGTATTTCTTTCAATTAAAAAATAAAACTCAATCCATCTTCACTTATCCGAGTATAAATTTCATAAATGGCAGAGGCTGTCAGAGGAAGAAATGATTCCAGATGCATGTAAGAAATCACACAATTCACTTGAATTAATTTTAAGAAAACAATATGAAATGAGTTTGAATGAGACATTTAATGCTGAGAAATCTGTTCCTGGTGACACAGAGTGATGACTCCCAAGATAAAACTTTTCTGGTCCCTGGGATGAACACGACAGATTTTCCATTTTATTACTTGAACGCCTTTCGAAACATCCAGCCACACTTGTTAAACAGTCAAAGGGGAGTGAGTTATGAGCATGTAATAGCCATTGTGTGTTCCAGCTATTTTGTTGATAATTTTAATTCTTGTACTGTCGAGCAGTTTTTACAGTGAGACATAAAACTGAGCAGTTCTCTTTCTCATGAAATCATTTTGTCTCGCCACCAAAAAGGTTTAAAGTTCATTGTTAAAAGCTGTGACATGAGCAGGAGAACCCCAAGAAAAATAACTATTCGAAAACACAATTTTCCTTTATGCCACAGAGTCTGTAACTCATCATTAGCTGCTTTTTCAAATACCCAGCTGACACAGTGTTTCCTTATTCATAAGAGGATTTAATATTTGAGTTATCCAGTATGCTCTGTTGACTTTGGTCAGTCTGTTGAGTGCTTTGGACGCTGTGTTTTCCAGTGCTTAGATATTTATCTCCCTGGCAGGAAGTGAGGACCAGAACACATAGATATGAAAACAACTTTCTTCATTCATTGGTATCAGGCTCATTGGACACAAGACTGTAGAGACTAATACCATCAGATCTGGACAAAGTAAGGACAGGGGGCACATGAGGATTCAGTCGTGCTTTCGCTGGATAGTATTAGCATGGCTTTATTTTAAAGGCTCTCCTCCACAGTATGTTGTTTGTTCTATCTCTCTCCCATCACCCCCAGCAGGTTGCAGCACAGGGGTAGGCAACCTTTCTGATGATGAGTGCCATCTAAAATTTCCTCAGAAGTCAATGTGCCATATGATTGCATTAGCAATAAATCATAACGCTCTATATGAACAGTTACACACTATATAGAACAACTTTATAGAATTATTTGTTCGCAGATGTTGGCAGCTATCAGCGAATAGCTGTCAGCTATTTTGAAACCAAAAAAAAGACACTTTTTATCCATAACAGCAAATTAACTGTACAACAGAAAATGCAAATGTCATTTATGGTCTCTTTGCTAGATCCGCCCCTGCACAGTTACCAGCTGTCAGCTACATAGAAAAGGATCCTGGTGTTACTTGTCTCTCAGAAACAGTTCATAACTTCCCTTCAACTCATTCATGTGACCTAAAAGGTAAACCTGTTTCTCCATCACCTGTTCAGCTCTGATGATCCAGTAAGGACATCTCCTGGTTTCATCTTCATGTTTCCCTCTCATCAGACATCCAAACCGATATCATGACCAGCAGCTTTTACAGCTGTGGCTCCAGCAAACATCAGCTGATACTGTCACGGATTGCCGGGGCAAGCCGTGTGGAATGTAGGAAGGACCCAAAAGGCAGCAGCTCTGGTGCAGGTGAGTGTTTATTAACAGGGGTGGGTAAGTACAAACAGCGGTGGCGACAAAACATGAAACTGGAAATCTAAACTGGGTAAACTAATAAGACAAACCAGAACGAGGATGCAGGGAGGTCCGGAGAAATACATATGGGAAGACGCAGGGAGACCAAGGGGAAACAACACAGACGAACCAGCAATTACTAAGACAGAAAATACAACTTAAATACACTCAGAGAACACAGGGAGATTACACACAGGTGGGAAACACAGCTGGGAGTGATTAACATAACGAGACTAGGGAGGCAAACTGAAAACACTCACATAAGACGCAGACCTTCACAATAAAACAGGAACACACGGGCAGAACAGAGTAAACACTAAACAAAGGAAGAACAGAACCAAAATCGAAGAGAAAACACAAAATGCTGGGTCAAAAGGACCCAGGATCATGACAGATACTAGAAATTAATATTAAATAAATTCTAACAACAGCTGATCAAGCTTAAACGTGCTGCTGTTGTTTAGCACGACATCCGCTGGTTTCCTGTTTCTGGCGCAAAGTGGGCGATAAACAAGCAGGAGAGAAAAGCCGATCAGCTGATCATTGATCAGTTTCATGACTGAAGTAGAAACAGGAGAGGGAGGGAGAGAATGAGAGAAGAAGAGGCAGCTGACAGCGTAACGACAGAATAACTCCAGCTTTGTGTCTTTTTCCATTCTAGCTGAAGTCCCTGACAAACTGTTCCTTTGCGGCTCAAAACGAAACGCGTAATATTTTCTCTGAATGAGGGACGATTCCGTTTTTTACGGGACAGTTGGCAACTCTACTAACTAACCTTATGAATAAAATAAAGTTCACTATCAGTAACATCATAGCACCCACCCAGCTTTAATATAAACTCCGTCATGCTAGCTAGTACGCAGTACAAGTTATTGTAACTGACGGTAAAAAGTCAGCACAACGAAAATAAACTACATCTAAACTTGGTTTATATACTTATATACTTATACTTCTTACCTGAAGTTCAGTTCACCTGACACTCGGACCGGCGGCCACCTCGGGTCTCTGCTCCTCCTGCCTCCCCTTCCCTCATCCACCTGCTGACCTCTGTGGAAGCTCCCCCATAGCCACCACCAAACAACTGAACAAGTTAATTTTACACATGTGCCAGCATCTGGCCAATGCACCACCTTTCGTTGTTTATACCGTTACACACACACACAAAAAAAACATCGGCCCATAAAAATGAAAAATCACCATCGGCCCACCGGGAAAATACCTGGTTTCCTAAGGAAGGGGACACATAAATGTTAGAGATTTTCTGTCAGTCACTTGTGGTGAGCTGTGGTCCACTCAGGGAGCAGCATCAGATATGGTGACACCAGGAAACCAGTGAAAGTGATTAGGAAGGTTAGCTCTGTGATTGGCTGTGATTAGTATTATAAATATTTCATAATAATTCAAAATATCATCAGAAGTATTTCCCAAATATGGGCTAAATGAAATATTTCACATCTCATTATCATCATGTACCATAGTTAACAAGCTTCTATCTTTTCTTAGATAGTGTAGACATTACATTACATGGATTTGTTTAAAACTTTAAAGCAACTTAAATGTTTGTTGCAGTTCAGACATTGAATCCTTACTGGTACAATTAACTGACCTGAAATGAGGTTTGTCCACCAGTTAGTGGTGAAACTGATGTGATTCTCCTACAATTTATTTTTGTTTTCATTGTATTTAACAGTCTTCTCTTAAACAGATAAGTAACAAATAACTACATTTTCAACGTCATTTAAAGTTTCAGGGCGAGTAACACAGCCCTGCTAAAGCATGCTGTGGCAGACTTATGGTATCCTCTGGCCTTCAGCCAAGTGATGTAACCCAATAACCTGGTTTCCCCAGCTCTGCAGACACAGATTGGATAACATTGTCCTTGTCTTAATAATCTTTTTGTTTTCCTGTTGCTTCACTGTGTCCTCCTGAGGACAAACAGATATCCTGTATCTGTCTTCATGCATTCTTAATAATCCAAGATAGATAGATAGACCCCAGGTTAACCTTGGGGTGACCTCTAAATAATAATAATAATAATAATGGATTGCATTTATATAGCACTTTTCGGGACCCCTCAAAGCGCTTTACAATACCACTATTCCTTCACTCTCACATTCATACACAGCTACAGTTGTAGCCACAGCTGCCCTGGGGCAGACGGACAGAAGCGAGGCTGCCATATAGCGCCATCGGCCCCTCTGGCCATCACCAGTAGGCGGTAGGTTAAGGCCATTAAGAGGATATTTATTTCCTCAATAGAAGTTCATTGGACAAAATTCCTTTTCCTCTGGGCAGCTGAGTCTCATGTGGAAACATTAAATCCACCACAGACTTGAAATAAGCTAAGCCAAAAGCTGTTTGGATAACTAAGCTCATTTTCTTCATCTTTTTCTTTTCCATATCATATCCTGATTTTCTTGCTTTTGGATGTTAGTTTTTGTCCTGTTAGTTTTTTCTCTCCACAAAGCAGTGGAGAGAAGAAGTTCACGTTAAATAGTCAGTGTAGAAAATATACTGTGACATGTCAGTATGCTGCATTTACTAAGCTACCGTGTAATGTTTCAATTAAGAAGACAGAGAAAAAAGTTTTAAAACAGTTTTCATTTTAAGACAAAGCAACCTGGCAGATGAAGCAATGAAGCTAAAAGAACAAATAACGTAATAAGAGACCAGATAAACCCCCAAAGAGAGAAAAAAAACCTCTCATACCCTGAGAGCAAATATAAAATACAAAGTTTAAGGGGTAATTGGTTTAAATAATGTTGTCACAACTGTTAATGATATCATTAATCAGTGTTTTGTTTCAGCCAGTCTCAGAGTGAAGCTGTTCATTATCTTTTGATCAAATGTTTTTTTTCATCATTTTCACACATCTTTTCCCCCAGTTAAGCACAAAAGGCCTACTGACGAAACCACTGTCTTTTTTTTGGTTGCTTTTAGTCATTTTTGCATTTCTTTCCTTAACGCTTGGAGAATCTTATATGTTTCACAAACATGCAGGAGCACAAAGTTCTTGCTGTAGCAGCTTCTTTCCATGTAGCAGATCCTGAAGATCCATTAGGGTTAAGTAATTGGAGACAACTCTTCTGGACATTATGTATGATTTTCCAAAGGTTTACCTGTACTCACTCTGACCTGCTAACTGACATAAGAATAAACGTGGATTTCTGTAAATGGGCATATTCAGTAAGAGAGCACATGTATGCTAACTGTGTCAGAAAATTGATTCTTCTTGTTCTTCTGGCTATTATTCAATTTCAATTCAGTTTTAAATATATAGTAACAAATCACAACAGCAGTTGTCTCTAGGCGCTTTATATTGTAAGACAAAGACTATACAATATTACAGAGAAGACAGAACCAACCCCAACAATCAGATGACACCCTTATGAGCAAGTGCTTTGGCGACAGTGGGAAGGAAAAACTCCCTTTCAACAGGAAGAAACCTCCAACAGAACCCAGCTCAGGAAAGACAGCCATCTGCTGTGACTGGTTGTGGGTGAGGCGAAGAAGACAAGACAAATGCTCTGGAAGATGAAGAGGTAATGATGATGAGGGACATCACAGCAGATGACCTGCTCCCTCTCATCTTAACCCTTGCACCCTCTTCACTCATACCAACATCCATGAACTTTCTCTGTGGTCCTGTTTTCCCTCCTACCTGGCAGCTTCAGCTATGGCAGCGATGAAGCCACAGACCTCCCCCCCCCCACCCACCACTCGTGGCTTCATAAACCAGTGTGCTCTTATTGCCTGTCCTAAGCCTGGATAAATGGGGAAGGTTGTGTCAGGAAGGGCATCCGGAGTAAAATCATTGCCAAATAAAAACATCAGCTGCTTGATTAGGCTGCTGGAAAAAACGACATCCTCTCTCAGATCTGTTAACTCTCAGTCACAAATGAGGAAGTCCAGTCCAGACATCAGCAACTGCACTTATGTTATGGGAAACTTTTTAAAAATTTGTATCTAGTTGCATTAATCAGCTGATAAAGGTCTGCCTTACAGCTCTGCTGATAACTTACGCTACGATGTTTAAACAAAGCCAGATGTGCTATTGTGTATGGCAGGAAGAGATACTACACAAAGTTTCCATTCCAGCTTCTCTTAAAACACAGTAGAAGGAGAGTTCAACAGAAAGCTCGGCAATAGCTGCAAATGCAGAGGAAAGGTGTAATAGATTTTGTAGCTTTTGAAATATGGTGCAGTAACTGGATTAGTGAGCATTTGAAAAGGAAATGAGACTAAGAAGGGATTTACACACTAACACAATTCAGCCTGCTAGCATGGGAACTCAGCTTTGTCAGTTTCACAGGTTCATCTAAAGGGCTCATGCACTGGGATGTTTGCAAACAGCCAGGTTCTCCAGCACAGACAGCGGGGATTGAATCCCACCCTCCCATCCAAAAACTGCAGCATCCGTCTAAGCTGCGCTTCCATTCACGACTAACTGATTTGTTTCTGTGTTTTGAAGGACTTTCCCCATCCCTCTTTCAGTCTGCAGTGAGAGGCTTTATGAACTTGTTTGTCAGCATAAAGCAGAAGCTCAAACACAAACGAAAAAGAGCTCAGAGATCAAATCGCAGCCTTTGGAAGAACCACAGGATCTTTTTGCAGACACACTATACAAATGACTCAGTGTCTGTCCAGAGTGCCAGTGTGTAATTGATGGTTCTGGATAAGTTATAGTACATATTTTACATATCCCTTTCCAGTTTTTTTCTGTCTTTGAAGGCATATTTGGAGTATTGACCCTACTTCAATTGCAGACTGAAAGATTTCTTTATAATCTGCACATAAAATAATGCTACATTTTGTTCTCAGAAATTGGGTCAGTCATCTCCTTCTCCTTCTAGTTTATTCACTCATTTGGTTATTTTGGCTGGATTGTGTCTAGCAGTGGCACCACCAGTTATTTTGGTCAAAGGTAGCCTGAAACTGCGGCACCTGCCAAAATAGTGTTGGATATGGCAGATTTGGTGTGTGTGTGTGTGGCGGTAAATAGAGACTTACACACAGCTGAAGGTACAAGGATGTTCTTAAAGTCTTTGGGTGGTCCAACCTCTCAGGGAGCTCGAGCCTACTCTTTGCGAGTGCCGCCACTGAACACTGGTCATTATTAACAGACAAACCAGCCCCACCAGCCTGGGATTACCTTCCAGCCAACTACAGATGTGAACGCCTAAACATTTCTGCCACTTTGTTTT
This sequence comes from Aulonocara sp. 'chitande type north' Nkhata Bay, assembly GCF_057382095.1. Lineage (NCBI taxonomy): Eukaryota > Metazoa > Chordata > Actinopteri > Cichliformes > Cichlidae > Aulonocara > Aulonocara sp. 'chitande type north' Nkhata Bay. Next base: position 18,916,486 of record NC_141354.1, read on the forward strand.
GACATGCTCTATTATAGGTTCTGCATCCTACAGCAGATCCAGAAAAAAAATTGACAGCTAAATGAAATCATTCATTTTCTGGTCTGATGTCATCCAAAAATTGCCATAATTGCCCAGGCCTGGCGTCTCTGGTCTGTGACTGGCAAAGACACCAGTGCTGGGCGAGGTGCACGGAGAGGAAAGCAGACTGTTGGATGTTCCCTGTTGGATCTGTGGTGACTCTTTGTCTATTTAAACTCAAGTGCAGTTATACACTGCACTTTCTTCCATCTGCTCGAAAACTGACATCTCACTTGTCTCCACCAGCTCCTTTGGGTGGGTGGGGGTTCCAACGTGTACCTAAGCCTAAGGGATGTAATCTCTCCAGTGTGTCCTGCATCTGCTCCAGGGCAACCCCCCCATCCCTAAACGCAGTCAGTAACAACTCCACAACTGGAAGACTAAGCTGAACAACACAGGGCCCTATGGATAAGAATAACTCTCCTCACCTGGCCACAGTTTTCATTTTTGCTTCCACCACATTGAAAACTGTACATTAGAAGCTTGATTAAAGGCTCACAACAACAAACCAGAAACCACTTTTGGTAAATATTGTCAGATTTAACCCAGAACAAAATTTCCCTCATATCAAATTTTGAAATACAGATCTATTTAGAATATATAAGTAGGTATACAGTGATGAGAAGAAAGGGTATATTTACTGGGTTTTGGAGAAAAATGTCTTCTTTTGAACAACACAATGTTCTTTTTTACGTAAGACATGAAAATATGCAGGCATAATGATTTCATTATATTTTATTAAGAGCACATTCTGGAACTGCTGGGATTTATTATATGACCACATATAACCACTAAAACCATTTAACACTATCCTCATTCATGTATCATAATTGTTAATTTAATATTCATCAACACTTAGAGAACAAACAATACCTATTCCAGGCTAGTCTGTGCATTCAAAGCACTGATAGGAAATGTCTGTGAAGGTTCTCAGTCATCCAGGTCATCGTAGTCAAAGGAGCTTGCAAAGAAAAGCGTCTGGACTTCTTTAAGTTGCTTGAAGACGTTTCACCTCTCATCCGAGAAGCTTCTTCAGTTCTAAGGTCAAATGGTGGAGAGTCCCAGATATAAACCTAGTGGGAGTGACCCCCCACAGAGGGACAAAAGGACCCCCTGATGATCCTCTAATCGCCTGAGCCAAGGTGGGAAACTGGGCGTGGGTCCCAATCAGCCAGAGTTTCGGGTGTGTTCATTGTGAAACCTGGCCCCACCTTATCATGCGAATTCCTGAGGTCAGATGGCCCAGGATGTGAGTGGGCGTTAAGGCGTCTGGGAAGGGATCTCAAAACTGGATTATAGATGGCAGAGAGTTGGTGTCGTAAACCCCCGCCTCTGTTCAAAGATGGTCGCTCACAGTGGACATAGATGGCTTCTTTCACTCTTCTTTCAAACTATCTGTCCTCTCTGTCCAAAATGTGAACATTGGCATCCTCGAAAGAGTGTCCTTTATCCTTAAGATGCAGATGGACTGCTGAGTCTTGTCCTGTGGAGGTGGCTCTTCTGTGTTGTGCCATGCGCTTGTGAAGTGGCTGTTTGGTCTCTCCAATGTAGAGGTCTGAGCATTCCTCGCTGCACTGTACAGCATACACCACATTGCTAAGTTTGTGTTTTGGCGTTTTGTCTTTCGGGTGAACCAGTTTCTGTCTGAGCGTGTTGCTGGGTCTGAAATACACTGGGATGTCATGCTTGGAGAAAACTCTCCTGAGTTTCTCTGATACACCGGCTACATAGGGGATGACAATGTTGTTGCGTCTGTCCTTCTTATCCTCCCTCGCTGGTGTCTGGTCTTCTTTTCTGTGCCTCTTTGCTGACTTTAAGAACGCCCATTTAGGATAGCCGCACGTTTTGAGTGCTTCCTTTACATGTGTTTGTTCCTTCTTTTTCCCTTCAGGCTTAGAGGGAACATGTTCTGCTCGGTGGTGTAGGGTCCTAATTACTCCAAGTTTGTGTTCCAAAGGGTGATGGGAGTCAAACAGGAGGTACTGGTCCGTGTGTGTGGGCTTCCGGTAAATGTCGATGTTGAGTTTGCCGTTCTCTTCAATGTGCACAGCGCAGTCCAGGAAAGGCAAACAGTTGTCCTTTGTGTCTTCCCTGGTGAACTTGATGTTTTTATCCACAGCGTTGATGTGCGCAGTGAAGGATTCCACTTCTTGTGTCTTGATTTTGACCCAGGTGTCGTCCACATATCTGTACCAGTGGCTGGGTACTCTTCCTTTGAAAGAGCCAAGAGCCTTCCTTTCCACTTCCTCCATGTAAAGGTTGGCTACAATAGGTGACACGGGGGAGCCCATGGCACAGCCATGTTTTTGTCTGTAAAAGCCTTCATTGTACTTGAAATATGTAGTGGTGAGGCAGAGGTCTAACAGTGTGCAGATCTGATCGGGTGTGAAGTTGGTCCTGTCCTCTGTTTTCTGACAGTCTCCACGGCCTCCGTGGTGGGTATGCAAGTGAAGAGAGAGACTACATCAAAGGACACCATGGTTTCCTCTGGATCCAGGGTAAGTTTCTGGACCTTGTCGGTGAAGTCAGTGGAGTTCTTGATGCTTTCTTTGCTTTCTTTTTGCTTTCTTTGCAAGCTCCTTTGACTGATAGGAAATGTTGCTTGTGTGGGATTTGCATGTTTCCCGCAATCACTGAAATGGCAGCACAGGTGCCGTTATAATATTAGGACTTCTCTAACCATTCCTTTGATCTAATTTTTTATTCTCAGTTGGATCAGAATAAATAAACAATTAAATTGCAAATAATTTGTTCATTGTTAGAATATTTTCTTGCACAGTGGATTCTTGTACTTGTAATGTATTTGCATTTATAGAGCATCATTTTAGTCCTACCGACTACTCAAAACACTTTTAACTGCAAGTTACTTTTTAATCATACATTCATGCAGCAGCACCTCACAAGTGTGGCAGTTAACCTGACACATTGCTCCAGACTGTGGGGGAACCCCAAATACCTGTAGGAGACCCACTCCAGGCACTCTAGCATGCGTTAAACTTGCAAATTCCACACAGAAAGGTCCCACTCATGATTTGTTAGTGCCACCATGCCACCCTTTTTCAGATGTCATGTTTCTTATGTGTGCCATAAACCATCGCTCCTGTGCTGTTTTACTGTTAAGCTGTTTGGATATTCCCCCATGATCCTTTAAAGAGCAGCAGGTGCCTGTGCCTGTGGGAACCTGGGCTAATGTGGTGGGAACACAAACATTTACCTTGACAGTAACAAGGTTCTCCTTGAACTCTATCACTATTGTCCCATAAAAAAGCACACACACACACACACACACACACGTACAGTTTTACAGTTTCAAATTCTCTGAAATCATCATTTTTTCCTTGACCCACACTGGTGGATTTAAAATACATCTGAATAGATACGGGATAAAATTTGACCTAGAACGGCTTAAGTGTATAAACATCTGTAACAGCTGCACATCAAGGGTCTTAATTAAAAAAAAAAAAAAGTTTTCATGTTTATAAATTTTGGGTATATTTAAGAAAAAACATCAAATTTCCAGGTAAAAAGAAATAAATTTAGGGTATTTTTTACAGATTTGAACTGAACAGTATGTAAGGGTTAAAATAGATGAGTTTAAAGTTTATTGGTTGAAGTTTAAAATTTGCCTGTTTTATAAAGATTTAAAAACAAAACTGCAACACCTCGATGTTATTTGCTACAGATGAAGAGAAAATGCATGCAGCATGCTGCAATACTTCTAATGCATGTTTGTGGAGGCAGAAGGGCTGTCCACGGTTAAAATGATTATAACTTATTATACTTCTTATAACGGTTTCAGCCTATTTTCAACCTGTCTGGTATTCATTAATTTCCCATCAACACCTCCTCATTACTGCCCTCCCTTGTTTTTGGTCCTGCTTGTGTCAATTCACTTTGCATTTTCACAAATTTATCATAGGTGCACAGAAAAGCAAACAACAGAAGATCTGAAACACGGCTTAACCTTAACTCTAGCGCTCAATTTGCTGCTGGAGACCAGGCGGATGTTAAGAAGGTAATATTTAGCACATTTGCCTAATTTAAGGTTTAAGAAAAAGGCTAAAGAAACAAGGAGAACGTTGGACTTTTCCTAAGAATGAAGAGATCAGAAAGTTCATTTAAGTCAACCATCTGAGAAAGGGGTCAGCACATCACCTTTCCTTTCCACCACCCCAAAAGTGAACTGTTTAGTGCTTGGATTTAAAGGATGTTGCTTGATCACTGCTTCTTCCTCTTGGCCTGCTTCCTCTGTTACCTCACAGTGAGCTGTCCCACTTCTCGACTTGGCTGCCTCGGTCGTTACCTGCCAGACAGATTGCTGTCTTGAGGCACGGAGGCAGGGGTGGGTTGTACTCTCAGCCTGTTGTGTAAGAGCTCTGTAAGGAGATAATGAGCTCTTAGTCTGCACTTTCACCTGCGGTCATTAACACAGTTATCTTAAAATCCCTGCTCTACAAACAAGACCGTCACACTTTGCTTCTGGATTAATGGGCCCTTCATATTTTATACTTCATATACTTGATATTTGAAAACATAAAAACCCCCAACAACCCCCGACTGGTTAGACTTTATCTTTAGGCAGGCATTTCAGTTTTCCAACCATTGCTGTTCTGTAATGATATACAATTAAGTCGGCACTGGTGTCTACATAAACTGTGTCCCTATAAACTGCTGGCTATGAATATATTTTGGATGAGAGGCAGAGAGATCTAAACTATCTGGCTTTCTTCATCCCTCTGACATGTAATCTAACTTCTAAAACTAACTGATGCATGCATATTGTGTGTCATGCCTTTGTTTCCCACAGTGGAGGGGGGGACACATCTCTAGGATCTTAATTGTATCTGGTCTCAGTGTCTGTTGGACTGTGGGGGTATCTGGCTATTCTATTTCCCTCTGAAAGAAATGTTGATTGCTATCACAAGCTGTCACAGCAGGAGATACAAACACAAGGATATAAAGAAATCCCTCGATCAAGTAATTTCTTCGACTTCAACAATATAAATTTAGATGAATATTGTGCTAATATAATTTCACTAATTGTGTCTGTGGAGTTCTTGGAAAATGTATTCGGCATTCACCCTTTAAATCAGGGGTGTCAAACATAAGGCCAGGGTCCCAGAATCGGCCGGGCATAGACATAAAATATCCCTCCGGACAGCTTTGGAAAATGTGAAGGAGGGCATAAACTTTGGAAACATTTTTTTCACTGCTATCAAATCTAACATAATGAAATGTAATTTTACACATTTAGATTTTTGTGATGACAGATTTCTTACAGTTACCGCAGCAGCATTTCTTCATCGTGTAGAAAAACTGAGATGCACTGTTGAAAGTTTTTAAAAATTGTTCTTCATTTTTTGTTCTACTATGTGTTTTATTCTATTGTTAGTGTCCCTGGGTGTCTTGAAAGGTGCTTTTAAAAAATTTATTTTTCTGCTTCTTCTTCTTATTATTATAAATTTGCACTTATCTTTCTTATATTACTGTAAATGGCCTTAAATTTGTAGTTAAACACCTTCAGACTGACAGAAAGTTTCTCTGGTTCTACGCAATAAGATCAAAGTAAAGGTCAAAGGAGTAAAATGAGACATCCCTGCTAACGTCCACAAATGTTTTCTCATAAGAAAAAAAAAGGATGAAAACCTTCATTTTTCTCATAAGATTGATTTGCCTTATTCACTATTTTTTTTAACACAATATAACTATAGAAAGTCAGTACTTATCGAATAAGCATTATTTCTTTAAAGGAGAGCACGCAGTGTGAGACATCGGCTGTTACTTTTATAAAACATGTATGAATGTAAAGGCTGACTATTCGGTTCAATTGGAACCGAACTGGAAGCTTTTCTGTTTCTTTCTCGTTTCCTCGAGAAGACGAAGAAGAAAACTATCAGATCTTAATGTTAGGTCCACTGCAAGACAAACAGAAGCAAACACGAAGGTTCGTGGCTTTCAGTGCAAAACGAAAGTTAATTCTCATGTCGACTTATATCACACCACCCCCTGGTGGCCGTGACATAGACACACTTTTCAGGACGTGTTTTTTCCCCATTTTGTGAGAGAAAGTGAAATTGTTGTCTGATTTAGTGTTCGAGGTGCCTTTGTTCCGTGTTACAAAAAATGAAGTAACTAACAAAGAAAGAAACAGGCTGTAAACGGTGACTTAGTGTCGGGCTGCTCTTTGGCACAGCAGCAGCTGCCCGAGTTCTGCCTTCAGTGTAGGAAAGATTAATCATTACACAGTGACCTCGTTTTTGCTGGAAAATCTTAAAGAGAGATCATTTTGTGATATAATCCGTCCAGGGTGTAGAGAAGTCTAAGGAGCCACAGGAGAGCAAAGCATGATAAGACAAAATAAAGTTGATTTAAAAAAAAAAGTATTTAAAAAAAGTCAAATCTCTCACACTAAACTTCAGTCATCCCTGTTGTCCACGGGTCTACAACTGTGTCTATATTTAGTTTGTCATTTGTGGAGCAGGTCAGCTGGGACCCCTCCGCAGGACACGCCTCTCGGCTGAATGGAGTGCGTCGCGCGTAAAGTCCGACCTGTAGCAGATACAAACTTTTCTGTTTCTCGGGAGTTTTTTTCTTTTTTAAAATAAGTATCCATTTGGCGCAACCGATCGGTGTTTAGACGACTAAATGCAGCGATGACTCGAGAGGAAGATCTCATCCGGATTGCAAAAAAACTGGACAAGATGGTGTCTAGAAATAACACGGTGAGACTATATTTTGACACCCACAGGTGGCGCGTTGTCCCGCCACCTCGCGCTGCGCAGAAGGCCTGCAGTAGACTTTTCCATAAATTAAAATGGGGTCCTCTTCTTTTCTGTTAAACACGAGTTTGGTTCCTGCTGACTCGGTGTGTTTGGAAAGTGTGCAGAAGTGAAGCGCGAGCTTGACCGTAACAAACGATCAACAGGTGTTCGTGGGTTTGCGTGTATTTCTCTTGCAGGACCGTTTCAGTGCCAGTGTGCAGCTCTGCTGTGTAGCCCAGCTCTTTTGTGTTTGTCAAAAGCTTTTTTTCTCTCTCTTTCTGAAAATGCTTAGCGAGTTTAACTGACATAGAAGTGCGCAGAACAGAAAGTAAACACCGCGGCCTGTGGGCGTAAGGCCGTGCTCGTGTTGTGACTGAATCTGCAAACACGACATTGTTCGCGTCGCTCCTTCACAGTTAGGGGGCTGCACAAGATAATGCCACCAGCTGTAATCGGAGTAAACAGCCGTGCAAAACAGTGGATCTAATGTTGTAAAAATGCCATCGAGTGCAAATGAAAAAATAATAATAAAGAAGTGAAACTGTTCTTGTTTGCTAACCACATTGCGCTTTCTTTTTTGAAAGGTTAACGCATTCTTGTTGCCAGATCTGTGCGTTACACTGTTATTACGCATTTCTAAATGAACCGTTTCAAGAGTTAGGGGGTTGCAAGTAACGATGTCACTGTTTGGTGAATACAGGAGGGCGCCATTGACCTGCTGAAGGAGCTGAAAGGCGTCAATATGACTCTCAAACTTCTACAGGTGGGTTAAATTTTAATTTTGCTGATCATCCTGGGGAAATGTGGAAAAAAGAAAACAATTAACCCGTGTGTCTATGTTGGCTTCAGGAAACGAGAATTGGAATGTCTGTTAATGGTATCAGGAAGCACTGCACAGATGAAGAAGTGATTGCTTTGGCAAAAGTCCTCATTAAAGACTGGAAAAGACTTCTGGGTACACACACTGATTTACATGCATACTACAGTGTTTCCACAGCGGTGAAATGGTTGCTTGTGCAGTCAATACATCAGCACGGAGTCTGATTTGCTGATATGATTTCTCCTCCAAAACACGCACTCATGCAGACTCTGGCCGCTCTCATCCCGAGAAATCGTCTGAGACCAAGAATGGTTTGAACTCCAGCAAAACGGCAGCTTCTCCAAACAGCTCTCCCTCGGAGACGCAGAGCAGGTCAGTGGTTTCACAGCGGTTACACAGAAACTACACAGGTACACTTAACGTGACTTTTAATACAAAGAGCACACACATTATGAAGTGAAGTTCTGGTTAATGTCCGCATACCTGCTGTGCCTGCCTGCTGTCAGGTCCGTAATGATGTGTGTGTGTGGCTTTGCAGTGCACTGGAACAAAAGTATTTTCTTCGCATTCATAAAAACACCTTAAAAAATAACTCTCTGCTAAAAGTGACAACAGCTTTGTAAAAAAAAGGCATTGAAATGTTTAAAGTTCAAATAAAATTTCAAGGTAATCTACTGCCTGGCTGATCTACATTCAGACGATTTAATTCAGTTCAGTTGTATTTGCATAGTGCTGAATCACAACTGGAGCTGCCTCAAAACCCTACAATAAGACAACAGTCAAATGACCCCTTTGACAAGCACTTGGCAATTGTGGGAAAGAAAAACTCCCTTTTAACAGGAAGAAACCTCCAGCAGAACCAGGCTCAGTGAGGGGCAGCTATTTGCTGCAAACAGTTTGGGGTGTTTAATGACATTAAGGACAGAACAGACTTGTGAGCCACTGTAATGTTACATTTTATCCTTTAGGTAGCATCATAACTTTAAATAGGGAGACTTCTTTTAATGATAAACTGCACATAAAAGTGTTAAACCTTCTGATAGAACAGTTCTCGTAAGAAGTGAAACACAGAGTAGTGAGCTCCAACGTGTTCATTTTACTTGCAAGGAAGCAAAAGCAGGGCAGAGTTTCATTTATACACTTTTTCCAATGTTATCCACTTTTTTTTATTGTTAACAGTTACTTGGCATCCTTGTACTGAACATGATTCTGTCTGCTTTGGATAACAGATAGCAGAGTAGCCACAACAAAGCCTGAGAAGAGCACAGATGGAGAGAGACATTGAGAGATACACTCTTCAGCTTACTGCAAAGCGTGTTACATAACTTTAATAATTTTTCTATCACCGTCATTCTTCCTAACAGCCAGCAGGGCGCGACTCCAGAAGTCTGTGGGACGATTTATTACCCCAGGATATATTTTCCAAATTATTTTATGTTCTCAGTAACAAGTTAAAATCTCATGAATTGGACTCGGCCTTTCTCTTTTTTTGGACTGTCTCTCTCCCCCATCACCCCCAGCAGGTCCCTCTTACTTTTTCCTTCCCACTGTTGGCAAGTGCTTACTCATAGGAGATGATTTGATTGTTGGGATTTTCCATGCATTATTGTAGGTTCTTTACCTTACCATATAAAGTGCACTGGGGTGTCAGTTGTTGTGAATAGACACGACTGAATCAGGTTATTCTGCATTGTGACTGACAGATTGATAGCATATTAGCGTGCAGACTCACCAACAAGAAAGAAAGATGGGTATGGTGCTCCTGAGAGTTCCAACGAACAAATTAAGAAAACAACAGCTAATAAAAAAATGTTTCGAAAGCACACAAAACACAACAGCAAATATGTATCTAAAGTATTACATGAATAATGTGATTAAAACACACATTACCTGCATCTTTTTCTCCCTCACAACAGCGATGAATCCTCTACTTCTTTAAGCGTGTCTCACTGCGATCCTTCACACGTTTTGGTTTCTACTTCTGCAGCTGGTCCGTGATGTTATTGTGCCCCCAGAAACACTTCAATTGTGGATTTTTTTCCCAATTCTGCTGTGTTTTGTCTGCTTTTCCAGCATTTTTCTGTTAGCTGGTGTTTTCTTAAGTTTCGGTGGGTTTGACCTCTCGGAGCCACCGTAGATGGGAGACCACAAATCAGTGGATGATGATGATGTCTTAAGGGCTACATGTCAGACTCGTTGTTTTTGTTTTTTCTATTTCGTAATTCAGTTTAGTGTCAGGTAGGTTCTTGTTTGGTTTTGCTTGTTTCACTTTCACTGAAGATGTTTTAATCCTGGGTTATCGTCAGTGTATTTAAATATCACAATATGGTGGGTCCATGGTGTAGTGGTTACGTGTGAAGGATCCCTGTTTTGAGACCCAGTCTCAGGCAAACACAGGCTAGCGTGCTCGTTGTACCAGTCTAAAAGCCTGGATAGATGGCAGGGTTGTGTCAGGAAGGATATCTGGTGTAAAAACGTTGTGCTAAATTAAACAAGGGAAATCAGCCAAAAGCACCTGCTGCCAGTGGATATTTGTTAGAGTCCAAATTTAGGAAGTTCTGAACAGGTATATAATACAAACCTTGCTCTTTGTGAGGGCAGGTGACTCACAGTTATGCAGACATCCTGTGTCTAAGTAAACGTGTCCCTGAAAGCCTCTCTTGATGTTAATAATGATCAGTAATGTCTGTGTCTGACGTCTGTGTTAGGTAAAGCTTCAGCGTTGCTCAGACGTCCTTATTAGACTGAAGAATCTCAGTTCAGGAGTGACTAAGACTCAAGATTTTACCCTTAATGTTTCTGTTGAGCTAATTGACTTCATGCTTAACAAGTCCCGGGCTCCTGATGCTGTTTAGGGCCTAACATTGAACCAAGTTCACCATGTAAAAAGCATCAAATTTTCTTTAAAAACAGGTTTTGGTAATATTGTCTGTGTGGACAAGACGTCACAATCACGTACTAACCAAATGAGTTGTTGTTAAAGAGAAAACAAAGACAGATGTATTAATCGGATCTATATATGTTTTACTTTGTAAGAGATGGTCGGACCTGTATTGTACTTGTGAACAACATCAACATCCACCTGCTTGCTGTTCAGTTTTTGGTGTCATGATTAATTTTGAGAAGGGAGATGACGCTGGGGTGTCAATCATGTTTGCTGGGATGTGACCCGACTGAATAAAACTAAAAATATTTCCTTCTTTGTTTCTCTTTAGTTAGTTTTTTTTTTTTTGACATCGGGCAGGATGATGGTCCGGTGGTTAGCACTATTGCCACACAGCAAGAAGGTCCTGGGTTCGACTCCACTGTGTGGTCCGACCTAACTGTGTGGAGTTTGCATGTTCTCACTGTGTTTGGGTGGGTTCTCTCTTATTTCCTCCCACAGTGATTTCCCCAATTTTAGTGATTTACTCATAGGTGTGAATGGTTGTTTGTCTCTTTGTGTTAGTCCTGTGGTCGGCTAGTGACCTGTCCCTTTGCCTTTCACCGTGTGACGGCTGGAATAGGCACAAGCCTGACCGTGAGACCCCACCTGCTCACCCTGGTGACCCCGAATTGAATAAGAAGATGGATAGTTTCCCAAGTACACTATAGCAAATCAGCTAGTTTGTTTTTCTTTTTCAAGAGTCTACTTTTAATTAATTTAATTAAATTTTATAGTTTTTAGTTTACCTCTATAATAACCTTGCTACATATATCTTTTAAAGTCTATGCTTAAAGCTATTTTTCCATGTTAGATGGGATAGATTATAGAATATAGAAGTCAGCACAGTGATGTTGTTTTGTTCTGCAAGGCAGCACTGTTTACAAGTGCATATGTAGGGTAAAAGCTGAGACGCTATGAAGTGTCCTTCACTGTTTAACTGCATGAAAGCACTGACTTCTTCAGTGCTTGTCAGTGATTTAAATCATGTTCGTGTTAATATATTTGCCATTTTTTTCAACCCACTTCCACCTCTAACACTCACTGTGGTAATTCTTGCATAGAGGTAAAAACAGTGCTTCTCTTTTTTCTCTCTTAGTCACAGCGAGCAGGAAGTCAAACTAAAACAAGACTCCGATCATGACAAAAAACACGCTAATACAATCAGGAAAGACAAACACAATGATGGCCATGAAATCAAAAAGAGACATGCTGACGACCTCGTGGAAGAAAAGCACCTGGAGGACCTTGGAAATGCAAAACATCTGCAGGAAATCAGGAAAGAGAAACAAGCACCCCCAGAAAATCCCAACGTGGAGGTCGATAACAAGAAGCCGAAGCCTGCGCAAGACCCACGGGGTGAGAAGCACAAGTCGGAGCCGAGAAGAGGGAGACCATTAGAGGAACCAAAAAAGACGAGGCACGTGGAAGAGCTCAAAAAGGAGAAACCCCCCACGGAGCTCAAGAAGTGCAGCTCTGCAGATGAGATGAGGAAGGACAAACAGAGAGAAGAAAACAACCATGAGAGGCTCACCAGCACACCTCAGAGGGAGAGACCTCTGAGCGAGCCTCAGAGAGAGAGACCCACTGACCCCCACAAGCCCTTGTTTGAAAGGTGAGAACGTAGAGGCTCAGAAAAACGCACGACACTTCCCAGTAAGATCCAGCAGAGCTTCAGACTCTGTTGTATATTTCAGGAGAGGTGTGCTGGACAGCAGTGTGCTCTATCCCACCCGTTTCCCCTCTCCTCCTCGACCCGCTCGGCCTCCTCCCATCAAACGCCCCGCCATGGATTTTCTGAAAGACAGGTTTGGACTCTCGTGCTGCCTGAGCTGCAGAGCGCGCGGTTGCTGCTAATGACTTAACATGCATCAGTGTGTTCCACGTGGCCTAACAGGATTCCTGCTGTGCATGGTGCATGCTGACAAGAGTCACTCAGGTGTGTTTTGTGAACAGCATGCCGCATCGTCAGGTGGCCTTTTGACCTCTGCTGTTGTGACATATGTCCAGGAAGGATGGCAAAGACTCTTCCTCCCGACCTCCTCGCCCTCACGCTCCCCGACCTCCTTCTCCACCGACTAAACGACCTCCCGTGGAAGTAAAGAAGGAGAGGTCAGATGTGGTTTGGTGCATGTTTCTGAAGTTCTTGAGTGACGTTAGACAGAAAACAACGAGAGAGTTTTAAAAAATCTCAAACAAGTGCTGATTTTCAGGAAAGTTCCTTTGGATCCAAACGCTCCGATTGCTCCTCTTCCTCTTCACCTACATCCTCCTCCTCCCTTAAGGTCAGGCTCTGCATGCCTACTTTCTTTGCAGTGCCGTAACGATTTTCTGTCATTATTCACTCTGTTTATGAAGTGATTCATCTGAGCTCAGAGGTGTCTTTTCATTTAGAAAAGAGCCTCCTGACCCCAACGCTCCTCTTCCTCCGCTTCCTCTTCACCTTCACCCTCCTCCTCCTACGAAGCGGCCCTCTCTAGATGGAATGAAGGAGAGAGACAGGTTTGAATCAGACGAGTTACAGACGGGAAAATATTTTTTGGAAAAAAAAAAACAATTTTATTCGGACTCAGAATTTGAATCTGTTTTTTATTTGCTAAAGCAGGAAGGAGTCAGACTCTAAGCTGCTTCCTCCACAGAAAAAGACGTCAGATCATGTGAAGAAAGACAGGTCTGAGATCTGGGAATGGTTCTGTTTCTCATTCATGTAAAAAAAAACAAGTTGGCTGCAGTCTCTGGATGATCAGTGGCCTTAAGAAATCTGTTTCTTTGGTTTTACATAAAACACTGGTGTTCAGTGTTGGTACCAAAGCTGTGTTCTTTTTGCAGGAAAGACTCAGTGGATACCAAATTGTCTAGAAAACATTCAGATGAAACCAAAAGAGAAAGGTTTGCAAGTCATCTGCATGAAAATATCTGTTCATTCCCTGTGTGAAGACTGTTGGATTTTAGAGCAAAGGGAGATGGATGCATTCTCGTTTTATTGTTCACAGACGGGTTTGGTTAAAAAAAAATCACACACAAACTCTTCCTCTTGTCAGGAAAGATTCATCAGACTCTAAATCCCCCCCTCCCAAAAAGCCCACCCTGGAGGCCAAAAAAGACAAACACAGGTGTGCAGGAGCCAGGAAATAAGTTTGAGAATACAACATAAGCGTGTGTGTGTGTGTGTGTGTGTGTGTGTGTGTGTGCACTTATCTTATATGAAATGTGATGCTAGTGATGCTAATCCTTTGTTGCAGAAAGGACTCCTGTGAGTCAAAGCCTGGCCAACCTGTGAAACGTCATTCAGCTGACAGGTATCAGTTCTGTGCACCAGTTTAAATCTCACCAGTACTTAAATGTGAAATCCAAATGATTAAACCCAGACTGACTGAAAGTGTTTCACTGCTTAGACGGGAATCGACTGACTCAAAGACGAGCAGCTCGCCAGCAGCAAAGAAGCTAACAGGAGAAAGGTAAATAACAGCGACCGGTGCTGATTAAATACAAGCTCACCAAACTGTCAACCCTCAGGTGTTAAAGTTTTGTGTACTTCTGCACGTGAAAAACATAAATGACCTTGAGTTTGAATTACAGGAGAGAGTCTCAGGGCTCGAAGGCTCCTCAGCTTGGACCTCTACAGAGGAAGCCCTCTACTGACAGCATCGAAAGGTATTTAATTATGTTTCTCAGGTTCTTAGGATGATTTTATCTTGCAGGGTACAAAATAAGGTAAGGATGGCTATTCACTGTAGATTTACAGTACTGTGCAAAAGTCTTGTGCCACCCCTCAATTATTTATATTGGTAGGAAAATGGAAAATTCAAACATTCATAGAACTACAGCATATAAAGAATATAGGATTCTATATGATTCTAGCTAGCTTGAAAGTAAATATGTGGTCTGATCACCTTTATTCTTGAACACAGCAGGAACTCTCTGAGGCAGCATTCTTCTCACTTCTTTAACTAGTCTTCAGAGTTGTTCTTCAGGCTTCTTGAAGGACATTGAAAGCTCTTTTTTGGATGTTAAGTGCCTTTTGTTCTGTTTTCTGCTAAGATGATCCCACACTGCTTTAGTAATGTTGAGGCTCGTGCTCTGGGGAGGCCTTGTGTGTTTTTCTGTCTACATATGTTTCAACATTGTGCTTGGGGTCATTGTCATGCTGGAAAATGAAGCCGTAGGTATGGTATCGCACAGTGGATCAAAATGTGATATAGTCTAAAATTGGTCCACAACAACGGTTCATCTCTTGAGTTAGGTGCATTTTTAAATGCTTGAATGATTCATTGGTCAGTGTTGAGTAGCTTAACAAACAAAAAAAGTTGAGTAGAGTAGTGGATCAAGACTTTTGCACAGCACTGTATGCTTATTATTTTGCACTCCTATTTCACAAGCTGCCAGTTCGTGGGAGGACTCAGTGGGTGGCAACAAGCGACTCCAAATAGCCTCTTTATCAGTGTTGACATTCATCATTCTTTAATATTTTTTCAAGGACTGATGAGTCAGAGCGTTTCAGGATGGGTTCTTTACATGATGGATGTTAGTAAATGAATTATTGCTAAAGGTTAAAGCTGCACTTGTGTGGCTGGTGTGCAGCACCAACAACGTTTTGATGAATTTGACACTAAAAATCTTTGTGTTTTTTTTTTTTTTTTTTTTTTACAGAAAGAGTAAATCCGAGGCTCCCAAAACTCCCACTACCCCGACCAGCCCCATGTCACCCAGCTTCAGTTCTCCTGGGGGTCCGCTGTCCCCTCACCTGGCCACTGGAGACTCCATCAGAGACAAGTGCATTGAGATGCTGGCAGCTGCCCTGCGCACAGATAGTGAGGCTTAGGCTGCACGTTATCATTGCTGCAGTTTTAATATTCACATTAAGACGCGCTGCAGACTGCCTGCTGACTTACATGAAATGTAATTTCTGAACTTCACAGATGATTACAGGGAATTTGGAGCTAACTGTGAGGGCATGGCAGCAGAGATTGAAGATCATATCCTTCAGAGTTGATAATTCTCCACTATGCACTATGATTAATTAAACTGTAGTTCTTTCAGTGTTGAACCAAAGGGAAAGCATCTTGTTTCAACATTATAGCTGTTATCAAGCATGCTACTCGGAGGAATTAGTTTGCCCTTGACAGTGTGATCGCACATATCTACCAGGAGATAAAAGCCACTGATATGAAGTATAAGAACCGAGTGAGGAGCCGCATCAGCAACTTGAAGGACCCGAAGAACCCAGGCCTTCGCAAAAATGTGCTCGCAGGAAGCATCGAGTTACGCCGCATCGCCACCATGTCTGCTGAGGTACAACAGCCCTGCAAGTTCACCTCACCTCAGCAATGAGCAACACTTTGCACATTCCTGCCTTTTCTTTAATCTTTCGTTATCACACATCATGTCGTCTTTATTAAGGAAATGGCCAGCGACGAGCTGAAACAGCTGAGGAACGTGCTCACCCAGGAGGCCATCAGGGAACACCAGATGGCTAAAACTGGTGGCACCACCACCGACCTGCTGCAGTGCGGCAAGTGCAAGAAGAAAAACTGCACCTATAACCAGGTACACACATGTGTCAGAGCAAAGCAGATAACAGGACTAATAGGGCTCTAATGGTGGCATTAAGGCGAGTGAGCGTGTGAAAGCGATGTGTTTCCAGAGTGAAGCAGGCTGTGATGTTTGTGCCTTTTTCACAGAGAGAGGTGGTGTTGTAATAGGGCAGTTATTTCTCCAGCTGTTTGCTTTTAGTTATCACATAATAATGAGAAATTTTTTGCTGTTTCACACGATGTGACCGCACTGAGTCGGCTATTTACTGCTGTTGTTTGTGATGTTCTGAAAAGCCTGTAGAGTAACTGTTTCTCTTTTGAATGCCACAGAAAAACAAGAAAGCTGTGGGGCTGTATTAGAGCTGGGGCTTAAATCAGCTTCAGCGATGCTATTTGATAATTTGAGGAGTTGTATGTGGCTCAAATAAATATAATGAGATTGATGTATTTCAGTCACAGAGTGGGGGATATACACTGTACTAGTGAGGAAGGAGTGTTTCAGCTTCACTGTAGGTCGTACAAACCGCTTCCTTTCAGTTTGGTGTTTTGTTTACAGTTAAACCTGTTTTGTGTGTGTGTGTGTGTGTGTGTGTGTGTGTGTGTGTTTTAGGTGCAGACACGCAGTGCTGATGAGCCAATGACCACATTTGTTCTGTGCAATGAGTGTGGCAACCGCTGGAAGGTAAGACTTTGCCTGAACCTGAACAGCTCTGCTCTGACACTATTTCATGCTCTGTTAAATAACTTTAAAGAGATTTTTAATGCTTTTTATTGTTCTTCTCTAAATTTCAGTTCTGCTGATGCCATCAAAGGTCACCCCTCATTTTTTTTCCTGAGCAAACTGAGAAGCTTATTTTCTATAATGGGATGGGAATGGAGTTTATAAACTGTTGCAGCTAGTGATTTAAAGTGATGATGTTGTTCTTAAGATTTCCATTTTATCTATTTTTTTTTTTTTTTTTTTTTTTTTTAGATTTATAAGCATGTGCTAATAATCAGAGTTTGCTTTATGCAGCTTTGAGAACTAAGAGTGTACGGTATGACAGTTTGATGACTGAGTCATTAAATAAATCTAGCTGTAACTTAACAATAATCATGGTGCTGTCATGATGGAGAGAATCATAATCCATTTAATAAGCTGTGACATATTACGACTGCTCACTTTGTACATATCTAAAGCCAATAAAACTGCATCAATCAACGTTATGGTTGCTTTAAAAACTGTTAAGATGTTCTATAGTCTTCCTCTTCTGGTCCGCCCTGCCGCCCTATTCATAGCATCTACTTGTGTCGCACCCACTGCATGTCCTCCTTCACTACATCAGCATCATTCAACATCCTTTGTCCAACATATCCACATGCCCAAACTCTCTCAGCTTCCATATCTGTCTCCATACATTGTATAAGATTATTATGTATGTGACCATCATTCATCCACCCGTCCGTCCGTCCATCCATCCAGCACCAAATATCGTGTAAGGGAAAGACCCCACATAAATACAGAGAAAACCTCGACAATCAGATGATCCCCTTTGAGCGAGCACTTGGCGATAATGGGAAGGAAAAACTCCCCTTTAACAGGAAGAGACCTTCATCAGATCCAGGTTTAGGGAGGGGCAACCATCTGCACTGACTGATTGGGGGGTGAGGGGAGAGAAACAGGACAAAAGACTTGCTGTGGAAGAGAGCAAGGGATTCATCCACCTCTTGATTCATCTTCTGCCACTTATTCCTTTCAGGGTTGTGGGCGGGGGCCGGAGCCTGCCCCAGGGCTTGTGATTTATACATTAAATTATATTCATACGTATTACAAATGTATTAAGACTCATAATGTTGGGCAAAAAGTTGCAGTGCATGTGCAATTTGCTAATATTCAAGAAGGTTAAGATGTAACAGACAAATGATTCGCCTTCGTTCATGAGTACATCCAACATTTGAATGGTAATGGTGCAATGGTAGTTTTCCTGTTGCACATCTAAAAGCAAACAGTAGAGGGCAACAATTCACCAAAACACATTCAGCAGCAGTTCCCAGATTTCCATTGTTCTATTCAGAGGTTACTGACATTAGGTTAGAGGCTTGCAGGTTAGTGTCAGTTTGACAGGCTGCTAAAGCTGGAGGAAGTTGCTGCTGAGTTCTTAATGGGATCATATTTAAAGCCATTCAGCACCATTTCTGATCAGGAAACAAGCCTATGATGAATAATAAATAACAGGCTGCATTTGTGCCTGGAGCAATGACATCCCATCATTCCCCCCTGAAGGTGTGTGTTGTTATTGTTGGAGATGCAGTCTGTTTTCAGCAGAAAAGAACCACAGGAACAGCTTTCTGGCTACCCTCGGCTGAGTATGGACCATCTGATTTTCCTGTGAGTTTAAACCTAATTCATTTACTTCTTCTGCATCAGTTGCACCATTAAAGTCTCCTCTAATGTGCAGGCAGAGATGGGAAAGCATAACCACTCACCACTCACCTTTTTATTCTGTCACACTACACTTGTGTTGACGTTGCTTTGTGAGCTTAGAATCTACACCTGGCCATGAAATGTTACTTGGACATAATCCTGAAATAAGCCTAAATTAAAAACACTCATGAGGCATTATATTGTGTTCTGGAAATACTCTCACTGGCAAATACAACTAATAATCAGTGCAAAGCCCCCAATTTTTCTCTGTAATAATTTGTTAATGGATTCTGCGACATCATTCCCATCTTTTCATTTAATGACAGCTGCTCAGCTCTGTGACCTCTGTGTCTCTGACAGCTGGTGTGGAAAAACCCCAAACAGAAAACAGTTGAAATCATCTCTAAACTCTGTTCCAAACACCTAAATGCTTTGCAAGGAAGGGCTAATTGTTATCATGCAAATAGAAAAGCAAAAAAACAGCCTTTTGACTTAAGTGGACGCTTTTATCATTAGCAGTTCTAGACTTTTCTAAAGCCTTATAAGCTTTTCCTGCAGTAATAATACACAGCAGTTGTTTTATGTCAGTTTTGGTCACTACATTCATTGACCTTTAATTTACATCCACATAGAAAAGTCTTCACACTGATTTAAAAGTGTTCAGTTTTTAATCTAGATATTGAGTCCTTTGTGCTTTAGATGTGATACACTGAGCAGCAAACAGATGCTCTGAGCCATTTCTCAAAATAAAGGCAATTTTTACATTTTAAATTCACCTGATATAGATCATAAAATCCTGCAAAATCATAAATTCCTTCAGATCATCTGCGTGTTTAATTTTCTTGCAGGCTTAATTTAAACGAATAACTGTTGGTATCCATCAGTCTTCCTATCGTTTTTCAACTGTTTATCGGGGTCCAAGCCATGGGGCTCTACAGCAGCTGTGACTGGAGCTCCTACCACATCTCTGAGGGTGAGCCCCAGAGGAAACTCAGTCCTGCTGCTAGAACCTCTGATCGTATTCTTTCGGTCACTGCCCACAGCTCAATACCATAGCTGAGTGTAGCAAACGTAGATCGACCAGTAAATCGACAGCTTCACCTTTACGCTGAGCTTTCTATTTACCACAACGGAGCAGTGCAGTGTCCGCCAGTTTGCCTTTCAGTCTCCCGCTCTGCTCTTACCCCGCTCACGAACAAGACCCTGAGATACTTGAACTCCTCCACTTGAAGCAGCAGCTCATCTCGGAGTGGGCACTTCACCGTTTTGTCTCTGGGAAACAATGGCCTTGCTTCTGTAAACACTCAATAGCCAAAACCCCATAATGAAAAACTGAATGTTTATGCAAATTCACAACTTGACAAGAGATTTAATCTGCTGTGATGCTGTTTGCTTTAATTATTCTTGAGATAAATCTAGAGCTTGATTGTGATACGTGCATGCAATGCACCTGTTCACATAAAGTCCCACAAATCACACTGAATGCCAGGCAGAACTCAAGAAATTAGGTTTCAGTAACTCTCTGCAGACCTCACAGAGCAAAGGTGGTGGCACAGTGGCTTTCACAAAGAAGACTGATCAGGACTTGAAGGGTTGAACAAAGCTCCCTGACCAAGAATCAGTTTAGAAATTGTTTGCAGAGGTGGGGGAAGCTGTTAAAAGCATCACTTCATCAGTCAGTACTTTAAGGTCGAGAAGCTATGTGGGAGGCACGTTAAAGATAAGACATGAGACAGTCCACTTTGAGTTTTTCAGATAGCATTTAACTCTGAGACCGTGACCATAAAGATTCTTTCATATAATGAGATGGAAAATGGAGCTTTTTGGGTCAGAACTCCAAGCTGTGCTCATATGTCACTAAGGCTACGTTCACACTGCAGGTCTTGATGCTCAATTCCGATTTTTTGATCAAATCCGATTTTTTTGTCTGCTTGTTCACACTACAAATAAAATGCGACAGCAAACACGCTCTAGTGTGAACGCTCAAAGCGGCCCGCATGCGCAAAAGAAGACGTCACACACAACGCGCTCTGTTTAGACCCAGAGCAACAGTATTGTTTGACTGATGGCCCTTAATATAAAGACTTCGGACTTTACGTTTCCCAATTTTTGCTTTAAGTTATTTTGTTATTTACATAATAATGTAAATAACCTAATAATTATCCTTATTGCTGTTTTAGAGGAGCGGTGCTTCAAAGGATAGCTGCAGATTCCTGTCAGAATCTGCAGATTATACAGTATAAATAAAATGTTCATGTTTCTCCAACGATGTCTTCCCAACAGTTTCACTGACATCTACACTGGAAGGCCAGGAAGTGTTCGTGATGTCTTCTCCGGAGCTGATAATTGGCGTCTGTCTTGTGTCAGTGACGTAAAAGACGGATATAATGCGACATGACCGTTCAAACAGCAGTCGCTTTCTAAAACATCGGATATGTATCGGATTCAGTACCACATACGAAAGTGACCCAGGTCGGGTTTGTGCCGTTCACACTGTCATAGCATGATCGGATATGGGTCGCATAGGGTCAAAAAAATCGGATTTGATGCGCTTTCGCCTGCAGTGTGAACGTAGCCTGCTGACTGATATGACAACAGACAAATCTGTTCTTCAGTTGTTAGATCAGTATTTTCATTCTTTTCATTATGGCTTATCAAGTGCAGATTTGATGACCCCAATGGGAACACTGGGCTCACTTTGAAAGGTTTATGCAGTGACCTGCTCATTTATTGTTCACGTGGTTTGTGGTGTGATTTTTAGTTGACTTCAATTATGCTGCACACAGCTACTTTGTGTCTTTCCTTCTGACGTGACCCATAATGCAAGTCTTTGCACATGTGACATGAAACGCATGTCAGGTAAATTAAAGACCCACTGTGATGTATTAATGTCAAAGTTGCTCCTGGGAGCATTTCTGCCAATTCCACTCCTGTCCAATCAGATGAGTCCCTGTGCATCGTAAGAGCCAGACCTCAGGGGGTCAAGTGGCTGTCATTTGGAATGAGTTTATTTCACCACTCGGTGGAACATTTTTGTCATAATTGCATCTCTGTCAGAGGAAAACAAGCATTACAGGAATGTCTGGGACCTTCTTCTTCTTCTTTTTTTTTTTTTACCAGCCTTGTTAATAGCCGATAAAAAGCTGCATAATTCAGTCTGCTTTGTCTTGAGGAGCTCAAAATTGAACTCTTATGAGAGTCACTGATCCTGTTAATATATTCACACCTCCTGTTATCATGTTGCATACATGGTTCATAGTGGCTGTGGCCCATTTTTGAAAGCTTTTTCTTCTGACTCTGTCTGAAATTTTTCTCTGGAGTGAAGTGATGAATTTGTAACACTGCCCTTTGTTGTTGCTGCATGCAGCCTCTCTATAAATGGAATCAGATGAGACTTGGTAGGCACGCAGTTTCCCCCACATAACATAATCATGCAGGCAATTAAAGATTGTACTGAACACTGAACCTATGGTGGTATGAATGTGTTGAACAGTATCTTTACGATTCAGCAACTGATAATTCTGACATGATATTATAGTCATTAGTGTGTTTATGTGAGTTTAGTGAGTTTAGTGTGTTTTAGTTACGTTCACCGAGTGCAGATGTGTCTCAGCCGACAGACAGCATTGTCATCAGAGTTATTATGCCGCTGGTGGGGCTAAAAAAGTGAAAAAACTGGTGCAAACATTATATAACAGCAGAATAACAGCTCCATCCTCAAAGCTCAGTATATCTGCCTTCATGTGTACCTGCAGCTACTACCGGTTTAACTTTTAACTTTTAGCCTATCCCCGGTCTCAGAGGGCAAGAGTCACACTCTCAAATCAAAACGCTCTGGCCAACTTAGAAGCAGAACCTTCATTTCGTTTTTTTTCTTAAACAAATCCATTCAAAGGTGGACTTGCTTGTGTGTTTCAGATTATGGTCATGTTGCATAACCCAAGATTTTCTGGTATAGAGCTGAATTCATGGTTTCATCAATTACAGCAAATCCTCCATGTCATGACCCACTGGCCAGCTGCAGACACACTGCTGGCCCTGTGCTGGCCCAGAACAGTTTCAGCTCTGGCCCCAGATGTCAGCCTAATGTGTACCGTAATCAAACCATGTAATAACAACATGTGCTGGAACACATAGTGCAAAAGAAACATGATGAAACTGTTCAGACTGATTCTTATACAGCGCTTTTCTACTCTCCCAGATTACTCAAAGTACTCAACATGCCACATTCACACACTTTCTCTAAACTGAGTGCTTCCTAACTACACTCACACTCTCGACATGTAGACTGGAGGAGTCAGGGATCAAACCACTAACCTTCCGATCAGTAAGTGACCTGCTCTACCTTCTGAGCCACAGCCACCCGGTGGTACACATGAGTAAACCCTCACTAGGTTTTGGATCAAGTGTACACTCACAAACCTGTCAAACCTGCATTTAAAACGCTGGCTACCATAGCAGTATAGTATTGCAACATGACATTTGGGTCTTCTAACAAAAATAGGAAAATAGGAACATAAATAGTGCCATCATTGCTGGTTGACATACACCAGTCAGTCAGAAGTGCCAGGTTGATGCTGGATCCGGGCCAGACCTATGAACCTGGGCCACATAAACCAAACCACAATCGGGCCAGATGTGGAGTGCTATCACATAAACAGTGCCATCTACTCCAGGCCTGGCCCATATCTGGATGACATACCACTTACCATGCCAGAAGTCAGCCAGCAGTGCTTGACACCAGATCCAGGCCAGACCTGTCTGCTATGTAGGGAGGTGGAAAAGCAGCTCCAGACCATCACACTACCACCACCATGTTTGACTGTTGCTATGATATCCCTTTTCTGAAATGCTTTTAGTTTTACTTTAGATGTAATGGGACTTAAACCTTCCACAAACTTCAGCTTCTGTCTTGTCAGTCCACAGAATATTTTCCCAAAACATCTTGAAGATCATCAAGATGTTTTTTGTTTGTTTTTTTTCCACAAATGTGAGATTTGTGTTCTTTTTAGTAGTGGTTCTCACCTTGGCACTGTACCTAACAAACTGACAGGAACAAATTAAATCCAGATGCAGATGAAAGAAAAGACAGGATTACAGCTGTTACACACAGATGTTGGAAGTATCTTAGGGCTGGGTATCGATTTCAATTTCTATAACTGATTCGATTCAATTCAATTTTTAGTCAGTCAGAAATATTATAAATCTGATCATTTATCAGTGCATATCTATATTTTTATATCTATGAATAAAAACAAAACTGACACTTGTGAGACTTCATCAGAGGTGGGAGCATCCCAGCAGATGCCTTTGTGTCAAAGTAACTGAGGATAAAACAGAAAAATATGAAGGAGATTTTCTTGGCCTCGCTTTTTATAGCAATTAACCTTAAAAATATTCTGCAGTAAAACAATAACAGAAGAAAAGCATGAATCAACATATGAACATTACCTGATGCTGCTGAAGTGACGCAGAGCAAAGTTACAGAGGTTTTATTAGAGTCCCAGCTAAGAGTTTTGCAATTTGGCATAATTTTGAAACGTTTACATATCTTTGGTATTGAACAGCAGACATGAGGCTTTCTTGTTGGAGGTCAAAAGGTGAGAGATGAAAAACAAACAAACAAACAAACAAACAAACAAAAACAACCGCTGACATCACTGCACACAACGGTAGACTGGTGTGTAATAAGCAAGCAAATAATAAAGAAAACAGAGATTTTTCTTGGGAAACTGTTCTCTCACTGAGAGAGAGAAAGAGCTGTACAGGAAGTGTGATTTCATTGTGGTGGAAGCAAAATTGCCAAAGTAAGTTTATCAAATGTGAAGCGTAGTTTTCATCTTCTTTTGGTCAGAGTGACAAAACTTGCTGCTTCAGAATCTGTGATATGTCGGCTTCCAGCACGCGGTGGCATGTCTGTGTACGAATCCATTTACCTCCTCTCATTTGCTGTTTTAGCTGGAAAGGGGGAATCCCAAGGTATCTGAAGGAAACCCACAAGTTCAATGTTAGAAAGGGAAGTTAAATAAAAGGCAAAAGGTGAAACCGAGACTTGACTAAACTGGGCAAACTAAAGCAAACCTAAGACATCAAAACACAGGGAAACCGGAACATGAGACCTGGACGAGGGAACTGGAACATGATGCGAGGAACACAGACAACCCGACAAAGGACAAAAGAAAACCGACACACTGGCTGTATCCCAATTCAGGGTCTGCAGCCTTAAAGGCCGCATTTTAAGGCCGATTACGTCACAGCGACACGACGAAGGCTGTCCCAATTCAAAGGCTGCTCGAAATGCGGCCCTCAAATGCATCCTTCATTTCCCTGAATTTTAAGGACGTGGCGGTGTAGACTTCATGGCCCAACATATCCCAGAATGCATAGCGCGGCGGTGGGTGTGGATAATTTTGCCGAAAAAAATGGCGGATGAGGGGCGCCCGAAGAGTAAACTTTAAGTAAGTACTGAATATTATGTCACTTATTTATGTGCAAATGTTTACTAACGAAGAACATTAAAACATTACTGTTGCCACATGTCGGCAAAGTTAGGTGACATTAGTGACGTTTGTACTAACTTGGTTTTAAAGCCTTTACTTTAAAATATACGCCGTTCAATAGCTGAGCTTAATCTTACAGAGAATGATCAAAGCTCATGTAGAAACAAACAAACAAATGAACAAAAGATTTTCTCCTTCATTTCTGTCACACAATGCTTTATGAAACGTTTCTAGCTGTTAGTATCATGGTTGCTAGGCAACCTGGGCAGCGCAACGGAGGCTAGACCGTCCCATTTCACAAGCCTCGCACTTCCGGCCTTAGCGGTCTTTAAGTACGCGGCCCTTGAGGATCGTTGAGACTGCGTGCTTAAAGGCTGCAGACCCTGAATTGGGATACAGCCAATATAAGCACATGAGGGTCATTAGGGAGAGAGGAAACACATGGGAACACTGCTGGGATGAATAGACCTAACGACACAGAGGAAGCAAAATTAAACACACTGAACACAGGACCGACACTGTCAAAGTAAAACAGGAAACACTAAGATGCAGACTAATACACTCAACTTGACGCAGGAGCCAGGAGGAAAGAACGCTCAGGGAAACTAGACTAGACTAGTCACAAAGAGTGGAAACGCAGAAACAGTTAGGGGAGATGATACACAGTGAGAGGGGGAGCGAGGGACACAGAGAAAGAGAGAGAGACATGACGTGCTGGGGACAACATACGTGCAAGCACGGACAGAAGACATGGAGTGATAACACGAGGGGAATATGTAAATGGGAAAGGGAGGTGAGACATGAAGGAGACATTGTATAACTTAAGAGACATACACAGAGGACAGACTAACACAGGAAATCGACAAGAAAACACAGATCATAAAATTAACTAAACTTAACACTTAAACATTTCCCCAAAACACCAAAAGGAAATCTAAATGACAGAAGACAGTCCAAATGATTGGTCAACAACCCAGCACCCTGACAAAAATCATCCTTTGGAAGTAATATTGACTTATAAAATGTTACAAACACAGTTAAACGCGCAAAAATAATGTAATAATCGATCCGCCATCTTTTGTCCTTTTGTTTAGTAAGGCCTGAAGTTTATTACGCAAAATATCTTTTATTTTAAAACACCCAGTGGGAACTTCTGTTATTCTCCTATTTTATTGTACATTTCACGTGTTGTTAGTGCACATGTTCAGGAACTGAAAATGAATTCCCATGTTCAGAAGAATTACATATCAAATGCTGTAAACTCACAAGAGGCACCATCTGTATTGTGAAGTGCTATTTTCTGTAGCATAGTTTTGAAAAGAGTAAGTGACTCAGTTTTTGCCTAGAAGAGACAAGTGTTCAGGAAAGCAACGGCCTTGAGTTTGAGTCCCTGCAATATCTGTTTTCCTCCTGCCTCTAATGCATCTTGAAAGTGATGTTATACCAACCTGCTGCCAGAAGCATTATCTCTCTTTGAAACTTTTCAATTTGGAACATCTGCAGTTTCTAAAGCATCCAAACTGTCTTCACACTTTGAAACGGTGCCATTAATGCACTCCAGCACCCTGCTGATCTCTCACAACCTCTGCAACTGTTTCATCTGCTGAGAAGCCTGTGATGCTCTAAAATTACACTTCCAAACCTACTGAGATTTTTTCATGTTGCTGCCTCAGGTATTGTGTATTTGGATTTTGGACTAGTCAAACAGCAGGCCGGCACAAGCTGTCACTGCGTCACCTGAGTCACTGCTAACTAAAATTAAAGGAAAATGCACTTGCAGAAGTAGAAGCAGGGATGTTTCAGCAAGCTTTATGCCTCGTGTTTTGAATCTTCCTTGTTAAACCTGAGCATAAAGTTTTCAGTGTTCACCTTTATGACTGTTGTGTCTGAGAGAAGACTCTTTGAACTGCACAGACTCAATGATCTATAACTCTGTACTCCGACTGCCTCGTCTTCCAGCTCTTGAGTGCCGTTTTGCTACCTTTGCTCATGAGTTGTTAAATGAAATGCATTTGATGTTGAGAGCTGTCAGACCCTGGTGTGATATTCATGTCTTGGATATACACCTGCCTCTTTGATATAGAATCCATTTAATTAGGAATTGCAAAGCAAACTTCACCTCGACCAACTGCCTTCTGATGGGTAAATAATCACGTAGCTCATACAGTTCAGAGGAAGGGAAGCCTGGAGCCGTGGCTGTTCTTAAATCTGGTGAAAACTCGTCACCTGTGTCCTTCCATTGCCGCTACCATAATAAATACCGCTGCTTTCATTTTAAGGTTACTTGCTCAAACAGATGCTTACACAAAAGACCTATGAGGCTGCTTTCCACTCTCACTTGATTACATACAACTTAGCAGATGTTTGGAAAAAGTCGTGTTTGTCAGAAAAGGGAGCCAGGGGAACGGCATTCAGACAGTACCAGATATTACATGCATGGTTGCTTATGTCTATGTGAAATGACCCAGACCAAAAAGAGACACAGTAGTGTGCTTGAGAGCACTGGAGGACAGAATACAGGATTCTGTTTGGATCTTAAAAAGCTATTTCAGAGCTGCTCCTAAAAGACAGTTTGATAAACTACTGCAAACAAATGTAGTAACAAAAGTACCCACTGTATAAACTTTATAATGGTCGCTTAAACCAATATATCTTTTCAGCTTTGCTATTTCTCTCAAGCTATTAAGGTGGGATGTTGGGAAAAATGAATTTGTCTTTATGCAAGCTGTCTGCAGTGGTCTATAAACAGAAATGTGCAAACTGCAGACCTCAGAGTTCATACAAAGATGTCCGATCAAAGGAGATTTAAAACAAAAACGCAATAATGACACAGCAGGAAGATTTGTTACAAATCAAAACCAGCAGGATGACTTTGCTGGAGTCAGGAGTGCTGAATAATAGCTCCAAAAGCTTTTTAATAATAATGATAATAATGATACTATTACTACTACTACTACTACTACTACTAATAATAATAATAATAATAATAATGAATATTCACATGTTCCTCTTTAAATGGTGGCCAAAGTGTCTCCTCCATTTCAGACAGTCCTCACAAACAAAATTATCAAGTGTAATGAGGCTGAAGCCATTCTCATGGAAATTTAGCTCTCCTTGCCTCTTCTATTCAATGAGCCTTGTGGGAACTTCGTGGAAAAACTCAGACTTTTCACCAAAGCAGGAGGAGGGAACTTAAAAAACACCAGCTTTTATTAAAAATATGTAAAAAGAGAAAAAAATGCACAAATGTTTAACAAAAGCACTTCTACGGAATAATGCATGTCTTTTATCCTGTCTTCCTTCTCTCACCCTAACTGGTTGCGGCAGATGGCCTTACCGAGCCTGGTTCTGTCGGAGGTTTCTTCCTGTTAAAAGGGAGTTTTTCCTTCCCGCTGTTGCCAAAGTGCTTGCTCACAGGGGGTCACATGATAGTTGAGGTTTTCTCCGTATGTATTATTGTAGGGTCTACCTAACCATCTGAGGACCTTGAGGTGACTGTTGTTGTGATTTGGCGTTATATAAATGAAATTGAATTGAATTAATGAAGCTCTCGCTCACTATTTCTCCTTGTTTGTATATCTATAATTTCTCAGTGGCCTTGTAGGACATGATATACAGTCAGACATAAAATATACCTGCAGGTATATGTGGTAAACATTATATATAATATATAATACATAACGTGATATAATGTTTTTTTAAATGCTTTAAAAACACAATTTCAGGTCTCTTCAAAAGCTCACACCTTTAGTCACTCCACCCTCACAAGTAAAAAAGGCCTTGCCTTCTTTACCTTTCAGAATAAAATGAACCAGATGTTCTTTCTAATGACACAAGAACTATTACTGTGTACCCTCTCAAACATCGCTGATAGGATCTTGTTTATGGCTCTATTTCCACAATCAGATAACACATCTCAGTTGCACTGAGCCAACAAAACCGTGATCCATTTGGAGGTCGATGAGAGCCGGCTGCTATTAGGAAGGCACTGTTCCTCACTGTCTTCTGATGGGTGAGAGGAGGGAGCTACAGTATTCACCGTCACATCTGTTTTCTTGGATGACTAATCTCGCTACAGGGTTTCTGAGTAACTCTGTCCAGCACGCCGTTTCTCAATAAGGACCTAATGAGGACTTTGGTTTGCAGTCGGCCTTTTCCTATCGAGCTCCTTTGAAGGAAAACAGGAAGCTCGCAATTAGCTGTTCAATTGCCTGCTTTTTAAATCTTCATTCATTCAGCAACTCATTCCATTTTGTGGTTACAATACGGTTATTTTCTAGGTAGAATTAAAAATGTAAAATGTTTGAAGGAGCCTCTGCAACCCTGTCTTCATTGTAAGTTCATTTATTCATTTCTTCTATTTGCTGCTAATGCAGAATTTATGTTTTGGTATATTTTCAAGCCAGAAATGATTAATGTCTTCTTGCCCACATTGTGCTGCTGACATTTCTGAGATAAAACTTTAATTCAAACAAGATTCTGTTTATAATTTAACAAATCCATAATAAGAGTTTGTTATTATCATCATTGTATAACATTCTGTCAGTCCTACACTTACAGAACCTTGACCACATAATCCTCCTCATCAATCCAGTCCTGGGAAAGGGTTCCTACATTGGGTCCCATCCTGCTTTAAGCCGTTGGTCATAATCCTACAGACCACATGTTTGAGCCACAGAGGACTCTTAACCTATTCCTTTTAGTTCAAATAATCTTTGGAAGAAACCCTGGGCTGCTGAGGGGCCAGTGATGCAACGATGTCAAACACTTTAGATGAACAGAAACGATACAGCACAGGATCACTCAGTGTACAGGAATTAGCCATGCTGTGTTTCAGGGAGACAAGGTTAAGGTGGAATGATGCCATTGCCTTTAGCCAGCTGTAAATGTCAGTGGCGATCAGGAGCTACTAACACAAATGCAACCATGCAGCGAGAACCATAAACAAGTCCTCCGCTTCCAGAGGGTGAAGGTCTGAATGGCAACAAGTTGTTGAGTTGATGTAATGTCTTCAACCCCTGTTCAGAAAACCAAACACATCATCTGTCTTGTATGTATGGTATTTATAATATTTATATTTCTGTTTTTTCTCCCACTGTTGATGATTATGCTTGTCTGGGTTTATAGACTGTGTTATGGAAAGATATGAAAAATAATATTGCTTTTCTGTTTATCTTTTGCTATTGACATTCCTCACTGGTTATGGTCACCTTCTGCTCAGCTACTTTATCACAGCTGTGAGCAGTGACAGCTCTTTTCTTCCTTTAATAACATTCGAAAACATTGTTTAAACATTGTTTAGATGGGCTGCAGACGCCTCCTTCTGCCCTGCCAGCGCCACAGTGGCTCTCTCTCTCTCACTGACAAATTATACCTTACGATCGCGGCTCAAGAGTTGGGAGTTCGCCTTGTAATCGGAAGGTTGCCGGTTCGAGCCCCGGCTTGGACAGTCTCGGTCGTTGTGTCCTTGGGCAAGACACTTCACCCGTTGCCTACTGGTGGTGGTCAGAGGGCCCGGTGGCGCCAGTGTCCGGCAGCCTCGCCTCTGTCAGTGCGCCCCAGGGTGGCTGTGGCTACATTGTAGCTTGCCATCACCAGTGTGTGAATGTGTGTGTGAATGGGTGGATGACAGGTTGTGTAAAGCGCTTTGGGGTCCTTAGGGACTAGAAAAGCGCTATACAAATACAGGCCATTTACCATTTATAGCTGCACCATATTCACAATGATGAGTGAATTGGAGAAGCCAAACCATTTTTGTCCTATAATAACATCTTCCTTCAGTCAGCTGAGTGATTTGGTTCCCGTGGGTTCTGTTTTCATCTGTTGAAGGAATAATTTCACATTTTTGAGGTAAATTTACTTTCTTTCATATAGTTACCAAAGATGACTTTTACCTATATTGTTATTAAGGAAGGCTAAATATGAAACTACTGCAATGCTGAAATCATACCCAGTGTGTCCTTGAGCTTAATAGAAACTCCCACTCGTCAAATGGACGTCCTATCTTTTTACACTTTGGCTGATTTTTACTGATTATACAAATATAAACAGGCAGAGAGAACAAGTTTAGCTACCTTGACATTCCTTCTTTCTACTTAGCTAAGGCTTGAGTCACACAGGCCAACTCGTGAGGCCGTTCGGTGACTCCCTGGTTGGTGAGTGGCTGAAGGTTGTTGGCAGTTGCTGGATGAATACCAGTTCCAATACTGGCATATGGTACTGGCATTCAATGGGCCGGACTGGAGTCATCACTGATTCTGGCCCCCGGGCCTTATGTTTGTCACCCCTGCTCTAGTGTGGCTGAGCCAGATGACCATCATTAGCATAAAGCCGTGAGAGTAGTCGAATGTTTACAATTGAAAACTTGGATTTCAAACAACTTTCAATAGTTACAATTACAGACATTTAAGTTGCCCATTACAAGCTTACAGACCTCTGACCCCATATTAATGACCTCATTACTCAAAAGCAGTTCTTAATAATGACAATGGACAGACCTTTGACTGAGTGATTTGTTAACATTTCATAACAAGAACAACATTAGCTATAACTTGTAAACACTTTATAAAGGGTCATTGTAATTGGAGCAACTCTGAAGTGCAGGTTCAACCCCAGCTCTAAGCCGCCGACTGCACAATCAAAGGGAACTATAAAGGAGAACCATAGACTACATAAAGATGCCTGTTTATCATGTTTATATATGTATGGGTTTTTATACATACATAGATTTTGGAGAACATACAGTTCTCCACAACTAGGAGCTAATCCGACCCTCCCCCTTCTCTTGGGATTGCACTGCCATCTGCAAACACTGTTGAGCCATATGAGTAGGGATGGGTACCGGTGTCCGGTGCCATGATGGCACCGGTTCTGACATAAACGGTAGTAACCAGACCGAAAAGCCGCGCACATTTCGGTGCTTTATTTCGGTGCTTTTTTTTCCTGAGCTGTGATACACTTTAGATTCTAGCCAATCATTTTACGTTTCCGAGGATAGTAGGCGGGGCCAGGTACGTACGTTCTGTTAGAGCAGAGCTACAGATTAAAAATGCCCAAGGCGAAGCAGTTAAAAGTCTGGCTGTACTTCATAGCAAAATATGCAAACTCAGCAGCCTGCAACAAGTGCTTTAAGGTGATATTGTGATACTGTCAAAGGAGGTAACACCTCAAATCCGATGAAACACCTGGCGACGCATAGCGTTTTTTTTAAAAGCCCAGAAATGCGCCGTATTTGATAGCTTGCTGCGAGACCTCACACCGAGCACATCTACTGCCGGTGGGTTGCCTGTTATGCGACATCCCCCAAAAACACCTAGAGTAGAGTCCTGGCCCCTAGCCCTGCCAGTGTAGCAGAAATGATGACGGATGATGATGCAGCAGCAGCCGTTCTTCTCTGCGTGAGTAGCTTAATGTTGTTCATGTGTAATTTACGTTGAGTAGGCTAACCACGTTATTACATTAATGCAGGTGAGGTGAACTAGCAAACATCATCATAGCTACATGCTGCTGTCTTCTTGTTTGATGGCAGATACTCCCTTCACCCTGGCTAAAAAGGCTAAAATGACCAAAGAAAAAGTGGAAAACAGTTAAACATGAGAGGTTTAGGACAAAGTTTGTGTTTTTTCCATTGTTTAAGCACTGCTTCCAGCCAAGAGTGATACCATATATGCCCCATAGCTGCAGAAAAGGCTAACATTGTTATATTTTTACAAAAAACAGCTGACCATGAGAGGTTTTTGGACCAATTTTGTGTTCTCCATTCTTTAAGCACCGGTTTGAGCACCGTTTGAGCACCGGCACCGTTTCAAAAGTACCGATTTGGCACCGGTATCAGATAAAACCTAAACAATACCCATCCCTACATATGAGCGTCTGAAGGGAACGAACGCAGTCTGGTGGTGCTTCCACAGCTGTCGAAAACACAAGTCTCAACCACTGCAGCAGAACTGAAAAGCTCCAAGTCATCAAAAAAAGATAAAAATACACCATAAATGCCTTTGAACGATAAGTCTTAATAAACACAGGAGTGTGGTTTCTCAGACTCACTGGTCTCAGGGGTTTTCAGCCAGTGCTCATGTTTATAAATTTGGACCAAAAACTAAATATCACCAGCATTGCTGTGTGTCATCACGGTGCCGTAATATCACTTAGTAAACAGCTTTTTAAAAATGCCCAGAAGTGTGGAGAACCTCTGTAACCGTCACCCTCTAATAGCTACAGCTGCCAGTGGGAAAACTGGCAGGTTATATTTGCAAAGCTGCTTCTGTAAAACAACCAAAATGTGCTATTGATTTGCAGATAGAAACTAAGCACTGAAAAGCAATTTTCAGCAAGTAAACCTTATGCATTTCACCTAAAAAAAAATCAGTGAGAAATTTCATAGAGACCAGGTAATTACATGAAATTGCAGGAAATGTGCAAAATAAGCTTCCTCAATGAATGCTTTTGTAATCTAATTTATGGGAGAGAGCAGAAATCAGAGTAAGGATGATTTAAGCTGTCAATAGTTACATTTAAAATGGATTTGGCTTTATAGTCTGGATCTTATCTCTTTCCACTTACAGGACAAAGTAACCTTTCACTCACTTGTCAGCTAAAATTAACGTCTAACACCGTGGATCCACTCGACAGCTTTTTTTTACTACTCCACAGAAATTATCCTTGTTTGCTATTTTCTAATTACTTTCCTTTAAAAGCTTTCATTTTTTTCATTGTTTTCCTTTATGCAGCTCTCAGTTGGTTTTCAGCTAAACCTCAGTTTCCATTTCCGCATATTCATCACTCAGCGTCCTTTCTGGCCTAATGCAGATATAAACTTCTCAGTATGTGTCACTGCCCTCGAATGTCGCAGGGAGGTTAGCGGGGCTTCCAGAGGACAGCAAAAGGCAGAATTGTAGAAGCGCTCTCTCGTTCTCTTTCAGGGAGAATACATATGGAGATAGTGCCACTGTTTCCCTGACAACTGCATGTTACCGTCGAGGGGGGGGGGGGGCAGTGCTCACTAAAGTCCTCCAAATCAGACTTTCTCTTCTCTCATTTCACCCAATATAAATGCATACTTTTCTGTCACTCTTCTTTTTTTTCTTTGCTCCTAAATTCGCCTCTCAGGGCTGTTTTTTTGTAAAATCTCTTCACTTCATCTCATTCTGTAATTTCCCCCCCTCTCATCCTGAGCCAGTTTGGTATATTTTTCTGTTTCTGTCACCCTTGGATTATCTATGGTGGCCCTGAGAGCTCAATGAACTGCAGATGAAGAAAAACAAGCAAAAAAAAAAGGAAAGCAGTAGCTGCGAGTCACACTGACTGTCTTTGCTTCCAGGGAACACAATAAAGTGATGGACTCAGCTGGGACATGCTTGTTGTTTATTGCTTTTGTAACCTTGGAAGTCATTTAATGTCTGTGATGCTTTATTTTGACATTACATTGGTTACATGATTCATGCATCCATGATTCATACAGCCTTTTCCTTATTCGCCAGCTTACGTATTTCAAATACTCTGAAAGAACAAACACTGTTAAGTGTAAACTGCTGTATTCATTTTTATAATATCTTGCAGATGAACTAAGACCAGTCCTAGAGATTTGTTTTAAGTTTAATTAAATTCAACTCCTGAGATCTAGTGGCACCACTTCACTCATACATCATAAACACTTTAAAATTATTGTTTACATATTTGGAGCTGTGCCTTTGTTTTGCATGACAAAAGCCAAAAAACATTGCTGTAGAACTTGACCTCAGCTTCTACAGATGGATGTACTCTGTGGTATCAAGGGACATAACAGTCAAATGCTTTTCTCAACCTTTTAGCAGGTTTCCTTTTAACAGAGAAAGCTGACGATCCTCTGCCACAGAAACAGTCATGTGTATAATAAAATTCTGTCTCATCCAGCTGTTAGATAAGCCTTTTCCTCTCTCCCCTCATGTAATTTTTGATTTTTCTAATAACAGTTTTTGTACAGTTTTGCAAGCTCTGTGTCTGTGCCTTACACTCCTGCGATTGCTAGAGAAGTACCTCCTGCTTTCTTCCATCTCATTTCCCAACTGACACCTATTTTCATACTGCACCGTCACTGCAAATTAGCGCAGATATCCAGCGACCCTCAAGGAAATTGTCCAGTGAGAGCAGGAGTAAGGATAGTCAATGAAAGAAAATAACGTGTGTGTGTGCGTATAAACATAATTAGTGTAAAAACCTTCAGGTAAAGAGGCATTAAAGATTTATTGCTGAAATATTGCAGGCCATTTGGCGTGTGTGTTACAGACATGCTCCATTAAACAAACACTTGTCAATTAACAAAAGAGCAGTTCAATTACAAAACCATTTATTATTCCTTTTTTCAAACCATTACTCAGGCATATGTTAACAGCCCAGAACCACCATCTCTGCTGCAGAAGTCAGAAGTGCCTTAATGTGCTGGTAAAGGACCTAAATGCATGATTTAAAAGGCAGGCAGAGTTACATTTTATTCAGATTTTGGAGGAGTCGAATGAGAAACACAAAGCAGCGATTCTAATTCCATAATTCTTCAAAAGTGGCCCAAAAGTGTCAAATAAACCACAGGGAGGAAAGCAAAGGGAAACAAACAGGTATATAAGGAGCTTCCAAAGCAAAAGACAAAAGGGAAACTAAAAGAAACAAACAGGATTTATTGAAGTACAGAGTTTGAGTAATAAACCATTTGTTGTTTAGACTGTGAGGAAGCTACATAGCAGAGCAGAGTCCAGGAGCAGAGCAGGATGGGAAGTAGGACAGAGCAATTCTGCCAAGAGGAGTGCTCAAATATGCAGCCAGAGGTGTAACAGGTGAGGCAGGACTTACTCAGACGGTTCAGTGACTTATTCACAGTGCCAAAACTGTTCAAACAGAAGATAAACTCTAGGGAAGATCCAGGGCTTCCATACAACAGGGATAATCCACAAATCCACACAGATCCAAAGCTTCAGTCACAAGAACACAAAACAGCTCACTGCTCTTTAGTCAGGGTGTCTCCAGAATCTGCTGACAAGGAAACAGGTAAGCACCAACACAGAGATAAAAGCACCAGATCACACCAGCTGCTCTCTTTACACCAAAGACTGAAGGTCTTCCACCGCATTAACTAGTGGCCACGGACGAGGACAGCAGGAACAGGTGTGTGACTGCATCGTGTTTGTGGAAGCAAAAGGTGGGAAGTTTAGGAAGGCCCCGTTTCAGCATCAAAACCAAAACACACACACACGAGCGAGAGGAAATGGACAAAAGGTGGTGAGCCAGCATGGCGAGGACAGAGGGATCGTGACAAGAAGATTGTTGGTGGCTACTAAGTCATTAAAGGTGTATCCTGTACAATTATTCAATCTGTGAACAAAAACAGTTCAAAGGAATCATTAAAAGTCAAAAAAACACCACGACGTTCATGCCCGTGACGAATTTATGCAAACTTTTGCAATGACTTGATATGACAGATGCCCAAGGCCAGTGGGGAGGAGTCAACACAACAGGGGTGAATACAGAGAGCAACAGGAGCTGAAACTATTTTAAACCAACATTGTATTGTCAACATAAATTTCACTGAATCAATATTATTTTACTAATACACTTACCACTTCAAATTCGAGGTCAAATTCTGTCATTGATTATTGATTGATTAATACTGAAGCAGATACATCACAAAAGAAGATTAACAGAGCCTCAGTGGTATTTCAGCAAAGTACCAAAGTAACATTAGGCCTGATGTAACATGTAAATGACAACAGACAACTTCAAGTCAGTTCAAAACACAAGTCTATTTCATCTTTTTAACGTCACATTTGGTGAATTCGCTCCTACATCTTGTCCTGCCTCCACCCGGTCTGGATCGAAGCTGTGAACTGCCAGGGGAAACGGCCAGTTTGCTGAGTCAGAAGACATAAAGGAAAAAAACTGAATAAGCACGTGAAAAAAATATGATAGGACCACACTTTGCTTAGATTTTCCAATTTGTATATATCTTTTTCCCTAATTCATCCTAGCAAACATAGTCATTCTAGGTTCTATCAGTTTCGTTACCAAGGAAACTTCACTAAATGACATTTTAGAAGTATCTGATAGTGAGCACTCTGACAGCCATAAATATAATGAGTGTTTTAAATACACATACAAAATAAGATAAGATAAGCTTTGCTGTCATTAAACACAAGCATACAATTAAATTACTGCTATAGTTGGTGCATATAAACAAATATCAACAGTCAGACCATTAGAATAAAAGGGCAATAAAAAACAATATGTCCTGTTCTATTATAGATAAAAACAAGAGATATGTGGGTAATAATCCTGACGATAGCAGCTTTAATGGCATAAGCAGGCAGTGATGTATATTACTGATTAAATAAATACATTATTAACTCTGATGTATTCACAGAGGAGATTTATGGAGTATGGTAATATTGTCTACCACGAGATCATCTCCCAGGCAACTATAAATCAGTGACTTGTCAATCTCATCATTGTCACCTGATCCGCTGTCACTTATGAGCAGTACTATGAATCAATGTCATTCCTGTCACACTGCCAGGTTTCATCAGTATTTTAATGTTGATCCGACATTAATTTAGCAGTGAGATTTCAATCTCAGCCATGATAACGATTCAGATGAGAACAATTTTTCGTGCTGTCTTCCTATCTGTGAGTGTTTAACAGGCGAGGTCAATAGGATCAAGAAGACTAATGGAAGTGAACAGATAACTGGATAAACACAGAAAAGAAAACACAAATTAAAAGACATGGAGCAGACAAATCCAGGATAAAAGCCCAAAAGCACTCAAGGAACTAAGTAAACAACATATAACAGGAAATAGCTAAATAAACACTGAAGTCGGGCTTGTCACATAACCCTGAGTGAATAATATTTTTCCAGAAGGAGAGCTGCTCCAGAATTTGAACCTTTAAAAAAAGATATATTAAAAAAAATGCCTGACTTCCCAATTGAAGGCTGTTTCTGCCTCCTCTTTGGTTTGCTGTGTTGCCTCTGGTCACGCAGCATTACAACAAATCATGTCCCCCTAAATAAAAACTGTGATTTTAGGCTCTCATCGCTCTCACCATAAAAGCTTGACTACAAAGCTCACGTTAACGGCTGACACAACGAGTGCTGAAAGCATTTTAAATTAGCACATGCTGCCTGGGTCTTGTCAAATCCACATTGTGCGGGCTGTCTCTTCCCGGTGGAAATCAGAAAAGCTCATCAAGTCCTAGACCCAAACAAATCACTGTTGCATAATTATCAACAGAAACTGCTGAAACTCATTATCCATTATTACTAAATATGGCTGTGAATGGAAAAACACACACACACACACTCAGAAGAAAAAAGCATCTTGTGGATTTTCATTTAGCTCGTCCATAATCAGACAGAAGATTGTCAGTCACAGCTATCATGTCAGGGGAGACGTTCTCTTTACATAAGAAAATATTATTACCTCAATATTGTTAAGAAAGGGGGAAAACACTGAATGGATTTGGCACCAATGCTTTCATTATTGTTTGAAGTGATAGCTTGAATTAGTCCGAGTAATTAATTTTGTGCACACCAGTCGACCAAGTAAAACTCTGTATTCATAAGACACGAGCTTGGAATTTAATAATGGAGGGAAATATATTTGACTGTGTGTTCTCTGAGTGTATTTATGCCCACTATTTATCAAGTTATGAAGGAAAAGACCACAGACATAAAACGAAGGAGAAGACTAAACCTCTCCAAGGACGCTATAGCACAAATAATATTCTTCAATATCCTGAAAATGACTACCAGGCTGAGCTGACAGCTCAGTAGTTTACAGGCTCATAAAAATCGTGAGCAGCTAACTTCTGCGGTAGTTCACTTCAAATTTGACTGTCAAATTATAATCATAAAATCGTTGTGGAAGAAGGCGAAAGAACATTCAAATTAATATAGCAGTAAGTGAGGCTGAATTTTACATACTGTATTTGGAAAACTGACAATTGACAGCATTATTAATATTTTCACTCATTGTCATTGTTGAAAACAAATAGTTTGAGATTATTTGAGTTTAGAGAAATGTTATACTGCAGAAAGCAGCCATCCATAGATGACTGTGGTCATAAGGGATGGATATCATCAGCAACAACACTCAACCAGGCTGTGGTGCTTAAACGATGCTTAGTTGGTATTAAACAGTCCAGAGTGTGCCAAGAAAACATCCCTCTCAACAGAGTTGACAAAAGTACAGACAAAAGTCCAACAGCTAGCAACACACTGTGTGACAGGCTGCCCACAAACACTTTGTGTGTTTGCTGATATTTGTTGAGCTGATAGAAACGCTGAAATTACCTGAAACTCAAAAAATGTTACTCCCTTTATGCACCTGCAGTCCTTCTGGTGTTGTGACAAAAACAAAGCAAACAAAAAAAATTAATCTTTTAAATCCTGACTCATCCTGTTTTATGCAACATCCTCTGGTGATTAATAAACGAACAGGTCTGCCTTTCCTGTGGTTCTGTTTAGGCTCAAGTCTGTTTGATGTTTGGAGGTGAAATAATAACTCCCCTCAAATACATTAAACCAAAACTAAGTTTTTGAAAACGTACTGAAGAAAAGTACCCAAAAATTGTACTTTATTACAGTAACAAACTATTGGTACTTCTTTGCTTCCCAACTCTGCCCCCCACCCATTACACCACCATCACTATCCTGAACTCATACAGTGAGGTCCATATAAATCTGTTTACTGAAACGTGTTCTAATTGTAGTTTATAATGAACATGGACATAATGTGTGGACTGTCAGCTTTTATTTGAGGGTGTCCACTTTTAAATTGGATGAAGAGTTTAGGAATTTCTGCTCCTTAACATGTGCCACCCTCTCTTTAAAGGGACCAGAAGTAATTGACTCAAAGTGTCTTTCATGGCAAGTGTGGGCAGTTCCTTCGTTATGTCATCAATTAAGCAGATAAAAGGCCTGGAGTTGGTTTGAGGTGTGGTGCTTCCATTTGGAAGACTTTGCAGTGAACAGACAACATGTGGTCAAAGGATCGCTCTGTGTAGGTGAAACAAGCCGTCCTTAAACTGCGAAAACAGAAAAGAAACTGCTACATATGGCAGAGCATTAAAAAGAAGGAAAGCAGCGTCTGCTGATGTCCATGAGTTCAAGACTTCAGGCTGTCAGTGCCAGCAAAGGGTTTTCAACCAAGTATTAGCATTTTTCCTCCCCACTGCATTCAATTAAATATATTGAAACACTTTCTGTTTAAATGCAAAAAACTGAGCAAATACACCCCTTTCTAAGCTCCTCGCCTTCATCAATTATTTCTCACACCCCAAATCATAAATATTAAAACTACAAACCTCCGACTTGCCCTACCTTCATTAGCACCATCAACTATTATTAATCTGTGTTCAGTATAATATGATATAAATATGTTGCGCTTATCCAAATCTTTCTCAAACGTGATTTAAAGATGTTCTGTTTAGTTTAAAACTCTGGTGCTAAAGCAGAATAAACAGGTGTGAGACGATTTGTAGACCAGAGCAGCTTTGTTGTGCACCATGACTGAATGAAAGCACAGCAGGGTGTCTGTGTACTTCCCTGCAAATTAAAAACGTTGGCCATAAGCACTGTCACTGCAACGAGGGAAATGCATTTTTAGCTGGCACATGTAAAAGATAAAAAGTGTGTATTCCTGTTCAATTCTGCACAGCAGTTAATGATGCTGTTCTGGTTGCATTTAAGACACGCTCACACACAGTTTTCATTTGCCACACTATATCAGGCTTAAAGTTTTGACTTTATTACAAAGTCGTAAATTTACCAGGCTGCTGACTGCTGTGAATGAAATCTGCTCCTATCTTTTTCTTGAAATGATTGAGTTGTTTTTGTCACTGCTCATCCATTAAAAAGCATACTAAGAGGACATGTTGATCATGCAATAACTTTTTCTGACAGAACAGGAAGTGCAGATAGTACAAGAAATAAAGTCTAATAGATGTGCATCAATAACACTACAAGCATGGATTCATATCGGAAATTGCCATAATTTAGGTGAAGTATTATTTTATATAGACAATGTTTTACCTTCAGTCTGTTTACACAGTTTTGTTATGTGCACTTGTTCGGTTGCCCATTTATGCAAATGTCTCCTCTGGCAGCAACTCATTGCATTTCGGTATGTAGACATGATAAAGATAACCTGCTGAAGTTTGAACTGTGCTTGAGAATGGGGGTGCCGCCGGTGCGTCGAGCCACCTGGGGGGCTCTTCAACTGGTGAGGGAGGTTGTCACATCTTGCAGGAGCTTTCCTCTCTTGAGGAACTCTCTCTGCAGGAGGGGGAGATACAGGAGAGGTGGAGGAAGATCTCAGCCTGGGCGTCTATTGTCTTATGTAGTCTGGAAGATGAGTGGATGGTGGGGTGGGTGCAGTTTTCTCTGTGGTGGGGTTGGGTGGACTGTCCCGGGCTCTGTGGGGCCGGGCGGCGCTGGGAGTGTGATCGTGTGTACAGCGTCTCTTTATGTCTGTCTCCACGTTGGTTGAGTGTGGAGTAAGTGCATATGAGAGCATGAGGGTGGGAATGGATGTTTGTATATGTGTGTGCCTGTATGTCTGTGTCTATATGTCAGGTTGGGTGTCAGGCGCCACCTCTCTGGGGACATCTCAGGCCCTCCAAGGTTTGGAGGCCTATCTCCCCCCACCACCACTTCCCCTGCCAGTGGCGGACTCCCTCAGACATCGGTGCGTTGGTGGTTCTTTGTGTCCGGGGATGGGCGTCCAGGTACACACCGGCTCACTCCTTGGCGGCCGCTTATCGGGGCCTGGAGCCTGGGGCTCGCTCGGGCCACTTCGGAGGTGGGGTGCCCCCGGCCTCTCGGCCTGGGGCTCGTTCACTCAGGCACGGCTGGCTGCTGGCGGAGCTCACGGGCGCGTCACTGCAACCCCCCCTGGCTTCTGCTCCGCGGCTGCTGAGTGAGCCCTCATCTGGGACTCTCCTCAGCTCTTTCTGGGACAGTGGCGCGGCTGCCCCTCTGTTAGTCTTCCTTGGTCTCTTGTGTTCTGGGGGCCTCTGGATGTCTGGAGTTTTGATCTCCTCCATACCTGCTTCATGCCCTGGAGGACGGGGCTGTGGCCCCCCCACACCCTCTAGCAGATCATTACATGAAGGAACCTTTTAAAAAAACAAGCGCGTCCATGCTCACAGGTGTACACACGGGTGATCACACCCACAAACTACACCCTTTTTGGCTCCTACCTCAAAGCACACTGTGTTCTGTTGATCTTATGTGCTGCACAATAATGTTTAATATTTAGTATTTACGGTCATATTCCCATATATCATTGTGATGTTGTTTATTCTATTACTCTTGTTCTCTTCTGCTTGTTTTCTTTTTTCTTTCTCAACAGGTGACCCAGGTGATTGATAGATGCATTTTTTTTCCTGCCCATTCTGTTGGTTTTTGGTTTTTGCCCTTCTCCCCCGTCCCTCTTCTCAGCTGTTTCTCTTTCCCTCTTTCTTTCTCCCCTTCTTTCCCCCAGTCAAGTCTGTCCCGTATTCAGCAAGTGAAAATAAAATAAACAATAAAAGGTGAATCAAATGGACCATTATGGCAAGGCTGGGATGGTCAATTTGGTAAAGTAAATCTGTTGGGCATCTTTCTTTGCCTTTAGACAATAATTCTGATGCAAAAGAGCCAAACGGGACAGGCAAAAACAAAAAAGAGAATGGGGAAGAAAAGCGATTTCAGTCACTTTGAACACGGCTTCTTGGATATGAAAATGAGTTCACTATGCACAAATTACCTCCACAGTCACCAGAAATCAATCCAACAGACTACCTTTGGGATGATTTGAGAGATTCCAAGATAACAACTCTGCAGCACGTGTCGGATGCTATCCCGGCAATATGGACCAATGTTGTTGCTGAGCAATGTTTCCAGAACCCTGTAATTAAAACAGGTCTAAAGGCAAAAGGAGGTTTAATCAGGTAGTAACACAAGGTGTAACTAACAAAATGTCCTTTAATCTTACAGCTAAGACAGAGCACGAGTAATTGCTTCCACTGTCCTTCAGCTCTGACAGATTCAGAACGTACAGCTAAATGATAATATTATTTAAAAAAGCCTCCATATATTTTCATTTTAGTTTCTCATCCATGTAATAACAGAAGAGAAACTCACGACGTGAGGAAATAAAATGTCAAGCCATGTACTTTATTCTCTGACCTTTAAGAAGTTAAAGTATTCTGGCTCACATCAGAACTGCTGTTGCGTGCACGAAACAGGGGACTAATTCCACACAATACAATGTGAAAATGCAATGTATAGACACTGAAAAGTTAATCTATTTAAAATTATTCGTTAAAACTAAACAATCTGTTGGGAGCTGACAGGAGTCTGCCTGTCTTATGCAATCATTATGAAATCAAATATGCAACATCATCGTTGTATGTTTATGCAAAAACCCAACAACGAGTTCACTTTCATTTGCCCGTACTCTGTATTCCCTGCTATGAATGGGTTCAGGAAAGCAGCATAATGTTTCCCAAGGTTTCCATTGGGCTGATGAGTGATGCGGGTAATCACACTGCCTGTACACACTAATCATGAGTGATTCTCCCCGAGGAGCGAGGAGAATATAAACAAGAGCAACAGCAGCATTTTGTTCCTGCTGGTGACTCTATGTCCAGACCCAATTCTGTCTCCTTTGCAGCATA
Source organism: Aulonocara sp. 'chitande type north' Nkhata Bay (assembly GCF_057382095.1). NCBI lineage: Eukaryota > Metazoa > Chordata > Actinopteri > Cichliformes > Cichlidae > Aulonocara > Aulonocara sp. 'chitande type north' Nkhata Bay. The sequence continues at coordinate 18,960,172 of NC_141354.1, forward strand.
TTTCCACCAGTTATAACAACTGTCTACAGAGAAACATGCATCTCAACGTGCACACTCTTTGATTATAGGAAGCACCTGCACAGAACTAACACACTACAGTATTTTTAGTCCTATTCATTAACAGAGTAGATAGTCCTCCAACGTAAGCTCTGTGGCATACATTGTTCTCCCACCCAGAAATTAAATGGAGTGAGTTTTGTTTCTGAACTGCTGAGTAAGTCATTTAATGCTGGTGGGATGTGCTGTCCCACTTGAACTATTGTTTTGAGATTGATTGCTGTGATCATGGCCGCCAGAAGTGTGTAAGTATATAAGCTAGATATACACAGAGCCCTCAGCAGAGTTTGTGGGCTGAATTTAATGAAATGTTTGAAGGAAAATGTCTGTGTGACAGTAACTGTGACCTCTCCACCTACGCGCCTCCTTCCTATCAGCTTACGCTCACTTTTGAGGCACTTTTATATCAGCACATGACACTTTAGCACGGTACTCTGTTGAGAATGACAAAGCTGTAGTGCTTTCAAACTTGTTTATACGAGCCATTTAATCATAAAGGTTGGGCATGAAAATAAAGATTGTGCAGAATTACTCATTTTTAATATACAGCACAAAAATACCACAAGATAACTATCCCACAATGCAATTCTCTTCATTGACGTTAAAATGGTCATTACAGCCACCAAGAAAAGGAGGAGGCCTAGTTATGGTGCAGGTGCCACTGGCAGTGCAGAACCAAGCCAACGAGATGGTTGACCCTCCCTGAGCCTGGAACTGCCAGAGGTGTCTTCCTGTTAAAAGGGAGTTTTTCCTTCCCACTGTTGCCAAGTGGTTGCTCATAGGGGTTTGTCTGATTGTTGGTGTTTTCTCTGCATGATTGTGGGGTCTTTACCTTATAATAATAAGCACCTTGAGGCAACTGTTGTTGTGAATTGGTTCCATGTAAATTGAACTGAATTGGAATGCAGTAGTGTGAGTCTTAGCATATATCAGCATATATCTGTGACAGCATTTTGTGTTAATATTTCCCAGTTAGCATCTTTCTGCTTCTGCTCAATTATACTTTGGATGCAAATATTTTACTTTCTGTTTGTTTGTGTAAAACCTTAAGTTACTTTTCATATTTTAATATATTAGTCTAATAATCATTTTTCCACATTATTATAGATAAAGTTGCACCACATAATAAAGATTATTCAAATGATCTGTAACAGCAACATATATTTTAAAAATCCCAGAAAAGCACCTGTTCGATACTCTCAGCTTACATTTTCCAGGGTTTGAGAACTGAATGTTTTTTAGCCTTATGTTGCAGGAATTGGTTCAAGTTTCATGGGAAGGAATGAAAATAGTGAGGAAGCCTTAGTGTGACTCTTGTGTCAGAAGCCTAACTTTGGTCCCAGCAGTTTTTGTTTTTGCCACCTGCACCACTAAATTGAATTGTGCAGCTGTGTTAGACAGAGCATGTCAGTTTTAAAGAGTACAAAAAAGACAATGGGAAATCTCACAGAGATTTTAAAGGAAAAGAACAGCAAGTTAGAAAATGATGGAAAAGTAAAGGATCACTAAAAGTCAGAATCAACAGACATTTGACTGAACATCAGAAATGTTAACCTGGCTGCTCTCAAGGAACAGTCCTCCTCACTAGACTTCATAGCACTCAAACACTGAACAACTGGCAGATCAGTCCAGTACAAAACACAAGCTTGTGAAATCTAAAAATGCTCTTTTCTTAGGGAGACACAAATAGTCTATTTCAAAGACACTGCAAAGGTGTTACCTGCTATGGCTTACCAGAGATTATGGCTCTGTGATGGTTTGATCATTGCCTGTCTGTATGGCAGAGTTTCCATGGGCAAGATACTGAAAACCTAACATGTTCTCCAGCATGTCCATTAGTAGGACAAATGCTGTATGTATAGCACAAACACACTGTGTGAATGTTCCTAGTAAGTAAGCACTAAATAAATGCAGTCCATTTACCATTTAAATGCTGCCCGTTCACTGCTTTGTGCTGCGCTGATGGCCGTTCCTTAAAGGTCAGTCTGCAGAGTGCATCGATTATTGCAATTTTAATACAGCCACAGGAGAATCTGTATCTGTGCATGTTCAAAAAAAAACCCACATGTTAGAGAAAGACTCAAATGCATGACACACTCAATTTCAGGAGCCATAAAGCATTACATGCTGCAGCCTGTTTGTAATGGTTTTTGATGTCCAGGTTAATGGAAAGGCAGCTACAGATAAATGAATGCTTTCATTAAAATTGGAAAAAGATGTCTGCTTGGCACTCTTAGAAAAAGAGTAATGAAGGACCTATGATCTGCTGCCAGCTGTACATGTTAGGCTGTAAAGCTTCAGTAAATCTAATGTTAGTAAACAAATTAAATGTTCTAATAAGTAAAAACACAACAGTGATACAGTGATATCCAGGGACAAGAAAAGCTTCATCACATTTATATTACTAAAAAATGGCCCCCACTTATTAAATATTCACCCAGAGTAAATACACAGTTCTCAAATGGAGGCACATATGTATTTGTAGGCTTGTGTCAGTGTGTTTGCTCATATAGCTGTGATCAGTACTGCGAGGGTCATAAGCCGGTAATTTGGGACATTAGGGTTTTACAACTTAGACTCTTTAAACATTTGCAACCCATCGCTAAACAGTTATTGACTGATCTGCCATAACTAGGATGGATGACAGGAACAGCAGGAAAACCACAGGTTTACAGAGCGTGTTTGGCGAGATCTATTTAGGCAAAATTACTAAATTAGGGTGCAAAGGTCACTGATAGGATTCATGAGTGAAATGATAAACTGGTTTAACCATTAAAAAACAGTTAACATAATTGAGTTGTTAATAAAGCTGGTGATCTGGTGTCGTTTTTAACATCGGCTGACTTCCTCGTTTACTAATACATCATTAATGTGTAAAGTTCTTAAAGCACTTGCTGCTATGCAGTAATGCTATCAAAAGCAAGCTAAATGTTTCCCTGGTGCTGTCAGGTGGTAACGTGATGGTGACCGCCCGGTGAGAAGAGTCAGGCTGTAGAACATGTTATGGCATCTTGGTTATGACTGGCAATCGTCTGATGATGAAGCATTTTTAATTCACGCGTTCTGAAAAAAAGTCTCTTTAGGCAAGGTAAGAACTTGTCAGGGAAACGGTCTGCTTGTTCTTTGTGCGCCAGTGCGCAGAGACGCACGCGCCACTCACACGCGGGCGGGCGAGACGCAGAGGCACAGCTCTCACATCCTCCGAGCGCCCGATGACTTAATTTGTCGCACAGTTTTCGTGCGCTCGTACTTCTCGAATTATTGCGCTCTGTTCGCACCTGGATCCCCGCAATGGAGTTTTCCACTCTTCTCCCGGACTATTTCTACTCGGTCTCAGTAACTCCTTTCAATGTTACGCGCTCTGAGGATCTGCTTTCCATTCCTGGCAACGAGACCAACAAGGACAGAAGACTTGTCATCCACGTTTGCATCACGGCTCTCTACTCTCTCGTCTGCGTGGTGGGACTGGTGGGAAACGTGCTTGTAATGTACGGGGTGGTCAGGTAAGAAGGACACGCTATTCAGATAACGATAACCCAAAGGGAATGTGTTGAAAGGAAGACAAAATAATTTACTTGCTCGACACGTTTTAAAAGGTGAAAAGCGACACACTCATGCACATATGACAGAAACCCCAATATGGATAGGATAAATATGTTTTCATGTGATCAGGGTTTATTTTAAATGACCATAAAGTACTCTGTATGTTACCTATTAAAATATAGCAGAGCAATTTCACATATTTCTATTCGAGGGAAATCCATTTTCACTCTCGTACTTTATTTGTGATGGTCCCCTTCGTAACTGCCCACAGTGCCAGTTGCGCCTGAGAGCCGCTCTCCATCACATCCACCCACCCACCCACCCACACACACACACACACACACACACACACACACACACACACACACACACACACACACACACCTCCCACATGTAAGAAGAGGATGGAGCGTAATCTACAGTTTAGCCCTGAAATTATTTAATTGCACCAATTATTCCTGTAAGAGAGTGGGGTTGTAAATTGAGATGATAAACCAAAGCTCAACCTTAAAAAGCGATACTGTGTCGATATGATGTATTCTCGATTTTGGGGATTTCTTTTTTAATTTTTGAAAAAGAAATGAAGAAAACTTTAAATATATCACTCACACTCCCAGGCAAAGCAGTTACATGATGAGATCAGTGCTGTAATACATAGATGTCTTAATACCTGGGAATAAGATGTGTCTCCCACAATCCTTTCAGAGTCTGATATTTTACAGCAAAACACTTCAGAAACATAATTTAATCAAATGTGACCCACAGAGTGTCATGTTGTGGGCTGATGTGGAGCAATCCATATTAAAAGAGCCAGGCAAATGTTAAGCTGGCACTCAGAAAAAAAACACACACACACACAAAATAATTTTAATCTAAAATCAAGTAGGAGTTTGGAGGGCTTTGAGCTATAATCAATTCATTACATGGAAATGTGTTTTAATGGAGGCTCCAGAGAAGCTGACGAGCTGCTGTGCATTTAGTGTAGCGCTCTAATGACATTATGCACCTAAAAAAATCTTATTTATTTAGAGGAAATAGCAGATTATTGGTTTTATGGTTAAATGAATTAAATAAAACTTTGTAACTTTTAAAATTTTAATGGAAGTCGTGAGTCAGCCACACGAGACATCCTCTTTGTGTTATAGCAACAGCCAGACCTTGGGAAGAAATCCAGTCTCCTCCAGCTGACAATTGTTCCCATCCGCTGTGTGTCACAATCTGTTTAAAGTGTGCTCTGCACTTTTCTTCCCACCAAACAGGTACACGAAGATGAAGACAGCCACAAACATTTACATCTTCAACTTGGCTCTGGCCGACGCTCTCGCCACCAGCACCCTTCCTTTCCAGAGCGCCAAGTACCTGATGAGCACGTGGCCGTTTGGGGAGCTCCTGTGTAAAGTGGTGATAGCCATTGACTACTACAACATGTTCACCAGCATCTTCACGCTCACCATGATGAGCGTGGATCGCTACATCGCTGTGTGTCATCCGGTCAAGGCCCTGGACTTCCGCACGCCCGCCAAAGCCAAGCTTATCAACGTCGCCATCTGGATCCTCTCCTCTGCTATCGGAGTCCCCGTGATGATCATGGCTGTTACCAAGGTGACAGAAGAAGGTGAGGGAATTTTCATTGCTGCTGTTAAAAAAAAAAGAGGCGCTGGAAAATACTATTGCTCTGTGAAAACATACTGGCTGTTTAAAAGGAAAAATAAAACAGACTTTTGAGTTGTGTTATTAATTTCAGTTAGCCTCTCCTTCTTTTATTAAACTTGCAATTGTTTTACCTCCTCAGGAGTCACTTTGTGCTCTCTTGGATTTCCTGAACCGGAAAGGTACTGGGACACGGTGACAAAAATCTGTGTATTCATTTTTGCCTTCGTGGTGCCCATCCTGGTCATCACCGTTTGCTATGGGCTGATGATCCTGCGTCTTAAGAGTGTCCGTCTGCTTTCTGGCTCCAAAGAGAAGGACAAGAACCTGCGGCGGATCACCCGGATGGTCCTGGTTGTCGTGGCGGTTTTCATAATCTGCTGGACTCCCATTCACATCTTCGTCATTGTCAAGACCGCTGTGAAAATTGACCGCAAGAATCTCCTGACCATGGCCTGCTGGCATATTTGCATAGCTCTGGGCTACACCAACAGCAGTCTGAACCCTGTGCTGTATGCCTTGATGGATGAGAACTTCAAAAGGTGCTTCAGGGATTTCTGCCTGCCCTATCGCTCCCGCCCGGAGCAGAGCAGCTTCTCCAGAGTCCGCAACAGCACGCGGGAGCCCGCGTCCGTTTGTGCCCCTGCGCCGACAGCGAAGCCGCCCGCCTGACTAGGTATGGATCAGCTGGGTGGGAGAGCAGTGCATGATGACCTCCAGACTGAAGTCACGCAGTTCTCCACCACAGGAGTCTGAATTTAAACATGCAGGCTTCTGAGCTGCTGTTTAAATGAATGATTGATTGTTTTTGAAACTTTTATGTGTCACAAGGTTTTGGGGTGGGGGGTTCTTTCAGGACAATCACAAACATCCCCGTGTGTCCCTGTGTATGATAATATGTATTTAAAAATGCATATAAATTACTGCAGTGTGTAAAAAAATACACACCAATAATGCACCTATCTCAACAGTACATGCGCACTGGGAAGCCAACAAGCTGACTTTTAGCTTTAACTGTGTTTGTGGGATTTCACATATTAGGTAAACAATGGGAGTCATTGCACCATATGTGCTCAGTCCATAAATTAGCAGGATATCAAGAAGGACGTTGATCCTAAGCATACAGACATTGCCAGCAAGGTGTATTTTTATGGCCAAGCGGTGGCGATTGTGTGATTGGCCGAGTCAGTCAGCTGACCACAATCAAAAAGATCATATGTTTTCCTTACTGAAAACCAGACTGACTGATGATGCCAGTCGTTGCTGGCAGAGGAAACACTGCTGTCTCCTCACATGTGTGGAGCACAGACTTTCACTGATTTACAGACAAATATCAGACCCGGGGACTTTATTGATTGCCGCTTGTTATTCATCTAACACTAAAATTGTGGGATCGTTTCATAAAAGGGCTACCAATCTGTTAATCTTACACACAAAGGTTGATTTGATAAAGCTCTTTCAAAGCTGGTGACCGTTTTAGCCAATGTGCACTCTGCCACTTTAGCTGGCCATGTCATCAGAGTGAGGTAGAGGTTCCTTTTTGTTTGGCATTTTTGTTGGAAGTCTAAAAAGTGTCTCAACAACTGTTCAGAATGTGCACTAGTTTTCTAACATCTTATTTTTTCATTTACAAATGTTTATTCTTGCAATTTAACAATTATAAATTGCATGTTTATTCTCTTTCGTTAGCTCTGTTAGCTAGTAAAACCTCCACTATCTTATTGCTGTTGAGCTGACTGATAATTCTCCGTGGGCTGGTCACTAAAAGCAGATTCTTTCATGTCAACACGTTTAAAAACTCACTAATATCATGAATGTAAGGTTGAGGCTTTATTTGCTTTCTGTCTGTGATATTTGAACTAGCAGATGTTTCACATAAGGAAAGATGCCGGTTAAAGAGATATCAAAAAACATGAAAATACTGCCTTCGTGAATAAGCAGCGATGACTGTTTGGCTGACTCTATGTTTCCGCTCCTGTAGTAGTTAGGCAATAACCAAAAAGCTGTTCAGCTGGCAGATGGGTGACAAGCTGAAGGGGACAATGGAAATGCAGTGGAAATGCTGTTTCAAGTCAGCGATAGATCACTAAATAGCCTCAAATTGACCTGGAGGAAAATCTGAATTAGATCAAATGCATTAGTGGGCAGGAAGAATCTTCTTAAACATATTAAACCTAATGGACAATTTTCCAGTGATGATTGCTGGACATTTACACAAGAGAGAGAATTCAAATTGATGCCTCTCGTTTTGATAGTGCAGCAATGTAGTGTTGCTTTGGCAGTATTGTGTATATACACGAGTACGAACTGTGTCAGATCTGTACATAATATCACGGTGTAATGATATTTTTCAGTATTTTGATTGTGATTTATTTTATTTCAGTGTGCTGTTTAGCTGTCGTACCATCGAGTCAAATCTGATATAACTATATACACATAGTTAAAATGTGAGGAGAAGTATTCCAGATCTTGAAAGGAAATAGGTCTCTGTCTCCTGTCTGGACAATCTCTAACTGGGTTTTTTTATAGGCACAGTAAAAATGTCCTGCAATGTGGATGATAGTATTTTCAGCTGAATGAAAGTAAGTAATGCCTTTTTCAACTTGTGTTTCTGTGTTTTTGCAGACAGATGTTTGACTGTCTGTGCTTGATCTTTAAAATCTGTTTATATTCTGCAGTATCTAAAGTACTTTAATGTGCATATGTAATAACTGCTTTTGTTTTTGAAAAACAAAAAAAAGCCCCACTGTCATACAGACTAGTATAAGTTGTATCTTGGACTTTTATTTTGAAATATTGTTGATTATCATCACTGTTTCAATAAAACATCCACCTGTATGTGATCATTATTACAGATCCTGTTAAAAATTACTGACACTGTGGAAGTTTCACATGTGATCTCTTGGTTGGATTGAGTGTAATGAGCAGGCAATGCAGATGGGACATAGTGTCATCTGGTTGCCTGAGCGTAGGGCGTTGGGGTAGGCACAACACATTTAAAGTCCATCTTTAAATTAAGCACAATTTGAAATAAGTGTGGAGTAATCCTGTGATCTTTGTATGAATGGAAGGCTGAGGCTGGTAATCCCCTATACAGCACTGTGCAAAAGTCTCGAGACACCACTCACTTCTTTATATTTTGCTAGGAAAATGGGAAATTTATTGGGAAAATTGTATGGGATATGTATTGAAACACACGTGAACATTTGCGGTTATTTGTTCTGTTCTGTGAAAATTAATAGCCAGCTCTTGTTCCCACTGATGCAAATTACGATTTCATGCAGTGAAGTCATAACAACAACTGGTTAAAACTGGTTTGTTGTCTGGATTTTGATATTTATCTACCTTTTTATATTTATTTAGGTTAACAGTCTAATCATATTCTGATTATTAAAAATAATCTGCTTTTCTTGTCACATAATAAAAAGGCATACAATTCTGTATTCGCACAAGTTATACACTTCAAATGTAAATGAAGCTGTAATACACTGATTACAAATCATTTAGCTGCACCTGATTATATAATGACTGTCGCTTTTGTATGTCTGTATATCTCCTCCTAGACAAGTGGACCAATTTTGATGAAACTTTGCTCAAAGACTACTAACTTCTGCATTTTATAGAAATTCCACAATCAAATTTATTTGTACATTTGACAGCTCAATCCTGCACCAAATGAAACTGAACGCCAGCATTCACTCATGCTCTGGAATATCAGATAAGAACAGTGTGTCAGTTCAAACACATTTCTGAAAGACTTTGTTCATGTGGGATATTTATTTGATAGCTATATCAACAAGCCTTTCTGGGTTTTTTTTCAAAACTTGCCACCTGCATTACCCAGAATGCAACTCTCTAACATTAGTGGTGTGAATTCTCCTGTGTTGTACTCATAGGCACACAGTCTGTGGTTGCTACAAAGCTACAAAAAGGTCTGATCTGCAGTTTTCACCCCCAGCTGATGCTTATTCAAATGACATCCACAAAGCTTCCTGTGGAGCTAGTTTTTATACAACTTATTTTTAATATATGCACAAGTACTCCCAAACATAAAAGACTTTGATGTGTAAAATTGGCGATGTTCAACTTTAAAAACACTTTGGAATCATGTAAAATTCATGAGCGCTGAAAAGAAAGTACAAAAATACAAAAACCTGATACATTAAAGTCCCTGCAGGATGAACAGAGCTTATCCTGAAGCGTCCCTCCCTTGTATCCAAAAGATTTCATTGAGCAGTTCTCAGAAAGCTGTTATTATATAACAAGCCTTTCCACAGCCTACCTTTCAGCTGGTTTGAATGCTGTCCTTTTGCAGGGGCAGCATATGAAGCGTGGTTTGTTCACAGTAGTAACACCTGGTGTGCAGTGGGAAATGGACTGGTTCTTATATAGTTTTTATTCTGCACTATACTGACGCATTCACCAACTTATACAAGCACTTTTATATAGTTTATATGGTTTTAGTTTCATGTACTTTTAAAAACTAAACATTTCACTTACAGGCTACCACGGCTAACGCTGCAATGCATTCTGGGTAGCTAGTTCAAATGGGTTGCACTCAGAATCCTGAATTGAAGAATTCAGAAGAAACTTCTACCATCAGTTTTGCTCAACTTCAAAGCCACAGCACTGATGACAGATCCACAATGTGTGAATTCATGTCCAGTGCTCTTACATTCAGTCAGCTGGCTACAGCGGCCGTCTACACCATTCTGGTTTCTACAAGTCCTGCTTACAAACCAGAGTTTATGTTCCTAACTTGTATTTCTTTTCAGAGACCTTTGCATTCTTAAGCTCTTAACCGCTGCTCCATCTCAAAGCAGCCTTTCCATTACGTCCCATGACGTAATGCGTCATTCGGTTATGTCGCAGAGACTTTCATTTCAATGGAAATGCTAGATGCTTGGTCAGCACACCAAGAAATATTTCTGGAAGAGAAAAGAGGTAATGAAACACACATGGGTACTGAAGACACCAGTTCAGTATTCAGTATCTACAGGCACTTTGATCAAACACAGTAAAACAATCACAGACAAATGCATAGAAGATTTACCCAAACACCACCTACAGCCACACACAGAATCCAAAGTGGAAGACACACTGGCATTTTTAAGCCTGCTCGAGTGGATGCTGTGTTTGGATTCTGTAAAAAGAATCACACCTGTTGAAGGTCTGGGACATCGTTTTATTACGATGAAACATCTTCCCAAGGACCCTGCAGTAGATTGCTATGTGGAGTCATCCCACATGAGCATGAAAGTGTGCCCACTCCTCAGTCCAGAAAATGAAATCGAAAACTTTGTTACCTCAAGTGAAATCATAAAAAACAGAAAACAAAGCAGTCTAGACTGTCATCCACTTCTGACAACCGTGCGATTGCAGCTGAAATCCAAAGAAACCGACAAAATAGAGCAGCTGCACGCAACAGGATCAGCCCGCATTTAGAAGGCTTGCATAGCATGCAGAAGATGACATGTCTTGGGGTAAAAAGGTCAAACCAGTCTCTGCAGATAAATCAGATCAGCAGAGGCTGGGTGTCAAACCTGGGATAACCCCCCCAAAAATCTGGTAGAATCCAATGATTCTAGCATGGAAAGTACAAGTACCTGTACAAGTACAGACAGGGGAGAAGGAACAGTCAATAGAGATCCTGCTAAACGTTGGATTTCATTACGGAAAGGGGTCAAAAACTTTTTCTTAAGGCTAGTTGGCTTTTCTTCAAAAATTGAAGAAACTTAAATTCTTTACCATCAACCCTCCCCAACCGGTCATGGCAGATGGCCTGGTTCTGTCACAGGTTTCTTCCTGTTAAAAGGGAGTTTTTTCCTGTCCACTGTTGCCAAAGTGCTTGCTCACAGGGGATCATCAGATTGTTGGGGTTTCTTTCTTATATTGTGGGGTCTTTACTCTACAGTATAAAACGCCTTGAAGCAACTGTTTTTTGTTAATTTTTTAAAATGTAAAAAATAAAATGTAATCAAGTCTTACTTTCAAGGTGTTTTTTGTTTTGTCACTGGTGTCACTGTCTCTGGGTCTGCCACTTTTTGATAAGTGTTAGCCTGATCTCCTTCAAACTTGAATTGATCAGGACCCTAGTAGCTCCAGAGTTGAATTTGAGGTGACTGGAAATACAGTATACGAAGCAAATACTGAGTTTGAAAGTCGAAATTTGACAAGATTTATTCTTCAACACACCCTGAACGTCATTTCTTTAAGCAGTCTTCAGGAATAGTTCTCCAGGCTTCTTGAAGGACACTCAGAGCTCTTCTTGGGATGTTTGCTGCCTTTTGCTCTGATCTCTGTTAAGGGCGTCTTACACTGCTTCACTAATACTGAGGTCGAGGCTTCGGGGAGGCACATCCATGATTTGATGGTGGTCCATTGTGCGTTTTTCTATCCAGGTATATTTTTTTACTGCAGTGAGTTTGGGATCACTGTCATGCTGAAAATGTAAGCGTCTAGATGATATTGCAGGATGTATCAAGTCCAGATCTGATTAAACTTTTCTGCGTTCATAATTCCATCAATCTTGACAAAATCTGTCTCTCTGTCTCGTTTCAATTTGGCAGAGTTTTTTTGGGGAAAAAAATACTATTTTATAGCTGTCGAACTGTGTTTTATTCTGCATTTTTAAATAGATTTAACTAAAGAAATGGGAACAAATGATCTGTTTTTGTGACATGTGGCTAGTAACACAGAGGCTAATGATGCTATTTAGAATTTGTTCTGTTATCTCTGTCATGTGTAGACACAACGCTGGTTCATCCCTTGCCTTTCTATGTTTCAGTGATTCATAGGTCAGTGTTAAATCTTGTTAAGTAAACAAACAAAAACAAAAATCACTCTTCTGCAAATAAGTGAAAGACGAACTATTGTTCAGGAGCGCTTAAAAAAAAGAAGCAAAACATAAAGAAACAAGTGTTGGTTCAAGACTTTTGCACAATACTGTATTATGCTATTGTTAACAAATCCCATGAGAAGACCTAAATCAACATGCTAGTTTAACTCCCCACAACTTAATGTCTTCTGCTGTGCCTCTTTGGCTCTATAGCAAATCAAAATTAAAGAAATAACGTGTCCTTGTGATTGATAATGTGCTAATGTTGTGCTGGCTCTAGCGATGTGTTTTTAATTATATTTTATTTTTTAATTTTATTTACTCGACTAACTGGTACTCATCTTGAAGAATACAAGGACAGGACGAATTGCGCCGCAGTGCATTCAAAACAATTAAGACTCTCGCTGAGCAACTGCCTGAGAAGAAAACACTACAGACACATTTAACACTTAAGTGACACATGCTTGCAGCGAACGTCAGCTAGGCTTCGGGAAGATGAGGCGAACACAACAACATCTTGGCCATATATATTTATTTATTGTGGCTGATGGATTGTGTGTTCAAATGTTCATTTTTTTAAAGACTGATAAGATTCTCTGCCCAGAATGACTGATGATGTCTTAGAAAACAGAAACCTTAGATGGCATCAGGCTCTCTGCTGAAAGTTGAAATATGTCACTCAAACGCCTGGAGTGAGAAATGTTCAGTCTTGATGTCTCAGACGGTCCTGTGTATTACATCACAGTGCTAACAAAGAGAGACCAGACACATCTGTGATTGGGAGAGTGAAGGAGAGCAGAGCTTGCTGAAGATTTCTTTGAAACCTCACTAGAAGCGTGCTCCTTCTGACAGTCACATGGCTCTGCCTGCACGTTCGCTATTTAAAAGACAAAGCATTAAAAAAATATAAAGAATTTAGTTAAAAACATTTGTCTGGCTTCTGACGTGACTGCATGCTCACCCCTCAAGCACCCAGATTTACAGCACTGCCACAACTGTGACATTTGCTTAATTTTTTCATTGTTTCACATTTTCTATAAAACAAGTACAGTCAAACACTGAGATGCTGTGGTCTAGCTGCAGAGTGACACACGCTTAATGAAGTGCTTTGGTGTTTTAACCCTCGCTCACGGCGGCTCATATGCTCAACAGAATGGAGAACAGAGAAAATCTCACTGAAGCATTCACAACAGCGCTGCATTGTGTGTGTCCCTGCTCATATCGCTTTGCTGGGAGCAAAAGCTCAGATTTGTTGTTTGGCTTAATAAAAGACAATCATCTTGTTTGGGAAACTGGGATAAATACACAACTTGAGCTCTATTATATCGCGATGATGCAGTCATGTAAATCTTTCAGTATAAAAAACATGTCTGCATGGCTGACAGCGTGTTTTCACTTTACAATCTCATCTAGGCTGACAATGCAGAACTGGGCAGAATATGAGCCATCTCTCTCTCTCTTTCTTTTTTTAAAGAAACTGTTAAATGTCTCGGTTTAAACATCAGATAGTTTTTGTGTGGTATAGTGAATAAAATCTGGATTTATGGGATTTCCAAATCAATGCATTATGTTTTTATTTACATTTTACACAGTGGTTTGTATATAAGTCATTGAGTCAGGGACCTATCCTACATAGGAGGCCTGGCTGGATGGTGTAGGTACTAGAATGAAGAGGATACAGTCGTGAAACTTTACAAGCAACCAGTTCAGGTCAGAATAACAGTTTAAAGATGTGGTTTGAGCCTTAATTACTCAATTCCGTCACGAGACTGTCTCAGTTTCCCTCTTCCCTGCTGTCAGTTAGCTGCTGTCCATGAAGGTGACTTAAACCCAGTGCTAAACACAGTCCATAAGACAGATACATCACATCTTGTTGAAGTGATGCGTTGCATACAATTGTGCTTTGCTAGTGTTTAATGTGTTGTGTTATCCTATCGGGACAAGACGTCTTTTAAAAAAAGCATTATTTTCAAAAGATGTTGCGTTCTTTTAAGCCTCTGCACGGCTCTTGATTCACTGCTGTGGGCCTCAGGAGATCCCCTCATACCAGCGGATGAGCAGTTCAACCTATCAAGGCAGTCACTAATAACTCCTAGCATGGATCACAGAGGACGGAAGACCAGCAGCTTAACAGCAAGAGAGTCATTTATTCACTAATAAGATCTGATTTCGGTTCGCCAGCGCACATGCTCTCAGGCATGTTTTCTCCAAGTGAGACTCTCCTCCTATTAAAGCCTGACACCAAACAACATCCTAACATGAACCATGTGCCTGCTTAAAGACAATATCTGCACCTACTGAATGTAGTCTCTTTCCACTTGCTAAATGCAAGTCATTAAGCAGTGCATCTTTAAAGTGCTTTAAGTTGAATAAAAACACACATCAGTGTGAAGTGTGCCATTTGGTCAATATCAGTGTTTCTGAGGCTGCTCCTTCTCCTCTCTACATTTAACCTGCCTAAACACACATTCAGATGCATATTATCCAAACTGTGTTAATTCTATATGAGGCAGAAATTCGATATAAAGACGGATTGATTTGGACAACTGCTTCCTGCTGCACGCATTTAACAGATTCTTACCAGCAAATGAAAGAAACTCGGAGAAAAGCCTCTCCAAAGAATTCAAGTCATCAGCCCACTTTGGATTTTCATGATTAGGTCACACTTGAGAAATAGCACTCAAGACTTTATGAAATAGCATGTTAATTAAAAAAAGCAGCAGGGTAACTCAAGAGCTGCTACATCCCAGATTGATGCAGAGCTACATGATGCTAAATTTGTGATGTTTTCATCTTTTTTTTTTTCACGTGATGCTGCTCATGAAGAGTCTGTCAGAGGTGTGTAGTCTAAAGCCCTGCAGAGAGTGGTACCCAAATATGAGCTTATGAGAGACGTATGTAGATCTCCGAGTGACTGTGCACGTGTGCAGGTGTGTGAGAGTAGCTGTTCTCCTCTTTTATTTGTGAAATGAAGAGGATCAGAGCCAAAAGTGAAAGGAACTAATGGCAGGATGTCACTGCCGACTTCCTGTATGAATGTGAGTCTTTGTGCTGAGAAGCTTTTGGACTATAATAAGATGAATGCTTCAGTATGTGGAAAGCTGATAAAAGCATCAATCCTTGACATCTCCTGGCAACCTTTCCAAACTCTGCAGATTCAATCTCTAACATTTAGCCCACTGATGCCCTGAAGGTGCATCAAAGGAACACTATATTTATTACAGAATCAAGGATCTTTATGTGATCTACACTGGAGGTTCTTTAACAAGTAAAATAAATAAATAATTAATGGTTATTTAATTAGAAATAACATTACACACAGAATAAATGTTTCAGGTCTTACATTGGATTAACGAAATAAGGAAACATTAGTGATATTGATGCAGAACTGCAATGCTTTGTTCACCCACAGGGACTTTATTAGCTACACGTGTCCAACGTCTCCTTAATGCAAATATCTAATTTGCATTAAGGGCTAAAAGGAAAACCTCTCCCTCTGACACACCAGTGTAACTGTGCTGTTTACAGTCAGGATTGCACATGATGGGCTTCGGCCTAAAACTTCTGATACAGTTTAGTTGTTGTTGTTGTTTTTGTTTTTGTTTTTTACCAACAAGGGGAAGATGACCTCAAGTTGAAACCAAACATTAGAATGAGGGAGAAAAGTGATTTAAGTGACTTCCCGCACAAATATAAGCTTTACAGAGAATGGTCTGAAAAACAAAAACAAAAAATCTATCCTATGAGCGGCAGTTCTCGGGGAAAAAATACCTTGATGAAGTCAGAGGAGAAAGGCCAGACTGCTACAAGGTGATAGAAAGGCAACAGTAACTCGTAGCGACATGAAAACATAGATCCATCCTGCCTTGTATCATCAATTCAGGCTGCTGGTGGTGTTGTAATGGTGTGGGGAACATTTTATATCGCGTATCCATCTGCTGAAGACTGCTTGAGTTCACTGTACTTGAATGGCCTCCACAGTCACCAGATCTCAATCCAGTAAAGCAACATTGGGATGCATTGGAAACGCAGATTCTCATCATGAATGTACAATTTATAAATCTGCAGTAACTGTGTGATGCTGTCATGTCAACATGGACTAAAATCTCTTAGCAATGTTTCCAGCATTGTGTTGCACGAGTATTCAACAATAAACAGCTCAGTGAGTGGGCCTCTATTTGCCTTTTCTGTAGCACAAACACACACACGCACACAGACAAATGTTCTTTTTACAGTTAAAGAAAAGCAGCAAGGGTTTACTATCAAAAAGCTGTAACCAGGATCTTATTAATACACAGTAAATGAAATGAAGTAAATGTGTCTTGTATTTTCCTTAAAAAAGAAATCAGCTTTATTTTTCAGACAGGAAATGCAACAAAATACAGGATACAGTATGATGTGTTACCAAATGTCCAAACAGTTACAACAAATTTGTGTGCACTGGGTAGAACGAACAGTAGTCGCACATGTTAAACTCACCAGGCGTACAGGTCCTGTCTGACAAAGATCTAATCTACTTATTGCTTTAATGAAAACATTAAAAAGACTATTTTATGTCCTTAAACATCCTGCACTGCCATTTCCTTTATGTACATGCACAGTCATAAACATCACATATAACATCTTAGAGTCATACAAATGACCAGATGAAAAGACTTTAAAGGACTGTCAAAAACTAGCTTTAAAAAAAATAGTCTTTCATTTGTCATGATCTACCAAAAACATCACAACATTCCCCAATGCCAAGGGCACAGGAGCTTCCATAAAAGAGGACAAACCTCACCTCTCCCCTCTATCACGCACGTCTCACACTCCCTCGGCTCAGCATAGGAAGTCACATTCATCAACACCCTTCCCCTGATTTAGGCACCCTGGCCCCACCTTGAAGCGCCCCCTTCACTCTCTGTCAGTGCAGGACATCAGCTCTCCTGCTTGTCTTTGACCAAAAGGATGGTGTGCTGCCCTCCACTGGAGGCCATCAGTACTTCACGGTTCTCCAGCTGTTTGCCTGTCATCTTCACAGGACTCCACTCATCATCTTCCTCTCCAGTGCCAAGCTGCAGGTTGGTGCCCATGCCCCAGGCATACACAGATCCTGGAGTAGGAAAAAGTGACAGTAAGGAGAGCGAGCAACCTTTTATTCTCTAAGGGTGTCGACTGTGTGAAAACCCAGGAGTGAAAGTTTAGTACTTGTTGCACTGTGAGTGATGGCTCTGATAAGAATCCTGCTTCACAATTTTGTGTCAGACAGTCAGTCACACATTTACTGAAGACTTTTTTCCATATCTAAAAACTTTCTAACCATTAAAGAATAAGTTTGGACACATTATTGAATGTTTTTTCATTATTTTATATAGATACAAACTGAAGACATCAAATATATGAGGCAAGATATATAGAATTATTTTGCAAAGAAAAAATTGATAAATTATTCTAAATATGTTTTATATGGGCAGGGATAGCTCAGTAGGTAAAGTGGTCGCCCCATGATCGGAAGGTCGGCGGTTCGAATCCACTTAACGGCTACCCTGAGGTACCCCTGAGCAAGGTACCGTCCCTACACACTGCTCCCCGGGCGCCTGCTTAGTGGGCTGCCCACTGCTTCACAGAGTGAATGGGTCAAATGCAGAGAAAAACAAGTAATTTCCCCATGGGGATCAATAAAGTATCTATTATTATTATTATTATTATTATTATTATTTCAGATTCCTCAAAGTAGCCACTTTTTGCTTTGTTAACAGTGTTGTAAACTCTTGGCCTTCTCTTAATGAGCTTCATGATGTAGTCACCTGAAATGGTTTTTACTTCACAGTTGTGCCTTGTCAGGGTTCATTTCTGAAATTTCTTGCTTTCTTAACAGAGTTGGGACCATCAGTTGTGTTGTGCAGAAGTCAGGTTGGTACACAGCTGACAGCCCTATTTGGCAACTGTTAGAATTCATGTTATGGCAAGAACCAATCAGCTAAATAAAGAGAAACGACAGTCCATCATTACTTTAAGAACTAAAGGTCAGTCAGTCCAGAAAACTGCAAAAACTCTAAATGTGTCCCCAAAGTCCAGTCGCAAAAACCATCAAGAACTATAACAAAACTGGTTCATATAAGGTCCGCCCCAGGAAAGGAAGACCAAGAGTCACCTCTGCTGCTGAGGATAAATTCATCCGAGTCACCAGCCTCAGAAACCGCAAGTTAACAGCACTTCAGATTAGAGCCCAGATAAATGCCACACAGAGTTCCAGTAGCAGACACATCTCTACATCAACTGTTCAGAGGAGACGAATCAGGCCTTTGTGGTCAAATAGCTGCTAAGAAACCACGACTAAGCAAAAAACATCAAGAAACACAAGGAATGGACATTAGACCAGTGGAAATCTGTGCTTTGGGTCTGATGAGTCCAAATTGAGATCTTTGCTTCCACCCGCTGTGTCTTTGTGTGATGTAGAAAAGGTGAACGGATGGTGTCTACATGTAGGGTTCCCAACGATGGTGTGATGGTTTGGGGGTGCTTTGCTGGTGACACTGTTTGGAATTTATTCAAAACTGAACCAGCATGGCTACCACAGCACCCTGCAGCCACATGCCATCCCATCCAGTTTGCGATTAGTTGGACCCAAATTATTCTTCAACAGGACAATGACCGAAAACACACCTCCAGGCTGTGTAAGGGTTATTTGACCAAGAAGGAGAGTGATGGAGTGCTGCATCAGATGGCCTGGCCTCCACAGTCACCTGACCTAAACCCAACCAAGATGGTTTGGGATGAGATGGATGGCAGGGTGAAGGCAAAAGTGCCAACAAGCGCTCAGCATCTCTATGAACTCCTTCAATACTGTTGAAGGAGACTGTTCAAGGTGACTACCTCATGAAGCTCATAGAGAGAACGCCAAGAGTGTCCAAAGCAGTAATCAAAGCAAAGGGTGGCTATTTTAAAGAATCTCAAATATAAAACATGTTGAGTTACTTCACACTTTTTTGTTTCCTACATAATTCCATGTGTGTTCATTCATAGTTTTCATGCCTTCAGTGAGAATCTTCAATATAAATAGTCATGAAAATAAAGAAAAACCATTAAATAAGAAGGTGTGTGCAGATGTGACTGGTAGTGTAAGTTACAACTGGTAGTTAACGTACAGTAATAGCTTCAAGTATCCCTACAAAACAAGGTTAACTGTGATCTCCTGCTAATAAACCTCACATTACTTTCTCTTCATGCCTAAAGTTGGATTAAACTTGCTGCCATCTCACTGTCACCAGCAGCAATGTCTAAACAAACAGGAAATGAGGGGTCATGTGTTTGTAAGATAAATTTAAAGCTAGGACGATTTAGGGCAAAGCATAGTGTCTCATTGCACTTCAATGCTTCAGAAGAAAATAATAACAAAAAAAAAGGGGCTGCAAACAGACTCAGTTGTTTTACTCTTCCCATCCTGATTGCCTTGGTTCTCACCTTCTCTGGTAACTGCATAGCTGACAGACGCCCCGCACGACACTCCTTTAGCCAGCTCTATCCCCATCACAGGTGTGGGCTCGCTCTTCTCTTCAGCCCCTTCTCCCAGACCAAGACGACCATACTCTGCTCTTCCCAGGCTATATACCTGCCCTGAAAGACAAGAGTCCAACACTCCAGCTGACTTGAGTGCTAACAGATGATGCGTAACATCTGCCTGCAATTACACACAGCCAGCTTACCTTCAGCATCAAGGCAAAGTGTGTGATGCTGTCCTCCAGAGAAGTCTACCCAGGCAGTGGTCGAGTTCTTGAAACATGTAAGCTTTACAGGGACAAAACACATCTTGGTGCTTTTGGTGCCTAAAAAGATTCATTTGAAATGATACAGTCACTGTCGCAGTCACAAATAGTACATGGCAGTAGAGTTTACAAAGGATAACGCAGGAGTGACGAGTCACACTGACCCAGCTGGTGATAGTTTGAGAGGCCAAATCCATACACATGGCCCTCTTTTGACACAGCAAAGGTGACGTACGCTCCACAGAAGGCGTCAACGAAGTGAACTTTCCCTTTCACTTTTACCATCTGTGGAACCAGCAGCCGCTCTGAGATCACAAAAATAAACAGGAGTGATGTATAGAACATTAAAGACAGTATAAAAAAGAAACATTTATGTAATCAGATATTAACATAAATCTACAGTTTTTGATCCACCAAAAAACAGAAAAGGTGTGTGCTACGTACCAAGGCCTTTCCTGCCTCCTCTGTTTGAAAAGTGTTCAGGCACTCTTCCCAGCTGCCCCTGCTCAGCTGAGCCAGACGTGTATAGATTTCCTTCCAGCGTCACCATTACCACGTGATCATTACCTAGTAAAGAAATCAGTTACACAAATATCCCAGTTAGAAACTCATTTATAGTGCACACATAGTAACATAAAGCACTAAACAAAAACCTTTTCTTTTTTTACCTGAAACTATTTTAACAACGTGTTCTGTTAAAGGGACTTTAACTGGTAGAGCACACGTTTTCATCGGCTCCAGAAGACCAATAACTCCATTATTATCCTAAGAAAACAGGGTAATATGCAGACAACATGTTAGACAGTCAAAACATTAAATAAATTTCAAAGTCTTTTCCCTACATTGTGTAGAATTACAAGAAGATTATGATTTTATTCATTAAAATTAAATGCTTTCTGATTCCACTGCATACATACTACAATATACTAAAATAGTTTTTATACATTCATTTTACAGCGTTAATAAATGTTTAGGAACAACATTTAGGGTTTGGATAATAATATAGTGCTGAAGGAAAAATGATTTGAAACCTTTGAACAAAAACAATTACATAGAAAGTAATGGAAGGGTGATAAAAATAGTTGCTGAGACAGCACACAGGACCAGACTCCCTAACTAGCAGGGATAGCACTAACCCTGAAAGAGCCCCAGATGTACACCGATCCATCCTCTGTGAGTGCGGCTGTGTGGCTGTCCCCTGCCGATACCTGGACCACCTTCTCATTCAGCGTCACCTTTCCCGGGATCATCTCAGACCCCTCCTCTGATGTGTCCCGACCAAGAGCCCCTTCGTCATTACAGCCAAACGTGTAAATCTAAACAAAGAAAACAGTTTACATGAGAAACTAAGAAGCTCTTTGTTAAACGCTACAAACAGGTTGCCATTACATTTTTTTGAAGTGAGAAATAAGACAGATGTTTGCTTACATTTCCAGTTTCGCCGAGGCACACGGTGTGCATGCCTCCAGCTGTCACCTGAACAATTTTCTCTGGCAGGGACAGAAGTGCTGGCTTCTTCCTTTCAATGACATCTTCCCCTAAACCCAACTGTCCAACATCACCTTGGCCCAAAACAAGAACCTGCCCCGCCTCTTTGAAATGACTCCTGTGTGAAACTGAAACACATATACAACCAGTTTCATAGTGAGCACTGAATTTTATTGGTTTGATGGAAAACACATGGAAAATGATGAAATTAGTAAAAAGTTAGTAAAAACACTGACAATGCAGTGTGATACACTTGGGAGTCAAAAGCCTTCCTCTCACATATGTCCATAATACTTGCTTAACAGAAATATCTTACTTCAGCAAACTCAAATACAAGTGGTGTACATGTTTAAATGCAATGCCACTTTTTAGCTGGACTATCAGTTGTTCAAACTGAATCTGGTTACACCTTTATAAACTCCTGTTTTGAAAAGGGAAGTGACTTACCTTTCACCTTTTTGGAGTCTTTATCATCTTCCACAATAGCAGCAGACTTTCTCTTGGTGGTTGTCTTTTTGGCAGGCATGATAGCAACACTTTTGGACTTTAAGAAAATATAAGGTTGTGTGTAAATTGGGTAAGTTTCTTAACTAAATGGATAATGTGAGTTAAACAGTACAACAAAGTAATTTAAAGTACGCTAGAATTCTTACACCACACAAAATAAAAGAAACAAAAAGGCTAAACAGATAGTTATTAGATACCACAAATGTCTCAAATTTACAAGGCAAGGCAGATAATTAAGTACATGAACAGCCGACATTTAACCTAAAAGTCATTTGCATGTCTACCCTGGGGATGAGTAAAGTATACATCCATCTCTCTATATTACTTACCGATACTCATAATGAGTATTTTAATTGCAGACAGAAAAGCAACGTGGACCACAATAACAAAACACTAGTGTAACCTGGAGAAAACCAGGCTACACTAGTATGAGCTCTCTAAATACAAAAGCGTTTATAGACCACAATCACCCTCAAACCAGAGTCCAGACCACAGTGGTCCTGACTCTTAGACAGCACTACAGACTAGCCAGCAGACCAACATAATACACAAAAAGCCTTTTGTTGTTGTTCTAAGACTGCCCAGCAGTTCTTAGGGTTCAACAGCTGTCGGAGCCTAACTTCAATGGTTCTTTCACCCCACAAACAGCTGCGCTTCAGTCACCCCTGCTTCTCATGCTGATAAGAGACCACTGCCCACAAAAATAAGGACACGTGGTACAGTTTGAAATGAGAGTCAGTTTTAGCTTTTGGTCCCCACTATAGATCGTACGACAGACGCTGGGATTTCATAAGGAAGTGCTTGGATAGTGCTATCATCTCCTTTACAGCGCTGGACAGTTTAAATTAAGCTGCGTGATCTAACGCTGGCAGTGCCCATGTGCCCTTGCTAACATTCAGTTAACTTGGCTGCTGAACGAGTTGTATGTGGTTTAAAACATTGACTGTAAATGATCGTGTCACAACGAGCAACGAACACAGCGAGAAAGCAAGATAGTAAATATAAGTTGTTACAGCTTAACCAAAGTTAGTTGGCCGGCATTGAAAGTAAAGCTTTTCAGCCAAATGCCGGCTAACTGTTTGCTAGCCAATGCTAGCTGGCTAGCTAGGGTGTTAGCGTGACATTGAATGAATGAAACCGAGAAACATAATTTAACAATGTAACTGCGTGCGATTCAGTGGTGCAGTATTTCTCCATCTGTAAAGTGTAGGAGGTGATAATTAACTGACCTGTGAAATGTTGAAGAGTGCAGTTTGAAGTGAACGTGCACAGCCTGGTTCCCGGTCTCGAGACGTGCTACGTTACGTTCTGTGGAACCTTTGGAACGCCCGCCTCATTAAAGAGACAGTAACACTCAGAGCCACAGGAAGATGGACACAGACAGATGTTTACATGTATATATGTCTATCTATCTATGATAAAGTGCATCCGGCGAAGCCATGTATCTGCGTAAATTAAGTAATACTTGGTGCTGGAGGAAGTACTCCTATCATCTTTCTCAGAACTGGGACAGGTAGCTCTGGTGAATGAATCGGGCTACAGATCAGTTATAAATGTAAAAGTACTAACGTCTGGTGGAACACTCAGTTTTTATTATAACCAAAGATATGAGAGTATTTTCTACTCCTACTTCTTCTTATTTTGGCTGTTTCCTTTAGGGGTCGCCACAGCAGATCATCTGGCTCCATCTCACCCTCAGTACCTCAAGTACTTCAAAAAGTGCAGAATTTAGGTAAAGGTACACGTCAATAGCTGTAATAGGGCAGTGTATTATTGTTAACAAACAAAAACACCCAACAACAACAATGTAAAAGTAGTGGTATTTTCATCTAAAGTTGAATGCGTAATATAAAACCTTTACCTTATATAGTTAATATTTCTGTTATCTTGTACAGCTCAATAATTAAGCAAGCTGTATGTAATGTAAAGAAAATGCTGACCAGCTGATATTAACACAGAGACTGTTGGGAATCTTTTGATTTTCACCTTAATCCATCTTGTATCACTTTTATGTCTAATTGATATTAAGAGATAAAAATTTATCAGTAACCTACAAACCTTTTTTTTTTTTAGGTTGTCCCTTATCTGTTGTATATTTTGTAACTAGATTTCCTTTTGTCCAACACAGACCTTAAAGATCTGTGAACATATTTTACCTTCAGTCTTGTCTTTCTTTCTTTAGCTGACGCTAAAGCTACTAGCAAAACTCTCAATTTTCTCACTGTGAAGACCTTTACCTACACATTTAATCCCAATAATATGAAAAGTGCAATTTCAACTATACCTCTCGGTTTTTTGTACACGATGAAGACATACTGCTGTAGTAAATGAAAGAAATCTATTAGCACAAACAAATAAACAAGTAAAATTACAGAAAAGGTTCTGGCAGCTAACTGTCCAGACTTTTCAGTAATTACAAAATTGAAAGATGTTGGTAATTCACACAAGATTAGTTTTTCATTGTTCTAATTATTTACTTATTTTTACTGTGGGCCCATTGTAAAAATAAATGACTATAGTCCATATGAAAAAGCAGGAACTTTTGATTATTTATCTATGGCTTAATTACTCCCATATGGGAGATTTTATCAGTAGGAAAACCTGTAAAATTTCTAAAAATATAGTTAAAAGTTTAAAATCTATTCCCTCCTTCACATATTCCAAAACTACCATCAAGTGGCCCAGATTGGAGTCTTTGCGGGAACAAATCTGGCCCCCAGGGCTCATGTTTGACAACTCCACCCTTTGGTGTCAATCTAAAATATAACCTATTACTTAAAATACATTTTAAATTACACTAAAGGCCTTTAAACCAGCAATTTAAAAAAAAATAATAATCAAAAGACAGTGCAAAAACTTAAATCGCCACCAGGTGTTGCTGCAAACCCACTGTTTCTTTAGGCGTTCCAGCTTAGACAAAAGACTCAACCTGAACAGTCATTGGGTCTACTGGACCTCAGTTGCAGAGTTGTTTCACAAGAAGGTTCGAGGAATTGCAAGATTTTTAATT
This sequence comes from Aulonocara sp. 'chitande type north' Nkhata Bay, assembly GCF_057382095.1. Lineage (NCBI taxonomy): Eukaryota > Metazoa > Chordata > Actinopteri > Cichliformes > Cichlidae > Aulonocara > Aulonocara sp. 'chitande type north' Nkhata Bay. Next base: position 18,985,013 of record NC_141354.1, read on the forward strand.
AGATCCAGACTATTTACAATTAAAAAGAAGACTGTCAGCTCATACAACTCCACATTCAATTAAAAATGAACTCAGATTTACAGAAAGGTGCACTTTCATATTCCCATTCTTGTAGCATTTAATCATAAACTCATGTTCTGCTTAAAAAAATAGCAACCTATAATACTTTTATATTTAAAATTTCTTTTCAAATAAAAGGAAGACAAGATATACAGAAGCATCAGATAAACCTATATCAACTTATACACACAGCACTGAGAACCCTGTAAGCTACTGGCCAGACAAGACAAGGTAAAACACTTCTGCAGTTTCAAAAAGTTCCAGCCAAACTGAGTTTCTGTTGACCGATTATGCGTTTTCAGGTGTGGTTTTTTTCTTTTTTTTGTGATAAATCCCTGATCTACACTTGAAGCAACTTACATTTAACTCTTAGTTTAGACACTATCGTAACGACCTTATTTAAAATGGCTACAGAATGTATTGCATGTTCAATCTTTAAAGGGAAGTACAAAAACTTACAAAAGAAAAAAGTATAAATGAAGAGAGATTATCCAGACGCGGTGGCACTGGATTTTGTAATGGCTCATGCAGTGGGTTGCAGAAATCAGTGATATGAAAACCAGTATTGGGTGTGTTGGCACGCATTAAAACACCAACAGCCTCCTGACCTTTTTCTATAGCTATTAAAAGGCCGACTCACATCACAACCACAAACACAGGCAAGCCAAATAATAATAATAATAATAATCATAATAATAAAGAAGGCTCAAAGAAAAGCTGTCACTACCCTTGTGATCAAAATTGTAATAGAAAATATTTTGTGCATTACAGAATATTTTGCAATGAGATCTCTTCCAGTTTCACTCTAACGTATCACAGCAGCAGTCTGTAGAGTGGATAACAAACACACGATATCCCAGAGATGTCCAGTTCTAAAACAGAATATTTAAGTCTTCAGCCAACTCCTGACCGTTTGTGTCTATTATTACTGTGTGAAGTGTTATAGGTCATCATTATTGTTACCATTTTTATTCTACGTTATTACATTAGCAAAGATGAGTTAGCTTTTCCATATACAGTAAAGAAGAAGAAGAAAAAAGAAAAAGGCAACACAGGACGAGGCCGCATTAAAGGTTGTAACTATATCCGAGTCCCTGAGGGGCACCACACAACAGCAGAGTGAGAGTAAGCCCTGTAGGTCCTTTGCCACTTCTCCACTTTATTGGCACGTGGTTCCCCCTGCCGTCTGGGAGAAATACTGCATCTGGTCTCCACCCACCAACACCTCGGTTCAGTGAAAGCAATGTAGTGAGAGGGCGATGGAGGACAAGCAAGAAGCATTCTCGTGTGGAGTCGGTTCCAGGCTTTCCCTGATAACAGTACATTCAAGAGGCGCAAAAGGGCGATCTGTCTGCATAGGGAGCAGCTGCTTCTTTGCCGGAGATCTTAAGTGCTTCTTTATCCGGAAGCAGGGATGTTAAGGCCGATGGAACCTAAAGAAACAAACAGCTCTCATGAGGCAAGATCACACCTTTATAATCCTTAAGCTTTTAATGCACGGAAATTCATTATATTGCTATTTAAGGTACAGATTTTGCTCTAAAAGTCTTCTTCTGCCCGTTGTTAGTGCTGGATTCTGCCATTCAACCAGGCATGCACAAGAAAGATGACTACATGGATGTTTACTGGTCACAACTCTATTAATGTAGTAGCAGATCACCACTGCTGCTAATTCATATTTAAAGTGTTTAGGTGCAAGCAACACAAGATGGCTTTAAGTGTAAAGCAATCACAGGACACAGTGCATGTGTAGCTAAGGCAGCCGATGTCTACAGACTAAAATAAGTGACATCCTGAAGGTCGTTAACAATTGAAGGAGTATGAAATAAACAGTGTTGACACAGTAGCAAGGTAACAAACTCCTTTGGCTAAAACCTGCTGTTGGGGGGTAGATGTCTTCAGGATGAGCGCCAAGGTTGGCTGCAAATGGCAGGAAGTGTTCAAAGATGCATCACTCTCAAGTGTGCATTACATATTTCATTGTTTCCCTGACACAACCAGGAGAAATAAATAACAACAAAAACAAAACTGTGTGGTGTTTGCATGGCTTCCCTGTGCTCCAGGTACCCGTCTTCCTCCCAAAGGCCTAGGTTTTGGGTGGTCATGCATGTTAGCTTAATGGGTGATTCTAAATTGGCCGTAGATGTGAACGCGAGTGTGAGAGGTTCATCTGTCTCTCCTTTAGCTCTGCGATGGACTCATGAGCTGTCCAGAGTGTTATAAACCAGTTTCTCGGTTTATAACAGCTGAGATAGACTCCGTACCCCACCAATATGAAGTAGTGGTGTAGAAAAACAAATCAGCAAAACACAGTACCTCACTCATTTGACCAAAGCAATCAATCAGCCAGTCAAGTTTCAACTAAAAGGTCTACCTTGTGTAAATTCTGCTCTCTTCATGAACCTCCATTTCAGTGCTCTTATAATCATTGAGCTCCTTCCGGATGGCCGCCTAGACAAAACAGCAATTTGGTTAAACATGAACTCAGAAAGAAAACGAGACAATATACTGCTAAAAATTACATTAACCTAAAGGAGTTGCACATGTTTAACATTTAAAATCATATGTTTGTAACACTGTCTTGGACATTTTGTAAAGTGCTGTATCAGAAAGCGGGTGTGCCGATAAAGCCTTTATATGCAGCTGATTACCTTGTCGGCAGGAGTGAGCTTAGTCCACGGCTTGTCTGCTCTTCTATCGTAGTCCTGGGCATCTGTGACTTCCACATACTCGTGGAATCGCAAGATTTTTCTTGCCTGTAGTTCTGCAACCGTGGGTCTTTGACTCAGCTACAATAAAGATGTTTTTTTTTATGTCAGTTTAATATCAGGTAAATACATGGTTTAACACTGGGATGTTTGCCGGCGTGCTGCTTCACCTTTCTGGTCAGCCGTCGCTTGATCTCTCGAACTTCGGCTTGTCTGTCAGCCTGATTTTTAGCTGAGGGGAGAACAAAGATGGGAGAAAGAATAGAAGAGCCAAATTTAGACTTTGGCATAAAAGGCTTGGTTTGATGGCAGGTTTAAAAGCAATTTCTAAAATTAGATATGTGCTTGTTGTTGACAGATGTGAAATGTACTTTGTTGACAAATGCTGAGGCAAAAGCATCAGACGAAAGAATGAGGAGGGGTTTTGCTAAAACCCAGAAACAAAGGAGTCCAAACAAGTCAAGGATCATGAACAAAGACAGAGAGAGTTAATACTAACGCTGGAGGATGTTTCTTTGCTCGAGTTCCTCAGCAGTGGGTCTCTGACTTAGTCGCCTGAAATAAAAAAAAGAAAAGAAAAAAGAAAAATGGAGTCCTATTTTTACACATTTACTTCACTTGGACATTCAGGTAATAAGCAGGTCAAGGATCTTTTAAAAATTGGTCTAATTTCTTCAGGAAATGCAGTTTCACTGCTGTCATTTTAAACAATACAATGATACCGCTCATCTTTACCTCGTGAGTGCAGTGCCGATTTGTGTGCGAATGGCTTCCCACTGCTCTCTGCTCTGCCAGGTGAGGCCGGTCTGTCCTGGAGGGTGGTCATCTCGGCTGCTTCTCTCCTGCGTAAACCTATCCCTGTCGGGAGCAGAGGGACGGCTGCTCAGCTTCAGAGCCAGGGTGTCCTTTCTCTTCACCCTGCTGGCCAGTGCGCCTGGATAAAAGCCAAGCGGAGAGATGCAGTAAGCTGAGAAGGAGCAGCAACACTGCACAGGTTTACAAAGAGTCCAGAAAAGCCACTAAATGACCTCCGAATCAGTTTGTTATGCTTACTCATCGGGGGCTCATCCTCCTCATCTTCATCTGAGTCTTCATCTTTATGAGGCACAGGACCATCTGAATCACTGTCCTCCCCGTGCATGTCGTGTTCGCCTTCCTCATCCTCATCCTCCTCATCTTCTTCCTCGTCGTCGTCATTGCCGTTTCCCCGTGGGATCACACAAATGCCAGCGTCACCGACCAAGCACCGGCGACTCCTTGGCTCCAGCTCTGGCTGTGGAATCTCCCCATCATACTCCTCCTCTTCCTCATCATCTTCTTCCTCTTCTTCTTCCTCTGAGTAGTCATCCTCAGATCTAACAGGAAAAAAATACATGCATATAAAACATTTTTTCTGGTTTTTTTGGGCTAATCCTGAAGACGTGTTTTTCAATGAATTTAACTGAAATATGTCCCTCCAGCTATATCTGACTTTACAATGATGAAGACTGGACTTTTTTTCAGCTTGAAATGGATATACAAGTAAGTCCAAAGTGTACACAGCTTAGAAAATGGATGAAAAAGATCCGAAAGCTACATGCAAAGACAGATCACGTGCAGACTCCATACTTCTTCACCATGTACTGTCTTTGTATACACTGATTCATAGACTTTTCTGTGCAGAGAAACTTACAGTTTTAGTGGTTGAATGCTGACAGGCAGAGGGCGACCTCCTCCTTGGTACTCTAGAGGTGTTTCGAAAAGCAGTGTGTGTGCCCGCTGCGACCCATCTGGATGTGGCTGAGCCGGGCCGGGACTGGACAGGGCTCGCTGGATCATGATGTGCAGCGGTACGGGAGCCGGGCGCTGGGGAGACTCATTGGTCGGGCTCGGTGGGTCGAAAAGCATTGGTATGGGTTGGGGGAGCGGATGGGGGTAGGAGTGCTGATGGTGGAGGTGGTGGGTCTGTATGTGTTGGCGGGGTGGAGAAGGTGGTATGTGAGTCGGCAGGGGAGGGGACTGAGGAGGGGGAGGCAGCTGGAAGCCCAAGGGGAGGCTGCTGTGTTCCTCCAGAGAAAGTGGTGAGGGGATGATGGGATGGCTTGAAGCAGAGTCCTCTGTGTTGCGTTTGGTGACTGGGGTGGTCCTCTTAGGAGGCATCGGAGGAGAGGGTTTGGCCGGAACAAGGCTAGCGCCCCCTGTTGCTTGGGTGAAGTCACCTGCAAAACGAAAAAGAGCTAATCCAACCATAACTGCTAAAGAAAAACAGCTACAGCTTAGGCGTGTGAGTGATTTGCTAGCAAGTGCTTTACTTTTGAATCTAGTTTGTCACTGTGACGCAAGTGCACAAGCATCAGTCACACATGTATAACATACCCGGTATGACAGAAGACACACGAATGCTGGGATTACATGTCTGACTGAGCATTACTGCATCCGTACAGCAAGTTGGTTCACATGACGGCCATGAACGCACACTTTGCTCTAAAAGACCAGTGTGCAGCGAGTGCTCCAGGTCACAGAGACAAAAAAGATGCATCCATGCTCTTCACAGCCAGACTAACCCCGCACCGACACTTTTTCTATTAGCGTAGTAAAGCTCCTGAAGCTCCTAAACAAAAAGCTCAAATGCAAACCTTCCAGTTTTGCATGCACATTTGCATATTTGCTATTTGGCTCTTAAGACTTCAGAGGACAGCTTTAAGGCAACATTTCTGTTAAAAGCAGACATAATAAGTGAACAGTGCTGACAGACTTACAACATGCAGTAACCTACACTGTAATGGACTTCCTCTCTATAATAAGTCGAGCCCTTATGTTAGAAACATTTTGCCTTTTTATTCTTCGACCCATTCAGTCATCCATTCAAGTCCACCCATCCATCCCATTTGAGTGAGAGCTGAGTGGATTAGAGACATAAAATTCATTTGATGCATAGCAGAACACAGCTGGAACCCGCTAAAGGCCCTCCCTTATTCAGAGGCAAAATACACTCAACTGCACTCACACAGAAGTTGTCTCCTGCATACAGTAAGCACACTCATTATCAGCTTGTTATATGCATGCGGCTCTTATATACCAGGTCCAAAGCAATGAAGGCCGGTGAACAAGTTAAAGGCTTTTCAGAAGACATATGTTGGCAGCAGGAAAGGATGCGACATGATGAAGTGTGCAGACTCTGAAGAGGGCATTCCAGAAATTGGCACCCCAGCCAAAGAAATACCAGGGGGGCATCCTTTTACCTGAGCGCAGGCCTCCAGCCCGCCGGCACAGGTAGACAGGCAGGGACAGGTAGACATCATAGTCGCACTCTCGCTTCCAGCAGGACCAGTAGAGTGGAAGCTGAGCGTTTTCTCCCCCCTGCAGGGCGGAGACTAACAGGGACGAGATGGAGGCCTTCAGCTTGTATGTTTAATGAATGCAGCTACTTTCTGGTGTCGTGTTGTTGATTTCATAAGTTACGGCTGTGGTCAGAAGTTTACATCCACTCATCGTGGGCATGAATTTCATAGTAATTCTGGGCATTTAATGATTGATTTGAACTGTTTCAACTTTTCTTTTTCCAGGGTGGAATGATTGTGCAGCAAACATCTTTAATGAGTTAAAAAAAAAGAATTTGGTGCACACAATTTAAATTATTTTGGGTTTCCTCTAATCCACACAGAGTCACGGATCTGACTTTTAAGTGTAGTCTACAGATTTTCCTGACTGAGGTCGGGTCTTTGGAAAGGCCATTCGAGAAGCTTAATGTTATCCTGCTTTATCCATCCCAAAACCAGTTTTGTTGTGTGTTGGGATCATTGTCTTGTTGGAATTTCAACCATCTAGCTGCTGATTTGAGGTTGAAGAAGTTGAAGAATTTAGAGGTAGTCATTCTTCTTCATTATTCCATCCACTTTATGCGATGTACCAGTACCCCTGACAGCAAAACAGCCCCAGAGCATGATGCTACCAACACCATGCTTGACAGTACCATGTTCCTAGGTCTTGTCTGACTACAAAACATTTGTCTAGAAGGAATTTGGTTTGTCCATGTGGGCAGCTGAAAATTTCAGTCGAGCTTCAAGGTGTCGGTTTTTTCTTTGTCGATATCCTCTCAGTCCAGTAAAACCAGTTTACCGTCATTCATATCATATTCGGTCACCTTTCTCACTCAACATGTGTTAATAGACCTCTCTGCTGAGTCATACCTTTTATTAATCTCTGGCTGTCTTCCACAGCATGTCTTTATCCTGTCTTCCTTCTCTCACCCCAACCGGTCACAGCAGATGGCCCCGCCCCTCCTGAGCTGGAGGTTTCTTCCTATTAAAAGGGAGTTTTTCCTTCCCACTGTCGCCAAAGTGCTTGCTCATAGGGGGGGTCACATGATTGTTGGGGTTTTTTCTCTGTATGTATTATTGTAGGGTCTACCTTACAATACAAAGAGCCTTGAGGCAACTGTTGTTGCGATTTGGCACTATATAAATAAAATTGAATTGAATTGAATTTCATATTGACAGTTTCGGTCTTTTTCCAAAACTTGGCAAAGTAGTTACATATCCATATAACATGATCTTATGTAAGTAAAGTGTCTGGTTGAGGTGTAACTTGCTGAGGAACATTTATCCCAACATTAGTGGGGGTGAGTGTATATATTTGAGCCTGTATGTATACTTCTGATCGAGTGGATCGAGAAAACCCAGAATAAAATCAAACTTGTGCCCCAAATTCGTGTTTTTAAAGTCATTACACACATACGCTCTACGATCATTCCACCCTGGATGATCATGACGATGCCAGTGATGAGCAGATGCAATCTTTTGAACACAACTGTATATAAACAGAGTTGCACTATGAGGGAATGGTACTGTTTCCCGAAGTGATAATCACTAAACAAACACATAGGTAAGAACATGATTACTATCCTTGTAACTGTAACAGTATCCGCTTCACGGTGTGTTTTATTAACACCTTTTGTCTCAGTTGTTCTTTGTCCATAAACTTGGCCACAAAGCAAAGAAGCTTCCTGGCTTTTAAAATACAGTCACTTCATAGTAAACTGTCAACAAGTGTACTGAGAAATTAGATTTCGAGGAGTTCTCTGTAGTGTAAATGTTAACCTGAAACTAGTTTAAGTTCTTAACTGACTCATTTTGTATTCTATTTGTGTCAAGAACAACAATTAGTATAATAAACTGATGACAAATGGGGCATTTTTGTAATCCCCCCCTCCCCCCCTACTGGGAATTAAAACACGATCCCAGATGAGGCAAAACCACAGAACCGCTACACTGTATCTGTGGAAGCAGTGGCCCACAGCCACAGGAGTCCTTGTTATCCTCATAGCGTAAAATGCTGGAATACGTTTCTGCTACAATAATCCAGGCTTAATAAGTAATTAACTGGGGAAAAGCAGCTCGTGCTGTTAAGATAGTATCGTATACAGGATGTTGTGCTGAAGAGTTTACCATCAGTAGTGCACTGACGCATAAATGTACATACTGTATACGCCAGCTGGAAAACTACACGCTAACTGAGCAGGGGTTGGATTGTTGATGTATGCTTCCTGTCCCTGCAACATCTGTTAACCTAAGAAGCTACTGTTAGTAAAAGCTTACCCAGCATGGCCGCGTTGCCCCTGTTCACAGGCTTGGGTGGAGGCAGAGGGGGCTGCTTGGCGGGCTGAGAAGTGGGGGTAAGGGCAGCGGCCGAAGACTGCTGAGTGTTGGAACACGCAGAAGACACCGATCGAACAGGTTTGGACGTCACACCCGACGGAGAAGAGAACTGGCTCGTGGGGTGGTTGGATGGAGTTCGAGGTGGACACTCGCTGCCAGGTTCAGGGGTGGAGCTCACCAGCCATTTTGGAGGCATGATCACCTGTTTGGGTGGCAGAGGTTCACGTAGGGTGTCCAGGTCAGGAGCAAAATGGCTGTCTGATTCTAAAAAAAAAAGGAAAAAGCAGCTAACCATATAGTTTTATATCATAACATGTAATTCTGCTTATATAATTTTAAAAGTTACAGCACGTCAACTGAGACTGATAAACTTAAGCAATACATGATTGGTTTTCAGCTGCAGTGCATATACTGTATTCTATTTATGCATGATCATAAGAAATACACTTCAGTGAATTAGCAAAATCTCACCAAATATCCCAGTGGATTGCTATAAATGTTTCAGCTCAGAGACTCAGCGATGAGCCACTTTTCTACAGCTCTAAGCACTCCAAGCACTCTCTGTGATAGCACTTGTTTGAGAATGGCATTATCTAGGGATCAGCTGTGAAGATAAACAGAGTAGGCGGCTGCAATTACCACCAAAAAAACCAACCTCCATCTGCCCACCCCACTATACCCGCGAGCCGGCCCCCACGCTGTTCCCACCGCTGCGCCCACGCCATTCCTGCCGCTCTCAGGTTCGGGGCTATTTATTTACAGAAGTGTTATCAGTGTGATGCCATGTAAATCAAAGAGGAACTAATCCAGGGGAAAGCAGGAAGTCAGACTGAAGAACAGAGAGAGAGGAAGCAGGAGATGTGATAAAGATAGAAATGCGAGTGGGAGAGGTAAAAAAAAGTAGCATCATAAAAAAGAAAAAAACAAGGTAAGATGAAAAGAAGAGCAGAGCAATGACACATGAAGGAAAGTGGACAAAATTTTCTTTCTTCTTTGCTGCAATGACGTGCTATAGTGTTTGCATACTTTTCAACTCCTAGCATGTTTACACATTGGCACAGAATAACCTGTCACGTGAGCGATAACCACACAGCTGAGATCTAAAAACAGAGCTAAACACCATTATTTTTGAACAAATTCTATTTTTCTGGGAAATCAATTAGCTGTGGCACTTTACCAATTATCACTGAGCTCACTGTGCTAGCCTTAAAGGGCAATAATGAGTATAGCGATCGCGCCACATTAATTAGGAGAGGAGAAGAGAGGACGAGCTATTCCCTCATGTTCCTGAATAAGAAGCATAGCTGGAGCAGGCCTCCCGGGAGCTGACAGGAGCCCGTCTATATCTGGGAGGACAGCATATAAGCAGAAAAGTGACAGCAAAAGGGAGGGGATAAGGTACCCAAGAATCACCGACTTTTCGAATATGAAGGAGGTTAAGGTGTAAAAGGTGTGCACTTCATCGGTTATGGCCTTACACTGACAACAGCAGTGCTGCTATGATTGCAACTTGTAAAAATTGGTGGAAAAATTCAGATTGCAGGGAGGACAACTACTGGAAGTGACTCACCTCTCCGGGCCCTCCCCTCCTCAGCAGATGCATGCCGAGGGAGTGTAGGCTTCCAGTCTCCTTCTGCAGGCCGACTCCTCCTGCCGTCCTCGGATGGGGCCTTCTGCAGTCCTGGCCTCTTTTGCCCGTCGTCAGGGTGAAGCCTGCCACCATGTCTGCTCTCTTCCATTTGTCCGTGAATGTGGCCCTGCCAGGCCATATTAGACTTCCACTCGCCCTCCCCTTGCGCCCGTGCCCCAATCCCTGCGCTTCTCCGTCCATCGTCATGCAGTCCTGTTCCCCTGGAGCCCAAAGCTCCACGGCGGTCTCCATCTGAGGGAGAACAACGGCCCCTTCGGTCATCTGGCTGGGCGAGCCATGCAGGGTTCATCCTAAAATCTGAATCTGAGGGGAGTTGGCCCTGGTTGCATGGGCTCCTGACACCACTGATGACTCCTCCTCCTCCAACAGGCAGAGTGTGGCCATTCTTTACATACGACTGCTTCACATTTTGTGCTTCTCCATCTAAAAAGATTGGTCAAAAACACTTGGTGAATACTCAAATAAATACATTAGAAGACTGAATGATATTCTGAGCTACTGAGAAAGTGCGGAAGGACATTACATGCTAAATTGATACATCTTTTAAAGTTTTACATACTGGTAGTGCTGTGTTCAATATTCTACAATTAACCTGATGCATGGCAAGATAACTGATAACTATCCAACTGAGCCATAACACTGTTAAACATACTTATTGCTGCTTATTTCTTCTTTAAATCTGGATTTCAGATACAGTGAGGGGTGATTTTTGGGGAGATTTTAAAGACTACAAAATCAATACAGAAACTGTTCAAAAATAATTGCTATTTGCAGTTTTTTTTCCCACAGTAATAAAATGTGCCCTTAACTCAAGCCCCATGGACAGTCAGTGTTTGCCGTGATGAAGAAGCTGCTGTAGATTTAATAAATGGGCTCCTGCAACAGCGGGACCAGCAGAACGTTTGCACACCCCCCCTTTCTAAGCTATTTTGCTGCAAGGCACAATTTGTTCCACTTTTCCTCAGCTCTGGAGAGTGGCAAGTAATTTTAAACAGACATTGCATTACTTTGAGAAACAGCAAGGTGAAAGCAGTTTTTTCTCAAATTTGTTTTTCTAAATTTGTCTCAGGCACCTGCTGCATGGGAAGACAGCGTTCCTGCTATCATGTGCTGAAGACTTAACTGTACCGTCTGAGTGGGCGTTATTGCCTCGGGGCTGCTGCTGTCAGACGCAGACAAAGCTTTGCAAAGATATCACATTTTGAATCACACAAGTCTCCTCACCACTGTCCGGGACCTCCTTCAGCACCCCCTGTTCTATAAGCTCCTGTCGGGTGCGCCTTGTCGACATCTGCCTCTCTAGTTCTGTCAAGAGCAAAAGGAAATGACATTTTATAGACCATTTTTTCACCAAGATATTTATGATTTAAAATTTTCACTGTGATCTCATGCACCAGAAGCAATATATATAGATATATATATGTTGTGCTAATTCGAGTCACTGAACTGGACCTCTTCACCATGCTTTCTGGTTGTAAGTTTCCCATATTATTCAGTAACACTTAGAATCAGTTAGCAAGTATCTTTATATATAACATACTGTATATAACATGTGGGTGTGGCTTCTAGGCCTGAAAAGTGAAGCCAATTCAGAAGTGTCTTAAATCAGTATACTTTTAATGACCAGCAAGGGCAACTCTACTGGTTGCAGAAAGAAGTCAGATTGTACAAAAGTACATAGTACTCTACAAAAGGATAAACACCCTGTAACTGTCAAGTTTCTGCGATACTTTGCTCTCGATTTTTCGTACAGATGCAGCGGTCTCTTATCACGTCCGGCATCAAACCATCGAGGAGACAGCCAAAAGTCTAGAACTTCAGTAACCAGCAGGTGTCACAGTAAAAACATCCATCTTTCATATACAGTCTATGGACACGACTTTCCTGTCCTGCAGGTTTTAGATGTGTCCTTGATCCAACACAGCTGATTCAAATGGCTAAATGACCTCCTCAATATGTCTTGAAGTTCTCCAGAGGCCTGGGAATGAACTAATCATTTGATTCAGGTGTGTTGACACAGGGTGAGATCTAAAACCTGCAGAACAACGGCACTCGAGGCCAGGAGTTGCCTAAACCTGCATTAGATGATGTGTTAGAACTCCACCCTCTAAATGTTCACAGCTGGCATGTGCCACACTGCTAAAGAGACGATTAATTAGCCAAAAAGGACGCTTCAAAACGCAAGGGCACCATGATATACACGTCATCTCTTAACGAGACATCTTGTATTCATCTTATTGTATTATGTGCACTGAAAATAGCGAGAGACAAACTTGCTTGTAACATTTGGGCGGAAACATGTTCACAGAGGAATTTTAATGACATTTGAATACAACTGATACGGCCGCTGGGGTGAAAGGAGAGGTGGCATTCGCAAAGAGAACAAGTTTGCAGCACAAACCTTCAGAAGTTTCTTTGAACTTCTCGCTGCTTTTTTTCTTCCTCCACTTCCACGGCTTGAAGATCTTGCCAAGGGTCGAGAACTTGCCCTTGCGCTTCGGGGGAGGGGTGCTGTCCCCGGTGCTGCCTCCCTCTCCCACCATTGTGCTGTGGTGCTGCTCAGCTTCATCATCTAAAACAGAAAGCACAAATTTAAAACAAATACAATAGAACTTATAACATGAAATTATAGACACCCCACTCAGCAGCGGCGCTTTCTATTTTAACTGAGCTCATCTGCTGCTTTTTAACGAGGGCCAGGATCATTATGGCGGTTATTATCTTTAGCTGTTAGTTCTCGGGGGCCGAGCGTGCTTTGGCAGGGTGACGCTGAGAGCTCACGGACTCCTCCACGTATCCACAGCTAACAGGAGAAGCCTAACACTGGCTCTGAGCCAGGATTTCTCGCTGTCAAGTACTCACATTCCTTAACCGGATGGAGTCTAGTGCCTTATCAGCCTTTCAGCCCTCGCTGCTCCCATAGAGAAGAGGGGCACACACGAATGCAGACATAAGCAGCAGAAAAAGGTTGTCAGTCATTCTGCATACATATATAAAATATATACACATGTACACACCCACACATACAGGTAACAAGAAGCAAAAGCTCTTTAAAAACCACTAATTATCATTAGGTGTCACCAAGGCTTCAAGAACTCAACTAAAAAGCAATCTGCAGACATGGCTACATACTCTGGGTCACATGACTGACAGGCCAACTGACAGCGCGCTGAGCTTGGAGAGGCTTTCAAACAGGCTGCAGCTGCTGTATTCAGCAGACATAATATTTACCAGCAGAGAGAGAACAGAGTCCGATGTAAAACATCCAGTCTCGGGCTCACACAGGATGTCTTGGCGACAGTAATGCCCTGCAGTCTGATTCCCACAACAATATGCTCTCACACAATACTGATGTGGCTTACTTAGCAGTCCAGGGAACACTAAAACAACAAAACGTTATTCCTGGATAGAAACTTTTTCTTTATTTGAGACACACACACACACTGATACGCATACATCAGTATCAGCTAGCTGCAGTCCAGCACCCCTGGAGCTGGCAGGGTTTCAGTATCTTGCTAAGTGACACTACAGAAAGGCGAATGGTTGCTGACACAAGATTCAAACCCATTTTTTGCAGCTGAAGGACAGGCACATTAACTCCACACTGCTGGCGGTGTAAAATTTGAGTTGAGTGTTTACACAGACCTCAGAAGCCTGACAGACTGTAAACCTCGGATAGGAAAACAGTTTTAATCACAATACTTCAACTTCATACCCTACTGTGAGTTTAAAAATGGCATTTTTGACAAGTAGTTAAAAAGCAGACACTAATCTACCTTGAAGAGGGGTGCTAAGTGTCCAGCTTGCATGGTGGTGGGACTTAAAACAGCACGCCATGAGGACGCAAGGAGCATTCAGCAACCAAAAATCTACTGTCCTGTGTATATGCCAGCATCAAATCACAGATGACGAAAACGCAGGAGACCAAGTTGCAGAGAGTTGACGGAAACTACAGCAGAGAGTCTGGAGTCGAGAGACATGTCCACGCTGTGGAAATCCAGCTTATCTCTGCGAGGTAGAAATCTGAGGACTCAGACCAGCTGCCATAACATCCAGATTAAGCATTGCTTAAGGCAGCTTCTCCGCGATCCAGAACTGAGGTTCTCACACACAGCAGACCGTTCTGTCAGAGACGCCTCTGCCACAGTGGCTCAGCTGAAGCCAGTGAAGCAGGATAAGAGCTGGCTGTGCCAGGCCTGCACACTCCAAAGCACTGCAGAGATGACGATGGCAGTGGACTCAGCCCATGCAGCAGGCATCTATTTGAAAGCTACGACTGACCATATCCTCAGCGGTCTTTTCCGTTAGCCAGTGAAGCTCGATTATAAAAGGTGCCAATCCACTAGTACAAAAAAAAAGTCCTCAAAAAAGAAACAAGTACAGAAGACCCAAATCAGCTGTCACGTTCAAGAGAGCTTGTAGATCCACTCCAAATTATTCTTCACAGATACAGAGAAAAACTCTCCAACATGCCATTGTTTCAGCTGTAGTGTGAAGAGGTCTGGCATGTTGTGACACTATAGCTGAGTGTGACTGTGGGTTTTGGAATTGGAGTAGAGGGTAAAAAAAGGGCTACAAAGAGAGAAAAAGTACAGACATAATGTGGCGGGCTGGGATGGGGGGGCTGGAAACGCAGTCACAGAATCAGGGTGGAGTGCCGTTTCCTCCCAGAGAACAAAGGCAGCCTCTTCCCCTCATATTCAATAACATAGTCCACTGTACAGCTCATGGAAACACTATGCTCGAAGGTACAACAGGGAAACTAATGAATGATGATATATAAAAAAATAGCTCCATTCATAACAGAGCTACATTCTTAATAGTGTTACTCTAATGAGAAAGTCTGCCCAGATAAGCCACAGCAGACAGGAAACACGAGAGTGTGTGACTGTGCTGGTGTCTTCCTATGACATAGCCATATCCAGAAGGCACACCTACTACTCCCCCATGCAACTGGCCAGATTTCCCTCTAACCTCATGATTCACTGAGTCATGGCAGGCTGGTCAGGTGAGCATGTGGGTAAAGGAGATTGTTGCTGTAAAGGAGCATGCTATCCCGATCGCTAACACAAAAACCAAAAGTCCAGGCGGATAAATATTAGGAAATACCTCCAACCTCGGTGTAACAGTTACCTTTGTCAGGGCCGATTATGACATTTAATCCACTTACGAGCGCTGACTGTTTCCTGCGAAAAAACGTGTTCCCTAACATTTTCAACAATTTAAGATCCAGTAGAAATAAATGTCATTACATGACACTGTAATATGAGTAACGTTTTACTGCTGTACATATCTTTTTACTCACTACTTGCATAAAATGCACGATCATATAACATCGTGCGGCGCTTAGAAACTTGGAATAATTGGTGCGGTACAAAATTATGTAAAACCTCTGAGCCAGACAACATATGCAATCTGATGTTCCTGTGCAGTGTAACATAAGAAAATAAGTGCACAAGTCATGCATGAGTGTGTTAAAAACACTGTAGAGAATTAGCCACATGATCCCAGTGATTTAGCATTCCTTGTGGTGGTAAACATGAATGAGGGGCAGAATTAGGAGGGAGGCTACGCAACATTTGTGCAAAGTTTATTACACAATCACCAATCCTCAGCTCTGCTCTATCCTCTATCCTTGAAAACTAGTAAACGAGAAAATAGTTTCATGTTGTTGATGTTAGCGATGGAGGAAACCACAGCTGTGTAAAGTACACCAAGAATGTAAGCCCAGAAACTCACCACTGCGGCTATGTTGTTGTTGTTGTGGGTCCTGAGCTGAGATCTCCACACGGAGGCTCTGTCCCATGATCCAGCCCCCGAGGGGCCCCTACCTGTCCTGCACCTTTAAGTGTGCGCCTTACACGATACAGATCAACTCCTTCACCTGCCGTGCTTCTTCTGCGACAAAGTCCCCGTATGCCCTAAGATCTTTTATGCTTCTCTGTGTCTGTCATCTAGCCGCCTTCTGTGCCTTTTCTTCAATCCTTCCCCCATCCCTCCTTCGCACAATATCCTCAGACCTCCCCTCCCTCCCTCCTGGAGTTGGACTCCCCCTTCCTTGCTGACCCTCCCTCCTTGGCTCATAGCACAGGTCAGCATTCACTGAAAGATGCCTACCATTCCAGGGAAAAGACACGTTTTGTTTTCAATACGGCGCGTGTTGTAGTATGAGGTGCAGTGCGTGTACTCAGTAATATCCGTACAATGTAAAATATTCCTTTATAGTGAATTAAAAAGAGTTAACCAACACAGAAGACACTAGACCTGAAGCTGCAGATCTCAGACCACAACACACAAGATATAGTTATATATACACACAACTATAATGCAACTATAGTAATGTAATTTCAATCAGTACCCTTGACCAGTAGAAATGCTTTGCAAGATCAGATGCATTACTGTTTCTAAGGAAAGGTCCAGTATGCTCTCATCGCCATCAACAGAATGACACTGACCAGGTTGAGTGGACAGTTTGATCAGAGAAATAAACATTGCACTTTCTATACAGGGTTTGCACGCTAACATTAGCTGACTCCTGCTCAGTAACCTAATGTTAGTGCAGGGTGTTTATCATGCTGCTCGCCTCCTTTAATGTCTCCAGGCACCATTTTATACACTTTTTTAACTCCCTTATATCACATTTTAAAAAGACTTGGAAGGATTAGCATGACTTTGAAATATGTTTGCCAAGAAGCACAGTCTTGTATCAGGCTTGAAAATAGAGAGGAGAGGCAAAGAAAAAGTGAGCACTTTCTGTAAATGAGAAGAAAAGCGGGAGTGGACCCCCTGAATTAGTGCTTTGATTTCGTTTGACGTTCGAGTGTCTTTAGAAGAAAAATAAAAATCTCATCTGAGCCTCAGAGGAATCCAGAGCACTGTGCTGTGTCATTATGCCTGGATAGATCAGAGCTTTGTGAGCATTTGGCTGCATCTCGAGCTGCTTCTAAAGATGGAGAGCTAGTGTGTTCGGCAGCGTTCCTTTTCTCTTCCTGTGCCCCACATAAAGCCACCACGCCGGGCTGGCTTCCAGCGAGAACTGAGCCAATCCGCATGACTCCAGAACCTGTTGGCCTGACCTGGATAACAGACTGGGACAGGCTACTTCAGCAGGGAGGGAGACTAAGTCAGGTACGCACATATGTACATAAACATCCCCAGCCCTGTCTGACAAGAGTGTGCAATGAGTCATTCACGATGGGGGAATAAAGTGAAACACAGCATTAACACTGCATTTAAAAAAACCACAACGCGTAACTCGGTACTCACCACGATTTTCCATTACAGAGTTTGAGGCACACCAATCAACATCTCCTGAAAAACACAAGTTTAATACATGAGCAGACACATTCTCCGCTCTACATTTGTTTCATTTTATACCTTTATATAATTCATTTTATTCTATTATTTCAATTTATAGTTTTTAATGCAATTTTTCCCTTTTATGTATTAGCTATAACATTTTAGATTGCCTTCAGATATAAAGCATATGATATATAAATAAAACTCCTGTGCATTGACTTCTGTATATTTAATTGGATTTGTGCAACTGCAAAAAGTCGTACACATACACTACACAAAGTCATGGGAGGGGTGTGGGTGGTCGGGGTTCTTGGCAACAGTACAGCAGTATTTTTTCAGGTCTCTAGCATGTTGACGATGCCACCTCCAACCATCCTATCCACTCTGAAAGAGAGAAAAACAAGGTCGATCACATCACAGTCTGACATACAACACACAACTAGGAGATCCACACTTCCCAGGAATTTTCCGATAAGACTGCGAAGAGAAACCGATTACACCTGGGCGTGAAAATACAGGCACACCGACTAAAAGTCACAACTAGACAAATAATACTCCATATCTCAGAGCTTGAACCTGTCCGGGAATAAATGTCCGGAAAAGATGTATCTATGAGTTTGGATGAAGCAAAAAAAGTAATTTCTAATACCAGACTGAATCTATTGTGTATTTGAAGGTGCGTGCTGTAGGAGAAAGAAAGCAGAAGGAAATACTACAAAGGCCTTTAGAAGCCCCTGTGTAATAAAAACTGATACAATTTGGTCAGACTTTACAGAGCTTAAAGCAGACTATAGCTCCAGTCCACTAAATCACAAAAGGTCTGATGCCACAGTTTGTATCCATTGATGTATACATGGTGACGGTAATGAGTAAATGGCTTTCTGGCATTCATTCAAATCAGAGTCGTGTGTAAAATGACACTTCAGTTATGTAACCGCTCATGGACAAGCTCACAAATAGCAATTTTATGTACTCAAAGTGGTGCACCGTCCATTCTTTGCAATAGAAAAGCTGGAAAACAGAAGCAAAATCACAACACAAAAGCTTTGATAATTAAGGCAGCAAAGAAAACCAAGCAGAAATATTTACTTTTGCAGTACTGACTGATTAACAAGTATAACTGCTGTATAATTAGAAGTAAAAATACATTGTCAACGATATAGTGTTGATGCACATCTACAGTGGGGCAAAAAAGTATTTAGTCAGCCACCGATTGTGCAAGTTCCCCCACCTAAAATGATGACAGAGGTCAGTAATTTGCACCAGAGGTACACTTCAACTGTGAGAGACAGAATGTGAAAAAAAAAAATCCATGAATCCACATGGTAGGATTTGTAAAGAATTTATTCGTAAATCAGGGTGGAAAATAAGTATTTGGTCAATAACAAAAATACAACTCAATACTTTGTAACATAACCTTTGTTGGCAATAACAGAGGTCAAACGTTTACTATAGGTCTTTACCAGGTTTGCACACACAGTAGCTGGTATTTTGGCCCATTCCTCCATGCAGATCTTCTCGAGAGCAGTGATGTTTTGGGGCTGTCGCCGAGCAACACGGACTTTCAACTCCCGCCACAGATTTTCTATGGGGTTGAGGTCTGGAGACTAGCTAGGCCACTCCAGGACTTTCAAATGCTTCTTACGGAGCCACTCCTTTGTTGCCCGGGCGGTGTGTTTTGGATCATTGTCATGTTGGAAGACCCAGCCTCGTTTCATCTTCAAAGTTCTCACTGATGGAAGGAGGTTTTGGCTCAAAATCTCACGATACATGGCCCCATTCATTCTGTCCTTAACACGGATCAGTCGTCCTGTCCCCTTGGCAGAAAAACAGCCCCATAGCATGATGTTTCCACCCCCATGCTTCACAGTAGGTATGGTGTTCTTGGGATCCAACTCAGTATTCTTCTTCCTCCAAACATGACGAGTTGAGTTTATACCAAAAAGTTCTACTTTGGTTTCATCTGACCACATGACATTCTCCCAATCCTCTGCTGTATCATCCATGTGCTCTCTGGCAAACTTCAGACGGGCCTGGACATGCACTGGCTTCAGCAGCGGAACACGTCTGGCACTGCGGGATTTGATTCCCTGCCGTTGTAGTGTGTTACTGATGGTGACCTTTGTTACTTTGGTCCCAGCTCTCTGCAGGTCATTCACCAGGTCCCCCCGTGTGGTTCTGGGATCTTTGCTCACCGTTCTCATGATCATTTTGACCCCACGGGATGAGATCTTGCGTGGAGCCCCAGATCGAGGGAGATTATCAGTGGTCTTGTATGTCTTCCATTTTCTGATGATTGCTCCCACAGTTGATTTTTTCACACCAAGCTGCTTGCCTATTGTAGATTCACTCTTCCCAGTCTGGTGCAGGTCTACAATACTTTTCCTGGTGTCCTTCCACAGCTCTTTGGTCTTGGCCATGGCGGAGTTTGGAGTCTGACTGTTTGAGGCTGTGGACAGGTGTCTTTTATACAGATGATGAGTTCAAATAGGTGCCATTCATACAGGTAACGAGTGGGTGACAGAAAAGCTTCTTACAGAAGACGTTACAGGTCTGTGAGAGCCAGAGATTTTCCTTGTTTGAGGTGACCAAATACTTATTTTCCACCCTGATTTACGAATAAATTCTTTACAAATCCTACCATGTGAATTCATGGATTTTTTTTTCACATTCTGTCTCTCACAGTTGAAGTGTACCTCTGGTGCAAATTACTGACCTCTGTCATCATTTTAAGTGCGGGAACTTGCACAATCGGTGGCTGACTAAATACTTTTTTGCCCCACTGTAGCTAAGCTTTGTAGCACATTGAGTCAACACTATGTTTTTGGGAATCGTCCTTCATTTGGTCCATCTTCTGTCATGTTGCCTTCAAATACCAACACAAGACTGCAAAGACTTTACAACCACACTGGTTTGGACCAATCTACTGCAGTTTTAATCAAATGGATTAAATCAATCATACACATACTGGGTATATTATTTAAAGCAGCGGTCCCCAACCCCAGGGCCATGGTCTGCAAGTCATTTGGTACCGGGCCGCGAGAGTTGAAGCTCGTGTGTGAAATTTATGGTTTTCAGAGTTTTTATCATTAGCTCGGTTTCCCTGGGTCTTTTCCCGTGTTGTAGTTGTGTGTCTTATTTTGAAATAAATATTGACGCGTTACCATAGCAACCAGAGAGGATTAAGGGGCAGAGAGGAGGATGTTGTTGGCACATTTCAGGAGGGCGCTGCTAATAAAGTTACACAATTACACAGTGAATTTGCGCTTATCATTATATTTACAAAATACCACAGTTTTTGTCTTGGTCGTATCATTTTATTTTGTTGTATTTATCCGCGACACATTAAAGGCCGGTCCGTGAAAATATTGTCTGACATTAAAGCGGTCCGTGGCGCAAAAAAGGTTGCGGATCGCTGATCTAAAGTATGTAAACTGTCGGGAATTTTGGGGGGACCAGGTGTTGATGTCATGCACACTTTGCTTGAGATTTGTTTGCCATCTTGGACGTGTCATAATGACCAGTTGCTATGAAAAAATGTGCATTCGCCGACTGGTTGGCACTGGTTCCTGGAGGTTGCTGGCTCTCGCTGAATCAAATTACGATTGAAAAACTCTTCCTAGCGTCTGCTTTGGTTTCAGGCAGACTTCCATGGTTGACTGCAGTTTTTCATGTTTGTCTGTAAACACTCGCTAACAACCATTTCCATGCAAACTCAGGGTGACTGCAGCAATATGCTAGCAACCAAAGCAAGCACAAGGAGGTTTTTGCCAACCAGAAAGGGAATACAGATTTTGTGTGACTGGGGATATAGTAACCACTTTCCTAGCATATGCCAACAACCTCCAAATTGGCTGACAAGTTAATTGTCACATGCTTAGTGGAATGATAATATCAAAGGGCTAGGTATAGATTAAAGCCTGTTGGTGAGATGAGACAGAATGAACTAAGGCAGAACTCCACCCTCTCAAATCTACTGTGTTGGTGGGTTTCTTAGTCATATACTGCAGGAATCATATACTTTCTTTGCACATGACAACATCTGAATGGTGGGGAATTATTTCATACATTTCTGACATTTCTAGAAAGTTATAAATAAAACAATATTACGAGTCTGTTATGGCATCTTTAAATCTCCTTCAGGTGACTATTGTTGTGATTTTGCACAATATTAATACAATTAAATTGAAATGATTTAAAGTTTCAGCTATAAAGAAAATAAGTTGTTATTTTCTAATTAATTCATTAGTTCTAGTCCCAGCTGAACCTGATTAATAATTCAAGACAGTGTGTTTGTTGATTGTTTAAATGGTTCAATGACAGAACAAGACATGCAAGCATGATTGTACAGCAGAGCGCAAATTAGACATTCTTAGCAATAAAATAGCTGAAATGCTATGGAAGCCACATCTTTTAGAGAAAATCAGGCACAAATGTTTTCTGCAGTGAGAAAACCACAAGCAATCTAATGTGAAAAAAACCAAACAAAAACGCTGGTTATAATTGTCAGTGTACGAAGTGGCCCAAACCCAGACCATAAAGTTTGGCTTTGGGCCACAAAATTCCTTCTTGCTCTTAAATACTACTGATGAGCCTCACTGCAAGGCAAAATTCTGGGTTTTAATGGCCTTCATATCATCTTACATTTGAGTAAATTAGGCAAACTGCAGCTTTATTGCCTTGAAATCTAATGGTTTTGCCAGTGAGGGATATATTAAGAGAAAGTGTGCTGGCTTTTGTTACCGGAGGCCCTTGACTAGATCATTAACATTATCACTGGCCAATGTCCTACCCTGAAGGTAAGCTCTGTCAGTCTAAGGAAGCTGTGATCGTATTGCAAAATAATCCAAATATCACATATATAAACGCAAACAGTTCACTACATATATAATTCTGGATATTCAGTTTGGAATTCTTCTCTATTTCTCCTCTAGGGCAATTTTCTGGCAGGTCAGAGGTCAGCTTCCCTTTCAAAAGAAGAAGTGTAAGTAACATCACTTGCACATCAAACAGGCCAAACAGCACTGCCTGAAAGCCTGAAATTACTGTAGCCTTCGTAGTGCAGCCATTCGCATACAGACTCACACAGACTGGATGAGAACCCTAACACCACTGAGACGAGGCAGATGCATTTGTGGTCAGAGATGAAATTTTTTACACTCCCGCCCAGTGCCACAGCCTTGGCTAGATGACTCAAAATAATCGAGCTGTGCGGTGAGTGTTCCACGGAAAGAGAAAATATCTCTAGGTCTTCAAAGTACGAGCGGATTAAAGGCAGGGGGTGGAAATTAAAATACTGGGACTTTTCCATATAAATCTATACATATAAACAGGATTATTCGACTACACTTCACTTCAGGCTTTTCATAAATAAAGAACTGGCTTGAGGAGATACGTTCCACAGGAAAATATTGTTCTGTTTCACTTGCTGTTGTCACGCTCACAGCCAGTCACAGATATAAAAAAGGGATGTTCATGGCCTAGTTCCTTATTGAGTTGTTAACCCTGTACCTGCTTTTTGATTGTACAGAACAGATCGATATGAAAGTAATGTGTTTATCGAAACTATGCAGGACCTCTGAGTTTTAACCATGAAAGATACCTTCTCAGAGGCCCCTAACAGATGCCATATATCGCTTCACACAGCTGGACAAGCAGATCGAAGAAAACGGGATGCACACAATCAATTAATGACACAAACTCTTAATTCGAGCTGACCTCTTCGGAGAGAAGAATACATAAAAAAGCCTAACTTACCTGCCCACTTTATCAATCACTATTCACAAACTACATCCCTGCATGGCCGATTATTTCAGCCTGGCTTCCAAATCCCAAATGCACCAACCAGGTATGTGAAAGTGACTGTTAAAGACCGCCTAGAGGTCCCGACTGTGTAATCTTCTGCGGAGTGCACACACCCTCACTGGCGCAGTCTACTAGTGTTGATTCAATTACGATGGGAGCGGAAACGGCAGCAGCTGGCTGAGTTATGCCATCTTTAAATAGCAGTCTGCTTCTCACTCCAGGGTTCTGGGCACAAAAAGCTGCCAAATCACTGGAAGAAAGTAATTAACTCCATGCTTAAGTCCTAACAAGGTAGACTCTAACAAACTGAACACAACGAGCAAATGTTTGAATACAAGTTATTATGTGCAGCAGGTAGGCTGAGCTGAGGCATACTTACAGGCCAATTCCAGTGAGGTATCAAAAAGAAATAAGGATTGTAAAACAGAACATGGCGATCGAACCCATGTTGCTGTGTCTACGCTTGGACCTTTCTGTAGCTGTCTGTCCCGGGCTGCACAGTTTCTACACCTCTTTCCGAAATGGATGGACGAGGGCGTCTGTTCCCAATCTGTGCTGGGAGAGCGTCATCAGAGCCTGCCCCAGAAAAGTGCCTCTCACCACAGGGACCAGTGCCCCACTTTTACAAGGAGCCCAAAAAGCTCCTCGCCTTTGCTAAACTTTTCTTCTGTAGTGTCCTTCCACCTGCGTGAAGGCTGCACTGCAGGGGAACCAAGCATAACTTAAGTGAAGTTATTTGATTATCGGCGACAAGCTCTGCCATGGCGCACATGCATGTTTACACACCGGAGCAGGCCGCCCACTTCTGCTCCCTGCCAGCGGATGCCCTGTGAACGAGGATTGATCTGAGACATTCAGCAAAGAGCTTTTAAGGAATGTGATGCTCAGACTAGTCTCATCTGCGCGGTTTAACCAAATGAATCAGGCACAGTCGACAGCTTAACCATTGTGGTTCTCCTCTTAATGGTCCATTAAAGAGGAGGCTTCCAGTGGGAAGTGGAAAGAGCCCGAACACAAGCCATGAGCTTCTTTTTTTCTGCAAGAGCACATTAACTTCAAGAGTTATTATGGTGGATGGAACCACAGGAAATGGATTTCATTGCATGTTTAAGGAGAGAAAACACCTGATGAGACCATTAGCCAAGTTTTATCGTGTGTCAGATTCAGTAGCTGCATTGAATGCATTGAAAAGAAATTGAGACAATAAAATAATAGCCTTATTATAAACACATTTTTATTCCTCTCCATCAGGAGGCTCTCTGAGATGGAAGTTTATCAGCCTGGTCTGGAGTAAAACTGAATAATTTACTTCACTCTCATTTCCTCATGGCAGTATAGCTTATAACGTCCTTGAAGAAGTATGCACTCTCCATAATAATGGGCTGCGATGAATCCGTATAAGAAAAGAAAAAATTACAATAAATATAAATTGCCCTGCCAGACTGCCATTTCTCCAATCACACTTTGATCACACACACACATGCACATCTTTCATCGCTGCCCTAACAATCCATGTCCTAATTAGACCTACACGGACAGCGGATTTCTAATTGTATCGCCGAGATTAAACTGACTCTTACTTAACCGGTTTTCATTCCCGAGACAAAAATACAAAATTACCTGAGAGGTTGAATCGGGCAATGTCGTAAAAAAGCATGAAATTAAACAGCTGCTACTCCCCGGCACCAGGAGAGGAAAAACGGGAGCCCGTGCGAGAAGGCTCGCGGCACCGACCTGCCCTCTCTCTCCCCGCGAGCGGATCTCGCGCCAGTGGAGTCAAGATGCTGCTGAGTGAACGAGAGACCGGAGTCAAGTCAGCCACGCAGCGAAAACGGCGACTTCCGGTGTCACACCTCAAAATAAAAACTCTGCCGGTAGACACATTTTATGAAATAGAGTAAATAAACAAATAAACATAAATAGAGTGGGGTCTGTTATCCCCCGATTTGTCATTGTTCCTGACATTTCCGCCATGCTGTGATTTATCAAGCCTACAGATGCAGGCCCTGAGGCAATGTATTACCCTTTTAATTATTACTGTGAGCTGAAGATGGGCCTATAGGTGTTACACCCCACCATAAATGCATCATATGTCCTTAAAAGTAATCCATGTTTTTTTCTTTTTCTTTTGCACACCAGCACCAACACTTACACGGAGATAAGACAGCTATAGGGACAATCGTTTTGGCCATTTCTCTTTCTCAGTATATATAGTTTAGATGTAGCATATATGGCACAATATGACGCGGATAAATAACCGGTCTGCGGACCTTCCGACGACATTCATCGGCACACACCATGCACATCCTGATCATCCAGATCCTTTGTTGTGCACGGTCTCCTGAGCAGAGCATCAGCGGGGAAAATGGAGTTCCAGGGTGTGAAACAATTGCAGCAGGAGCAAAGATGTGTGCTGACCCTGTGGCACTCGCTTTGTGCAGAAACACAGCACTTTCACGCGCAGCATCGCACTGTGAACGTGCAAATCGCTTTCTGAAAACGGCTGCTTCGCACTGACCAACTTGAGAGCGCAACTTGCAGGTTATTGTCTGTGCAGACATCTCTGCAGCAAACTCACCGTGTTGTACTCGCTGCTCGGGAATCAGCAGCCCTACATCCCTCCTGACGAACGTCCCTCCTCCGCCGCCTCCTCTTTTGAAAGTACTTACAGCCGACTTAAAAATAGCAGCCCGGTCATTTCCTCACCTCACACTTTCCCCTTCTTCCAGTGCCCGGTCCAAACATTTTGCGCACTTACCGGAAACCATCCCGAGCTGCGCATCTCGGTACCGGTAGTCCTCAGTGGGAGCGACAGCGCCGCATTAGCCGTTGAGAATACGGCTTCTCTCTTTGTTGTGAAGACTTCAATACCCACCAGGCTTTGCAGTCCACAGCTCTGGGGTGGGAAGGGGGTGGAGGGGCATACCGTTATGTTGTCCAGCTTCACACTCTCAGGATGAAGACCCTCTCTTCCCTTCCTTAAAAATAACAAAATAATAAAGGCAGCCCTGACGTACAGATTGAGCCTGCTATCATTTTAACCCCCATATGACATTTTATTAAACACACACCCTGAGTTATAACGCTGTAAGAATGAGACTGATGCCGAAAATAAAATACAACCATTTAAACATTTAATAATAATAACAGTGACAACAACAACAACTATAATAATAATAATAATAAACTACATTAAGTTATTGATGGGATTGTTGTAAAGCAATAATCTCAGTGTATTATATGCTCTGTGAAATTCTGTATTGTTCTTGTTTTTCCAGTATCTCTTCATAGAGACCATTCTCACTAAATCGATTGGCTGCTTCCATTTTGGGGGCGCTTATGTTTGATGCTTTTTGAATTATTTGATGATTTGTCACAAAAAAATATCAAAAAATCTTCTTTAGTTGAGTAAATGGGAGGAGTAAAGCGGACCAATTAACCAACAGTGTGGGAAAAAAATCTTCAAAATTTTACTCCCAAGTCATAAAAAAAGAAAACTAAAGAAAAGAGCATTCTTTAAACAATGTATTCCTCTGAGCTAACAGATGTATCCCTTTTATTCCTGCTCTTTTGGCCCCATAGTGAAAATTCAGAATCAACTTTACTTAACTCTGTTTCAGCAGTAATAAGGATATGAAATTACAGTCAATTCTCTACTGAAAACGGGGGACTGTGTATAAAATGATAGTAAATAAACACTTCATTCAAAATTCATGTCAAATTCCTTAAATAAAAGCTTAAAGTCTTCACTTTGCTCAAATATTGATTTTTTTGATCAGTTGTGAACAGAGTCCAGCAAATTATGGACCCAGCTGAATGGCAGTCTGACAGCAGCTGTTCAAACTCTGAAACAATGACGCCTGCATCATGCAGAGGAACTGGACACACTCTTTCAATTTCAAGGATTTATCAGAAAATTTAAAAAAAAATGATTTAAAAGCTTGTAGATCCACCCTAAGCAGCAATAACCTGAAGTAAATGCAGAGTTGCTATTGTCTTTCCTCCTTGTTGATGACCAGTTAATGAAACATTTAACTAGAAGCACCTGGCTGCTACTTACCCTCTTAATTACTATGGGAGCAATAAGGGTACCCTTCATTTTCCACACACTGCTTTTCGGCTTAGTTGTTATAAAATAGATAATGATATGGTGCAACACATCACATTTACTGTCAACATCAGATTATTTTTTGTCCTGATAAGTAAAACCTTAGAATTGAAAGCAGCTATACTTTCTTTTTCACATGACTTCATACACATTTCGATATAAAACAGCAGGCATGTTGAGGGATGAAAAAAGTTCTGGGAATGGGAACATTTTCTTCCAGTATTGAAAAATGGCCGTTACACCTTATTCTAGTTTCTCAGGCATCTGGGGAAGTCCTGTTCTCTGACTGCAATTTTACCACAGACCTCAAACTACACAAAGAGAATAAACATAAATTTCTGCTCATGGAGAAGTGAAAAAGGCTTACCATATTGCTAATAAAGTGTCCATGAGAGGATCTAGATCAGTTGACCTGTCAGTATCATTAAAACTGTACTTGCTAACTTTCATGCATTCCATCTGGATAAACTTTGAATTGCGTTTAAAAATCAGAAAAGACTGCAGGGTAACACCTGCTCATGGCACACCCACCAAACTGAGGGTAGAAAAGGCTGTGAATGCATATAACAACACCTCATCATTTGCTGGCAGCAGTAAACACACAGCATGGGTCATTTAAACAGCTTCCCCAGAATTTCCACAAACTGTCTTTTTCAAACCTTTGGGTATCACAGGTTACATCCCCAGATCAAATCTCTATCTGAGTGAGCGGACCAGCATGTTCTGCTGACAGTGAATCAGATAAGAACACTGTTGTTTCCCTAGAGGAGGCACCAAGTTCACAAACTACCCTCAAACAAAGTTAGACATGAGATTGCGCTCAGTTGCTCAACTGTAACTGAATAAGTACACTTGGCAGATGTATGTGCATTTGTTCTCTTTTGAATGTAGCTAGTGCCACATATGTAAAGATAGGTTCACACAGCCACAGCATAATGCAGTCTGGGCCCTCATGCTAACTGTCTGATGAAAACAGATAAATTAGTATAAAGTATAAAGTAGTGAATTCGAGAATTAATTCCTTAACAAATCTTTCAGTTTTAACTGTTTATGTACTGTGTATAAAAGCTGTCTGTGTAATGGGAGCATTTTAGTATATAGTGCATATATATTTTTCGAGGTGGGATAGAACTGTTATCAGTTATCTCTTAACATCCACAACCTCACCAATACAGTTGCTTTACTTGTTAAGGACATTTTTTTTCTTTTAAAAAACTAGATACTTTTACCTTTAAAAAATGCTCTGAAATATTTGTATTAATGGGACCTTTCACTTCTTTTGTTTTGTTTTTCATTTTGGGTGTGCCAAATGGATAAACATAACCCTACCCTTAACCATAAACCTTAACCTCTAACAATGCTTCTCTAACATATGGGGTCCCACAAGGGTTAGTTTTGGGACCATTATTATTTTCTTGCTTGCTTGCTTCCATTAACTGTCATTA
This sequence comes from Aulonocara sp. 'chitande type north' Nkhata Bay, assembly GCF_057382095.1. Taxonomy (NCBI): domain Eukaryota; kingdom Metazoa; phylum Chordata; class Actinopteri; order Cichliformes; family Cichlidae; genus Aulonocara; species Aulonocara sp. 'chitande type north' Nkhata Bay. The sequence goes on from NC_141354.1 coordinate 19,013,725, forward strand.
TTTATTGTTTTAATGACATTTCTTATCAGTTATATGCCGATGACATTCAGTTGTATATGTCTTTTAAGCCTCATAAGCTGGATAGGCTGTTGACCCTAGTCCACTAAAAATCCAGGTTACTAACTGGATCTGTTACCTTTTTTCAACAAGATGGAGACCACGGTGGTAGCTCCTCTTGAACTGCCAAAAAGCTGATTCAGTTCATCTGGACGTAGCGTTTTCAGTGGGAGATACATTTCGTCACTCATCCAACTGACTTCTTCAGTCTCAGCTGACTGCAGGTTTCCTCAGCCTTATAAACAGTACGTTTGCACAATGAATGAAACTAACACCACTGATGAACAATGGGCTGGGAGGTCAGTTTCTTGATCATTAATATGCAAACTGTCATGACGATTGATCATAGTCCTACCCTGGAACACCACCAAGTCATTGGTTCAGGTATGTGGATAACACCTGGGTGAAAATCAGATCTCAGGATGTACCACTATTCGCTATTCACATTAAGTCGGTGGACCAACACATCAAATTCATCAGGGAGGATAATGAAAAGGCAGGTTAGCCTTCTTAGACTGTGAGATTTCCATCAGTAATGGGGCACATTTAAAAGTCGATGTTCACTGTAAACCTACGGGTGTCATCAGGACGCTACAACACAGAGTAAACACCATCCCCACAGATACAGCGACCAGGGAAGTAGAAGAATCATATCAAGAAGGCCCTGAGTAAATGAGGTTATCCCAGCTTTGTCAAAGCTAGGAAGGCACCTACAGAAAGCTCCAGACAATCCACGAGAGAAGGACAACTGTTGTTTAAACGAAAACCCTTAGCGATCCCTTATGTGTCAGGAGTATCGGAACAGCTGAGACGTATTTTTCTCTAAACACAGAGTCTCTGTGGCTTTTAAACCCCAAAGCACATTGAGTCAAAAATTGGTCCACCCCAAGGATCGGGTCTCCTGGCACAAACAGAGTAATGTAGTGTACGCTGTTGATTGCCAGAAGGATTGCCGGGATTTATACATCTGGGAACCTAAACAACCTCTGGCGAAGCGTATGACACAACACAGAAGAGCTAACTCGTCAGGCCAGGACTCCGCAGTCTATTCACACCTACAGGCCAGTGGACACTCTTTCAATGACGAGGATGTGCACATCCTGGACAGGGAGGAACGCTGGTTTGAGCGTGGAGTCAAGGAGGCCATTTAGGTGAAAAGGGAAAGACCATCTCTGAATCGAGGAGGGGGCCTAAGGGTACATCTGTCGCCATCTTACAATGCTGTGATTGCAGCCATTCCCCAACTCTCTGTGAATGGTACTCATGGCCATTGATCATTGATCAATAGTCTTTGATCAGTGGTTGTTGATCAATGGTCATGACATTTTGCATATTAATGATCAAGAAACTGACTTCACAGCCCGTTGCTTGCCAGTGATCTGGTTTCAGTCATTGTGTAATGTACTGTTTATAACGTTGAGGAAACCTGCAGTCAGCTGAGACCGAAAAAGCCACTTGGATGAGTGACGAAATGTTTCTGCCACCAAAAATTCTACATCCAGATGAACAGAATCAACTTTTTGGGATTTCTTTACCTGGATGATTGAGCATCAAGACACTCCTCTTGAACTATATCCTAAATCAATAAGGGTCTTGCTTCTTTTTGTTCAAAAGCTAAATCCAGCCATCAAAATAGAATATTTAATTCTTCTCTAGAGTCTCCTCAGCTGAACTGGAAAATTTTTTTTCATGTTTTTTATTTAAATAAGCTAAAATTGATACTTTGAGCCTGGCTACATTTAACATTGAACATAAATTCTAAAACTTAATATATTGCATAATGTTACCCTGCCCCCAACCCCATTAAAAAATTGTTGAACCCATAGCATCCAAAGCTGCTTTATTTCTTGTTTTCATAACAAACCAACACCAGAGCACATTTTGAATCAATCATGGCCACTTCAGATTTCAACACAGGTTTTGATTGTTACAATGACAATGCCGTGAAGGTGTGTGTAATTAATGTTAAAAATTCTGGTGAAATATACATCCATTTTTTTCATGACAGAGCAGATCTCTGATTATTTCTTAAAATGAGCCACTTCATGTTGTGTTGTTTTCTGGATTTTACTGAACTGAAATGTTTAATTATTCAGGTTAAATCCATTAGGAATCATACAGACCATTTCTACATGCAACATGCATATACTTGCTGCATTTGATGCATTTTAACCATATAGACTACAGAATGTAACACCTGCATACGTGTAAAGAAATGGCTTTGATTTTGCCACCCCACCTGATTTCCATGCCACCCAAAGAAAATTCCTCTAGAGCCGCCCCTGCTCCCAATAGATCTTAGGAATCGTTTCAAATATTTTTTATTTTATTTTAATATCCATTTTACAAAACACACTGCTGCTCACTGCTGCTCTTTGTTCACAGGCTCAGAATTTGTTAGTTGTTCCTCAAACCTGACTAAAGACCAGGGAAGACAGAGCGTTTTAGTCTGTGACACCAAAGCTCTGGAACAGTATACCAGTACATTCAGCTGACTTTGATAATAAATAGTTTAAAACCTTTTTGATTAAACAATCTTTCTGTTGAGAATTTTTATTGGACTATTATTTATTTATTTTAAAAATTATATATCTTCAATATGAATCAAATTATCAGCCAATGTGTGTCCCAGCAGTGTTCAAATACTCTGTGTTTGGGGTGGGGCAGTTTTTTTGTTTTGTTTTGTTTTAATGACAAACTTTTCCAGATTTACTTTCCCCTATTTTTAATTGAAAGCACAAGCTTTAAGTCTGAGCAGCAAGTCAATAGTAAGTACCTGTTTCTTATTATTTTCTCAAGTGAAATAATGATAACCAGAGGCCATCTACTGGTCAACTGCAGTGATGACATGCTTCTTCACTCCAATCAACAAATACACAGTTTTCATTTTCACTATAACTTTATCATCACAATGCAACTTGGTTTCCTTGAGCGTATTCTTATGTCTATTTTGTAAAAGTGTGCCAACAATTTAATAACATAACAACAGCACGGTTCAAGGCTGTTATAAACAACAACAAAAAATAACTATATAACTATATTATTATAAATGTCTTAAATCCTCTTTCAGTTGTTTATCTAGTGCGTGCAATCAGCAAAATCCTCACTGTGTAAGATAAGAAAGAAAACGAAAATGAGTACAGTTTAGGAGGGGAGTGTATGAGGTGTTATCTCTAATTAATATAACCCCAGCACTGCACACTTTGTGTGGAAAGTCTGACTGTATACCACTGTGGTCACATCAGCAAATTCTGAACTGTTTATACATCCCAAACACAGGTATTTATGACATCATGACTGCTTTAGATGTTTTAGGTGTTCCTAGTTAAGGGAGTGCTGAGGGCATATCTACAGCAATAAAGCCTATCAAGAAACAGATGACTAAGAAAAGCCACATTCTGTAATGTTCAAATGATCACTGAGAGATTTCTCAGTGTTTTTCACTGAGAAATCTCTTTAGAGCCTCTGTAGAGGCTTTAATCTGCTAATATTGCTAAGGTCTGCTATCACTGATAAACTGAGCATAAAATAACCAATGGATAACCTTCCTTGAAAATGGCTTTTCTTGGATTTACTCCACAATCATGACAAGATCTCGTAACAACTCAAAGCGAAAGAGTCGTTGAAAAAGTCAACAGAGCACATTTCTGCTTTCATAAAGGATCAGTTTATCCTTCTCTCAAACAGGTCTTTGCATTTTGTCCTTTATCCTAATTTTTTGCTGATTTCTCTGAGCCAAGTTTAAAAAAAACAGCTAGGTACTGCACAGCGTGGACTCCTCCACGGGTTAAGTGGTGCATATGTTGACATGAATGGGACAGGCAGCTGTTTCAGCCAAAATACAGAAAAATGATCCTGTGCTCTGGTGGTAAAGAATGACTGCAGTGCACAATGGAGGGTAAAACTCACACTTGATTTACTGTAAAGGTTATTTTGTGTTTTTGATCGCAAGATTCAGTAAACAGACTGGAAATAAAAACAAAAACAAAACAAAACCATCCCTTATAAAGGAACAGCTGTGTGCATATATGAGCGTAATGTGTATGTGTCTGTACTGTATGTGGCTAACATACTGGGCTATTGCTGTGTATTTTATACATATATGCAAATTGTGCTTTAATGTACTTTTCCCCGTTTTTAAATATATTCTTCTTATTCTTATTATTATTAGTAGTATTAGTATTAATGTATTCCTTAATGTTAAGCACCTTGGTCAGTGCTTGCTGTTTTAAAGCTGTTTATAAATAAAGTTGGCTTGACTTGTCTACATACCCAGAGAACAGTTGTGTATGTGACAACATCAGTCTGTAGTTGTTGATAAGAATTTTTATGAATACCTAATACAGTCCTGTTTAAAAACAACAACAACAAAAACACAATGCAGTTATTTGTAAAATCGTTTAAACTCCAGATTTAATTGAAAAGTGCACAAAAGCAACACATTAAAAGTTGAAACCAAGAAAAACAAGAATATACTCATTCTGAATTTGATGCCTGCAGCACATTAAGAACTTGAGATGGTATACTTCCTATACAATACTTAGTAATGCTTAACACGCTGGAGTATGTGAAAACTAAGTTATTTAATAATGTGATCTGAGAGTGTATCAGGTGAAAAGATGGGAAGAGGTTCACCAAGCTGTGAAATATTTCACGCATGAGTGGTTCAGCAATTTAACAATAACATTTCTCAGTGCTATTTGAAATTGGTGCTTGGGGTTGGAAATACTTCTGAATACAGTTCTTGCACGCTGAAATGCTTCTTTGCGATACATTTTGTAAAATAAGGTTTAAGCAAGAACATAACACGCCACCTTTTGTGTAACAGAGATCATTTAAAGTGGACTGAAGTCCTGTGGTCCAACCAAGTAAATTCAGATTTTCTCCTGAAAATGAAGGAGACTGTGTCCTCTAGACTAAAGAGAAGGGCCACGTGGTGTGTTCTTTGCAAACAGGTTTAAAGCAAACATCTGCAACAGTATTATGGTGAAAGATTTTTACAGGATGGACCAGCATGGCTCAGTCATAAAAAAAAGTTTAGGAGCTAAAGCAGTCAACCATTGACAAAGTATGACAGACGAAACTTGCTACAAGAAGATTTGATGCAACACAGTGACAAACATGCTCCTCTGCCAGCTTTTTCCAAGTGATGCATTCTTTCCAAAATGAAAAATGTCTTATTTTCAACATCTGCCGTCAGCACACAGTTCAGCTTGTTATGTTGTATTTTCAAAGAGTCTTTAAATGATTTGCAGATGACTACATTCTGTTTTTATTTACACTTTAAACAGAACACTAGCTTTTTCTTTCTTTAACCTCCTAAGACCTGAACTCTTCCATGGCATGCATTTTTAATTTCTCTTTGATATTTGGGCATATTGAGATCCGATGAATGCAAAAACAAAGAATCACCTGATTTTTTTTTTTAACTTAATTTTTGTTTCTAAGAAAAATGAGAGCCACATATGAGGATGTTTGTTTTAAATTTTGATGAAACAGAGGCAGTATAATGTCCTCGTAAGTGGATATCAGGCACTTGTAGAGCAAAATTTAGTATTTTGGTCTAGACAACCAAAAATGTGATGTCCACATATGTGGACGCCAGGTCCTAGGAGGTTAAATCAAACTGACTGTCACGGTCTGCAGAGACAGGCCATGCGGTGGTGTGTGTGATGGACCCAGGTGCATACACAAGTGAGTAGACGGGAGTGGACTTAACAGAAAGCGAGCCTTTATTATGGCTGAAGACAAAGTGCACAAACAAAGCAGGGATGGCGTGACTAGACTATAACTAAACTGGGAAAACTAATACTGCGACAAACTAAGAAAACTCAGACTATGATGATCACTGCAAGGACTGACCGTGAAAACATGGAGGTGAGAACACAGACGACGCGACACAGACTGTACGAAACACAGAGACTAAATACACATGAGGGATGATCAGGGGAAGTGGATGCACACGGGGAACACAGGTGACACTGATAATCATAACAAGACACGGCAGGAGTGAACATAACACTGATGGGAGATGGGCAAAGTAAAGCAGGAAGTACACAGAGGTTCAAACAGGAGGAGAGAGAGCACGGGGAGAACGCAGACATAACGGGCTGGGGAAAACATAGAATAAAGCACAAAGAGAGACGAGGGCTCATAAATACACAGAGGGGCACACAGGGGGTAAGAGTCACGAAGGGAAAACACATAAGGAACAACGTAACAGATCAACCCAGGAAGCATGGCCTAAATAAAGAACAAAATACAAAAATACATGAAAACTAAGAATACTGGGCCCACATGGCCCAGGACCATGACACTGACAAGGTTGCACTCCTTTATAGTAGCAAACACCATTAAACGCACTTAATGGTGCCCAGGATGAACAGAAGGAGGACAGAGGGCTTTTCAATTCCTATGCAATTATCTTACACATTTAACATGTCCACATTTTCTTGATTTACTGCTGAGCTTTTATTCTTGGTTAAGGATGGGTGATACAGCAGGCTATTTTAAGAGAGGGAACATGCTGTTAACGATCCTGATCAATGCCAGTTGGCTGTGACCCAGAAAATGCCTTCTGAAGTAAAGCGGAGTGCAGACAGCCAAAGCATTTCAGGAATGTTTACAGAGTGTGCTGAATCAGTAGGGGCTGTGTGTTATGTTATGTGATCATTTGAAGCTAATTAAACTCCAGGGTCACTGCCGGTGCGGTGAATGAGTCATTTGGAGAATTCAGTGTTGTGCAACTGCATCATGCTTACCATATGAATAAACAAGATGGATTTTCAGGAAACCGGTGTTGACTGTATGATGTCTGCCTAGTTGTGAAATATACACAGACAGGTATGAAATATTTCAGCTGACAGGTCAGCGTCTGTGTTTGCTGAGAAAACAACTCTCACGTTACAAAAGCATGAACCCAAACACAATCTGTCACTTACATAACTCATATTAGGAGAGCTGTCAGCTGAAAGTATTGGTATTAGGAGAACACAAGTAATAATTATGACTTTAGAGGGGTTTAACAGCTTCGTCACATACCTGCAGGTGAAGAAATGCTCTGTATCCCAGACATGCATTTATTCTGATCAATTATTGAGTCATCATTCCACGAACTACAGTTCCTCACCAAAACTCTGCATCCCATGAAAGATGATTAAAGGAATAGGCAGGAAATTATATCTGTGGAAAACTATGGCTCTGAGAGGTACTTATGTCAAGCCTGAATTCTGCTGTACGTTGCGTGTTAGTGGAAGGAGCAGCTTCACAGACAAACTGGCTTTTCAGAAAGAAGCACACTGTAGAAACTATTTGTGCTCTTGTGTTTAATTAAAACAACGTTTCAATATAAAGCACAAACGTTGCAGCGCAAGCTAGAATCTCCCACGCCGCCGTGACAGTACGGTCCACATCTTCACCACTTTGTCAAAGGTTAAAACACAGCTGTACTCAATCAATAAACCAGGTGACCATGATATGTAACTCGTACTGACTTTAGGTGTGTGTAGCCTTCAGTCGTCAATGGGCAAATCAGTGCTCATGTATGCAACACAATGCTGAATGTGACACAGAAGGAGTGAAGAACCGGGAGAATAATGGACAATTGGACTTATCACTGAGATAAAGAGAGTTTGTCTGATTGGTAAAGAGGAACTTCCTGCATTGGAGATGGCTGAAGATGGCAGAAGCAAGACCTTGGTATTTGTATTGTATATCTCTGTGCACAGCATAATCATGATCAATAAGTCACAATAAAGGCAGAAGAACTGGCGATAAAATACACGGTACTGCCATCATTTTTCCCTGACCCATCCAGGTCACAAGTGTATAACATCAAACCACCAAGCCTGCAGGCTGCTTCTACAAACATTTGTGCATGGTACTTTACACTTGTTTTACAATCATTTTATATTTTTGACGCTTGAATTCACAGGAGCTTAGTGAATTCAAGCGTGGTACCGTGATAGGATGCAACAAGTCCAGTCATGAAATTTCTTCACCACTAAATATTCCACAGTCAGTTGTTAGTGGCATTATAGCAAAATGGAAGCAACTGGGAACAACAGCAACAAAGCAGTAGTCCACGGAAAAATCACAGAGCCAGCTGCAGTGAGATGTGTTCTCTGGCCTTGAGGCAACTCTTATTGTAATTTGTCAAGATATAAATAAAACTGAATTGAACAGAACTGGAACAACGAATCACGCTGGCAATCCAGGGTTTGGTAATTGCTGGGGGGACAGTATTTGTCTGACTGCACTGTGCCAAGTGTAAAGTTTGGTGGAAGGGGGGTTATGGTGTGAGCTTGTGCTTTAGGAGTTGGGCTTGGCCCCTTAGTTCCAGTGAAAGGAACTCTTAATGTTTCAGCGTACCAAGACATTTGGGATGGCCCCTTCCTGTTCCAACATGACTGCGCACCAGTGCGCAAAGTCCATAAAGACATGGATGACCAAGTTTGGTGTGAAAGAACTTCCCAGAGTGCTGACCTCGACCTGATGGAACAGCTTCCGTTCAACATCAGCGTCTGACCTCACAAACAGACTTCAGGTAACATGGTCAGAAATTTCCATAAACACTCCTGCACAGTTTAGGCTGTTATAACTGCAAAGGGGTGAACATCATAATAATCCCACTGGATTAAGAATGGAATGCACATCAAGTTCATATGTGTAGGTGAGCAATGGCAATATAGTGTATTTGCTCAGTGCACTATGAGCTATTACCTATAATTTGATTGATTGTAGATGAATTGTTTCTTCTCTTGCCACAGCTTTAACCACTTTATCTATTTTATTTTAAAAATATTCATAAAATAATTGGAAATGAAGGGCAATCTACCTGCTCACCATTATTAATCCCTGTAGTGTGGCTTTATAGGACTGAAAAAACAGCATCCTGATGTGGTTACAAGTGCAGTGACGCTGTACTAAGACACTGAAGTTGCAGAACAGCTACACAACCACTACAAAGTTTCACAAAATCAAAGGTCAGGTGTTTGTACATCGACACATGATTCTTTTTTAATCATCATTTGACACAAAATTGGAGAAACATTGTTATTGTATTATTATTGTACAGCCACTTGTCTATTACACCTCCCACAAGGTATCTGTAAGACACACCACTGAAACATAACAGCTACACCCAAACGGCTTTTGTCTTTGTGGAAACCAATTAAACACAAAATTGGCAAGTGCATAAAATTCAGTTTAATGTTTGTCAGACTTTCTTTTCTTTTTTTTTAGATCAAGAGATAACTCACTCACGTGCAATTTAGGGCATAGTGCATGTCCACTGTTTTGGATTTTTCCAGCCTGTTTTCATACACACATTTCAATTTTACATCTTAATTTACTAACTTTTTTATTTTATGCACCATGCTTTTATTTTCTGTATCTGAATGAAATTGGAAAGCAATTTATATTGAAGGACAAAAGCTGATCATTTAGAAAAGGCCTGAGTAGCGCACTCTCTACTGGCAATGGAGAAATACTGCCAGAGTGTTGGTGGAAACCAGTAAAGCTCATCCATCAGCAGTAATGTGGTTTACTAGAGCCTCTCCTGTTCCAGCACCATGGACAGAGTTCTGCACTGAGACAGCCTGTGCTTTCTCACAGCTTAGCTGACACAGTCATATTTCTTTGTAAGTTAATTATTAATCATGTGAATGTTTTTTTTAATCATCTTTATCTCTGTATTGCGTTACAGCAGAGTCATTACAGTTGTTTATTACTGCTGTTGGTCCCTCTTGGCAAGCAGAATGAGGAAATGCCCTAATTTAAAATGCATGACCACAACATCAACCCCGAATGAACGTATATAGACTTCCTGTCATTTCCCTGCTCTCACTTCTTCTTTCATGTATTGCAGGTAGCTTGTAAGGCAAGGATAAAGCAGAGTATCAGAGCTGTGTGAAGCGTTGTGAAACTGCATCTGAAGATGTCTGCTATTACTGTGTCCACTGTGGATTCAGGCAGTCTGTTTGTGAGGAAAAGCTGAGACTGTGTTCAGGCCTGTTTGGAAAAGTGGGCTGCAGGGGGTCTCCCCAGAAAGCGTTGAAGGGAAGTTATGACCTGAAAAGAAATGCAGTCAAGCAGGAAATCCTACTCCAGAAATAAAAAGGCATACTATCACTCGTGTGTAGCTGTTAGTGTTTTTTGATTAGAAAGTGAGGGCCGGATAAATCATCTCTGATAATTGCTTCCTTTGGGACTTTGACGCTCATCTGCCCTCTTACATATTCACGTGTGAACGGAGAGTATGTGCTGTACAAACAGTCGGTAAGGAACACGGAGCGAGTGGGAATTTCAAAGCGTGTTCTCACCCTCTGGTTTACAAAAACATGCATTCTTTCCATAGATCCTTATGAAAACAAAGCCTGTGCTGCCTTTGAACAGCAGGTAAACTTATAACTGATGTGAAGCGCAGATTCCTGAACCATTCACCCATGTCAGGCCTCTGTTTGATCTCTGACAATATGTTTGATCCACACACAATTGAATAGCAACAGCTGCTAAATATGGTTCCCTCAGATCAATTTTCCCATGTGATTTATTAAGAGTAATCACCTCTCTGCTTTCCTGAAGCAAACACAGGACGCCACAAAGTGAAACGTAAGAGACATAACATAAGACAACGCACACAACGTCATGTGCATTTTCTTTATTGTTTGATTAAAAGAACTGACAGCTTTATAAATGTATTTACTTTTACACACAATATGCTTTTGTACAGAAATCTTGTAATATCCTTGAAAAAAAAACTTCATTTAACAAAGTCAAAAACCCCCAATGATAGTGAAAAAGTTAATTTTATAAGCTTTAGTATTAGAGCTCTATAATATAGTAAATAGAGTCTTATGCAACAGCAAAAATATGACTCGTACATACGAAGTACAAGTCTCCTCTTCCTCTTTCTGTCTTCTTAGTCGGTGCTGGCCTGGCCTGTCTGCACAGTCACACAGCTCTGACACACCAAAAGGCAAAAGTCACACATGACCTGATAACTCATATCAGCTGCGATCCTCTTCTTCTGTTTCCATTACGCCTGCAGAACTGGCGGCATATTTTCCGCTCCCTAATTGCAGGTACGAACAGACGATCTTTGTGGCGCTTTGGCTTTTCTCCATGGCCTTTCTGTGTGGGACTCATCTCTCAGCCCTTTGTTTCCCCTCCTCTGTATCAAAGGAGGGTAATTTGTTCAGGTGCTCACTGCTCTCTCTCTCATTTTCCCCCTGCTCCAGTAGCTCCACTGTTTAGCCAGCGCGCTTCACCTGAGCCCACGGAGACTTGCCTCTGTCTGAATCATGTGCACCCTGCGCCCTCTTCACTCTGCTGCACACAAAAAAGACAAACGTCAGCCACCAACTTCAAATATCATCATAATCATCATAATATAACTTATATATCGGTTTTAAAGGCATTTTAAAAACTTTCACAGCTCACCTGAGAATGCTGACTGAGTGCCGTTTTTGTCTTTGCAGAGATTTGATTTCAGGGCTGCAGAGAAAGAGCCAATAAAACACCAATAGTCATGCTTAAGCTGAAGGTTGTCACTTTAAAAACTTTTATTGATCATGATCCAGCGCTGCTTATTTTTTAGCACTCTGTGTTGACCTAAAAGACTCTTATCTTTACAGGCTCACTAAATGTTTTATGTTCCAGGCCCACAATCAGCAGTTATCGTTTCTGTCAAGGTTTGAAGAATGCTGCCATTCAACCATGCCTCTTCTTGTGTTCTCTGTTTAGCGCTTCACTGATATCCAGATCCAGATACATAAATCACAGGACAGGGACCAGGCCGGCTTTATTACACGATCTGTGTAATGTGCACATCTAAGCCGATCAGAAACAACCTGCTTGAACTTTGTACGCTTACTCCACTCCCTCAGCTCCAGCTGCATTGTTTTGACAGTCACACCCTTGGACAAGTGGGACTCAGTGAAAACATATTTAGGCTAATAATAGCACGAGCTGTTTCCTTATACCTACTTCTCCCTGTCATCCTCAAAGGGAAATATTACCTGCCTTTACCTACAGTGAGCTAAACATATATTCTCAGCTTTGCCTTTAATCTAGTGCTTTACATTGAGGTTTTGAGGCTGTATGAGGTGCTCACCTGAGATAGCAGAATTTGGTGCAGGGTTGGTCATCGCGATTGGCACATGTGCAGCGGCCAGTGGATCGTCTGCGTCGAGAAAAAGCACCACCAAGACCATAAACTGTCGTCTTGCTGTAGAGAGAAATACAAAGTCAGTGCCTTGCTCGTGATATAACCAGCCTGCAGACTTTGCTCTTTGATATCTCACTGCTGCCGACTACAGTGATAATGACAGCAAAGTTGTTCTGCAGCGTCTGGGCTGCAAGGCTGTGAGATGTGTCACTACTATACAGGAAAATATGCTCAGAGCCTTCAGGCATTTTTCACGGCGCTTCCTTTTAAGCTCACCTGGGTGTGTTGATCCATATGATGTCCAGGTGGCAGAAATAGTGACACTCTGAGTCCAGCGAGTTAGAGCAGGCACAGCGTTTGGTCCTCAATCGATGTGTTGGGACTCTTTCTTGAACCTCCACCTCCATCTGGTTCATCACTGGTAGACCTAAACCTAGTCAGAGATGGGAAGGGTTAACCAAACACAACATCAGCTCCAGCTAAGTAACAATACCTGTCAGTAGTCTGGCTCACTTTCGTTATTTTCCACATATTTAAAAAGATATATATATATAGAGAGAGAGAAACATCGATCTAGATTCAAATTGATTCTGATCATTTACAATGACCAAGCAAATGAATCTATGAATACTTTGGCATAATAAGGACTCACAAACACTCCAGTTTCTCTTTGTGATTTTAGGTTTAAAAACAGCAGCAGCTTTAAAGGTGTTACAAACAAGCTGCTGTATGTTGCATATTTAACATGTCACTGCGCACAGTGTGGCTGTGATTAATGCCAGTGTAAATATTTGATTGTAGGCTGTTGTCTTACAAAAAACTGTGCCATGAACACCCCACTGAAAAAGAATATATAGCACTTACCATCTTGCACTGAAGCCCAAAGAGTGACGAGAAGCAGAACGCTGCTCTGAGCAGACATAGTGGACGGATGGAGCTCTGCAGAGACTGTTATCCATACAGTTGCAACTGTGTTCTTCATGTGCTGCCAGTGTCTGGTCTGAAGCTGTCTGAACTGTGCCACTCTTTTTTATACATCTCCTCGCCCCTCTCACTTGATGACACATTGAAAGCTCCACCCACATCTGCCTGTCATGGACTTTCAGTGTAGGACCCCAGAATGCGTGAGCTTGTGGCACATTTTCCAAGTATCTGCTGCTCTGGCAGTCATCTGTAACAGAGGTAAATGTCATTTAGAGATTACATTTGAATGACATTTATGATACCGGTCTGATTTTGAATGAGGGATTGCCTGGCTTTGTGCTGGTGGATAAGGTGAGAGGTGGAAGAAGGGGATGGAGGAAGACGTGAGGTCTGAAGAGTTGTTTATCTAATAAAGCGGAAACACGGGGAGGAGGAACAAGACAATGGATCACTGTGACCACTGTGGGAGGGGAGATGCTGCGATATGCTGGTATGCAATGGAGACATTTTAAATTAAACTAACTTTGTCTTCTCAGTAACAGTTTCTGTATTGTATCAAATGATCAATAGAATAAAGGTTAATTGATTTCCAGAATCCCAGCACAATGCTTTTTGTTTCCAAAGATTAACATGCAGATATATCAGAGACACTGTGACCCTTTTTCTTGAGTAATCAAGGCTGTAACCCTAACCCAAAGAAGTATAACATGAAACCGTGGGTGTGCTTTGAAAACTTGTGACACCAGATCAAAATCACGCCCCTCCATCCTCAATCCGTGGTGAAGTTGAGCACACAGATAGTGTGGCTCATCCCTGCCCACATGCACTTGGTCTCTCGGTCAAGTCAAGCCAAGGCAGGTCAGCCGTGCCAGAGTCACGCAGATAGCCAAATGGCCGCCTTCAAACATGTAAATACATTAAGTACACGTTGGATTATCACTATTGCGCTTCATTGCTGTCATTTCCCAAATGCTCATCAGCTATCTGATAGGAAAATGAAGTAATGAATAGCAAAATTTTGAGTACGTCAAGCTGTTATGATGAAACAATACATTTTAGCCATTGTTTTTTCCCCATTCTAATGACAGAGGAAGCATGCAAAGCTGCCAGTGACAGATGGACATGAGAGGATGACAGAATCTACTGTTTGTTTGCTATAAGAGCTGATGAAAGCTTACACATGAATGTGCAGAACAAGCAGGAAGCAGACAGCACTTTTCCTCTGTAGGGCAGGCATGCCCGGAAAACACTTGGATATGGAAAGTATGCTGGAAAAAACACAAGACAGCGACTTAAACATAAAATAGGAAGAGGTGAACCTACAGTGGTAGCCACAGACTGACAGAAGCGAGGCTGCCATATCGCGCCAACACCAGTAGGTGGTAGGTGAAGTGTCTTGCCCAAGGACACAACGACCAGGACAGACAGAGCAGGGGATCGAACCAGCAACCTTCCGGTTACAAGACGAGCTTCCCAACCCTCTGAACCACAGTCGCCCCAATACGTGGTGCACTCTACGGCTCAGCCTCTTTTACACCAACTTGGCACAAGTCTATCAAGTGTCTAGATGTAATCTGACAGTCTTGTTTAGGGGAGGGGAACACATTTTCCTCTTACATAAAAATGTGGGGATTGTGTGATGTGGTGTGACCGCTATCACTTCTGCTTTGTGATTGGGGGAATTCTTCACATTTGTCTCCCAGAGGTTAGTAGTTCAGCTCCCTGAGAAACACAGATGTGTCCTCCTAAAGCACACCCCCGGGGATCGACGTGTCACATTAGGCAGCCCTCTGCATCACTGCATGCAAAGCAGTGGAAAAGACAGCAAGCAAGAGGAATAGCCAGAGAGTGTCTTTATATTAAACCACACAATGATGTCTTTGCAGGCTTCTGTCCTGGAAGCTGTTTACTTTTAATTAAAAATCCACCCTCCTCAGTTGACTCCTTGATAAAACTTCCTACTATCCCAGCAGGGCTCCGTAAGGCGTTGGCATCTGCAATGTTTCGGAGGAGGAAGACGAATCTGTTGCTTCAGACTGCTTTTGATGGACTAAGTGTCTAAAAATAAAAGTGCCCCACTGCTGCCTGTTTTTTAATACTTTCTGTGCAACATTTTATTCACACCAGCTCTCAGGTTTTTGGCTCCTCGTCAAAAAAACTGGCGTGTAACGGCTGAGTAAGCTTTACGTAATCTCTTGCTGGTTGTGTGATTAAACATTGCTGTGCAAACTAAAAGTAAGACCAAAAACACCGGATGGCCTGAGACGCGATGGGAGAGATACTGTTTATCTGAATATTGCCCTGTGTGTTGCGCGTTGCGCGTGCCAGCGTGATCAGAAGATTGTGAGGCTTGATAAAGCTGATCTTCATAATCTCAAACTAATTCTTTAGAAGTGATAAATATATGTGCTTTCATAATAAAAAAAAATGGGAGTAACAGAATGACACATATAGACAGTTACAGTTCTTGGAACTTATAACTTCTGGTTAAGAATTAGAAGGTGTGTCACCTGCTGACCCCAATGAAATCTAAAGCCAGTGAGACCAGGAAGCAGACTTGCTCCAGTGGTTCTGAGCTGAGGCTTAGGAGTACGCCCTGATTCTAGCATAGCAGCTTCATGGAAGAGAAATATATTTTTCATCTGAAACTGGTGACATCTAGTGGGGGTGCTGAAGCTGTACAGCTGCCTGGCTCGCTGACAGAAACATCTCGAACACTCAGTTTGATTGTGATTACTGTGCTTGCTGCTTTACAGGCACGAGAGCTCAAAGGATAATCTGCACGAACATATTGTGAACAAACCCTAGATCTTAACACACCTTAACACATATTGAACTGTGCAAAAGTCTTGAGCTTTCTGAAGGTTTTTTCAGTGGTTTTCTTTGGAAGTTGGCTGCTTTTTCACTCATTTTCAGTTTTAAATATAATCTTTACCTGTTAAGAGGAGACTGTCATAAAAAAAAACATAATTTGTTCCCATTTGTTTAGTTAAATCTGTGGCACATGCCATAGGTTATCTCAGCACAGTGTGCTCCATAGAAAATTGAGGAAACTTGATAAGTGCAAGGCAAACACGGGTTTCAGGTCTAAAAAACAACCTTCCGCAGATGAACAGTATCTTAAGTCATGTCATTATAAAACAGAAGAAAACTGGAGGAGATCCTAAGTGGGCCAGACCAGTGAAATTCCCCTTTCTGTCAGTATAAAAATGTTTAACTACACATTTACTCACCACATCCTCATCTAGGTTTGACTGCATTTCTAATAGATAATGGCACATGGTTTGAGCACAGATTAAAAATGCAGTTTGGGGAAGGCCAGGCAGATCCCCACATATTAAAGAGAGGTGAATGAATGTTTATTTAAAAAAGGAGGTAAGGTAGGGCATTAAAAACGAGAAGAAACGGCTAGTGGTGCAGGGGACATGCATGAGGTGTGGGCCTTCTGTCTGACACCCCTGGGCTAAAGCATCTGTGCTGAAGGTCTATGCTCTATACTTACAGAAATTACAAGCTTGCCTAAGAGCGTCCAGCATGTCTTGATGAATAAAGGTTAGATTGTACAAGCTCTGTTTGTGCCTCATGCACTGCATGTTCCAATAAATCACTGCATCCATTTCCCATTTTCCCATCAAAATAACTTCAATTGCATTTTATTTATATAGCACCAAATGACAACAACAGTCACCTCAAGGCGCTTTTGTATTGTAAGGTAAAGACCCTACAATAGTACAAAGCTAAAATCCCAGACAATCATATGACCCCCTCTGAGTAAGCACTTTGGCAACAGTAGATATTTATCATATGATTTTAACGTTTTGTCTGCTTTTCAACTGAAGCCAATGCTGATAATGTTAAGAAATCATCAAATGTGTGAAAACAATGTCCTAAACTTGACAAACTGTTCTGTTCAAAATGTTCCGCTAAGGCCAAAAAGAAGAAAGTCACGACCTCAGAGTCTGGTGCATTTTTTGTTTTTATTTCTTTAATGACTAGAAATTTAGCTGTGTGAAATCCGCAGGGCACTTGATCTTCTGGTACCAGCCGACGACTCGGCGTCTTAACTTTTTGTCACCAGTTCAAGATACAAGAACATCATGAAAAAGACACACAGATGTAATAAAAAGTTTCTTCCCCCCCCCCCAAATAACAAAAGTTTAAAAAAAAACCCCAAAAAACAAAAAACCTTGAAACAATAATAATTATCATCAAAGAATAATAAATAAGAAGCACTCTTCCCTGTACAGACATATATTCTAGTCTAAAATCTCTTGTAATAAAAATAGAACTTCAGTGCATTTCCTTTGACACATTTCTGCTGCCCCTTCAGCACGTCTGCGATACAACTCTTAGTTATCCTGGCATTAAAGCAATGGCCTTTACAAAAGAAACAATCAAGGGACAAAGTATTAACCCTCCAGAAGAACATTTTTAAAAAAGCTGATATAAAATTTCACAGCCTTCTCTTTACTATACATCTCAAAAACACAAACCTGGACATAAAAGGCACAAGTAACTACAATTTTCAGTAATACTGGACAAACAAAAATGGAATTCTTTTTGATGAACAATTTTGGTCATTTACAAATGTATTTCTATTCCTTTCACATTGACAGCCCTGTTTCCAACAAAGTCAGGACCTGGATAAAAATGTGCATAAAAACAGAGTGCAGTTAAATGTGCACGTTTTGTACCCTAATATGAGAATAGCAAAACTTTTATTACTTTATATTCTTACTGTGGTTTTTGTTATGCTAGATAAAAGAAATCAACACACAGACAGGCAACCATGACGTGAAAAACTGGTGCTATGGTTCGAATACTCAAAAACTTCTTTAAATTCTTCTGTAAATCATGGATGCTGTGTCCTGCAGGCTAAAGACATATACATCTGGCTTGTGCTAAATCAGGTTTAGGATCAGCATGTGGTGCTATGTGGATTGTCTTTTTTTAGGCATGGTGATATACATTCTGCATATGACCATGAAGGCACCGAGGCTCCATCCAGGTGCCAGCGCTGCCCGCCTCTCACTCAGACTGCTGCAAATATTTTTCTTAAGAAATGTAGAAATAAATATAGCAAAATGATCCCAAAATGTTCTGAGTATTAAAATTGTGTTTAAAGCAAAACTAAGAAAAAAAGGTGCTCTCAGAGTTATAGAACGCGGTGCCCTCCTTTCCACAACACTTGGTGTTTTAAAGGGTTGTGCTGCTGTCCCGAAGTTCTTTAAAGATGGTGCTTAACATGACTTCAACTTAAAAATGTGCATATACAATTCAAAAAATTAATGTTTCTACTTTCAACATTTGTTATATTGTCACCAATTTTCAGTTTAATGTGAGATTTAAATCATTTGCAAATCACTGTATTCTGTTTTTATTTTACCGTACATTTTACAAAGTGTCAAAGTGTACCAGCTTCCTTTGGAAACAGGGTTGTATTTACATTATTACCATATATATATGTATATATACATATACATATACACACATATATATATATATGCACAAACATTGTTTTCATAAAGAAAAAAGTGCATCTTTATAACAAACCTGAATATTGCCAAAACAAACATTTAAATGAACAATAGTATTGAAAATGTATATAAAACCCAAAGCAATTACAAAAAAACAAACAAACAAACAAAACAGACTAGTGTAGCAAACAATAAAGCAAAATGGGATACACGATGCATCGAAGTGTAGACGCTGTCAAGTTCTCTGGTCTCTTGTGGCGGAGTCTCCTTTAGCTCCTCCCGCCACCATATCACTACCAGATGTTCGTTCCTCCCTCTCTGGCTGTTGTCCGATGACACTCGAGGCTACCGGGGGTGTTAGACTAGGGGGTGCTCTTGAACGGTCGTCACTGGCGCAGTGCTCAGTGGTCTCAGTAGAGGACCCGTGGGTGTGGACGGAGCTGTGCGAGCTGCCATATTGCTTTGAGTCTGTGGCCTCCAACTCTGGTTTGGAAAATGTTAGTGCTGTGCTAAGACCTTGCTGCCCTGACTGGCTGGTTCCTGCTGTCTGGTGCTCTGACCAGTGGTCTCCAGGAGTCCTAAGCCCTTGAGTCCTGGGGGTCCCGCCCCAGTATGTTTCAAACCTGGCCAGTGATGGCCCCTCCATTGGGGGTGATGTTGGGGACGTCGGGGTAGTAGCGTGGGACCTTGGTCTTGCCTGTACAATTTGGATCCCTCCTATTGGGATCATCGAATAAGGGACCTTGGCTTGCTGGGAGTGCATGGGAAGATGGCTGAAGATGTTGTCTGTTGTCTGGAGGCCAGGATAACCCTCACAAGTGGAAATGCGAAAAGCAGGTGGAAACAAGCTGGTGTCTGACCATGTTGGCCCTTCTCCTGCTGTTCTGCTTTTCTCCTGTAGGTGGAGCAAAGACTATGTTATTGCTAGCTCATGAGCCTGCTCCTCTAGTACACAAAGTCCTGAGAGCTTTTTGAGAGACAGTGTAGAGAAGACATATGGATTGCTTAATGTTTCTCTGGTTAAAAGTGCAGCCACATATCTGTGACTCGTCTATGAACTAATTAGAAAATAGACTTACCACTCTCATGTGACTACCTGATGTACCAGGGTTCTCCCACGGTAAGTACCCAGGGGTTCTGTGCTGCATCCCCAGGGGCGAGGGAGGCGTTGGAACCTGTGACGATCGGTAGCAGCTGGGTGAAAGGGGAAGGAGAGGAGAAAGGGGTCTGATGGGAGAAGGTCCTCGTTCGGGGGAAGGTGAGACATGTCGGCTGGGTGAGGGGAGCTCTGTCCTCGGAGAGAGGCTCTGGATGGGTGACGAATACTCCAGGCGGGGGGAGAGGCTGCGGCTGGGGGAACAGCTCTCACTGCTTGGGGAGAAGGCTCTTGGAGATGCTTTCCAGCCTCGCCGGGAGAACACTGCTCTCCTGCTCCCCGGCGAGGCAGCTCTTCTGCCGGGCCAAACTCCACGTGGGGAGGGCTCCTGACTGGTGCAGGGAATGGGACCCGGAGGCTCGGGGTCAGGAGTGCCTTGCTTCGAGTGCCTGCTGGAGCTTGAACGCCCCCCTGTTGATGGGTGGGTGTCAGACGATACAGAGGACGGTGGGTTCTCGTGGGACGTGGACTCCTCTTCCTCTTCTTCGTCATCGTCGTCGTCGTTGTCTTCGTCGTCATCCGACTCCTCCACGTCAGAAAACTGATGCTCCTCCTGTTCCTCCGAGCCGCACACACGCTCTTCACTCCCTGCTGTTTGTGCAGACACAGAAAAACACGCAGACTTTAGATATCTATTCATGCCAACACCATGGGCCCTAAAATCTCATTTACTGGATGCGCAAAGTCGTGCAATAAATCCTCACACAAAAGTCACAAAACAGCGATTTACAGGAACAAGCACAAAGCGTGAGGACAGTCAAAGCAAAGGACAAACCAAACCCGGCACCCTTCAAACGCACTTTATAAATAGACTGAGAATGAAAAGGAATTTAATTGAAAAGCGCCATGCCTCTATTCACAAACTATCTCAGCAGCCTTGTGAATGGAAAGACAGTTTAAATGGCGCATCCTTGGCTGTGATGAGTGTAGTCTGTTGGCAAGAAAGAGACAGCGAGAGAGAGGAGGGGTTGCAGAGGAAGGTTAGGGAGGAGATCGTGAAGGCTTTGAGGCTTTTTTTCCAGCTTTGACGGGGAGGTGTCAGCTGTGGCAAAAGGGCTCAGCTTTGTTTCGTTATATACCAAGAACTCATCCTTAAGGACAGGTTACAGCAGCCAGACTGTTGCAACAACATCAGGACGCTGTGGCATGTTCTGTATTCTTCATTTATTTATCTTATACTTTTTCAAATTTCTTATGCAAGGCCAGAGGGAGGAGAATAGAACATCGTGTTGCATAAGCTGTCAGTGCTGAACAGCTACTATTCTTCACAGGCAGGAGTTCATCCAGCTGTGTACCAAGATTTCTCCACAGGGGGAAGGCAAGTATGTGAGATTCATCCACCACCTGAAGTACCTGTTTCCTCGCTCTCCGGCTCATCCAATGATGACTCAGATACACCCATTGCCTGGCATTTTTTCCCATGAGCCTTTGACTTCATGTGTTTTGTAAGGTTTCCTAGGAAGAGAAAAAGAAAGAGAGTTTAAGACAAATGAGATGATCATTTTAGCAGCACAGCCAATAATGTGATCACTGGGCAAAAACAGCATTTTTACATTTAGGACCAAAGAGCTCATCACGTTTTAATAAACAGAACCCAAATTTTCCATTCACCTTTGGTTTTGAAGGCAAAGTTGCAGTGTTTGCAAATGTATGGACGGACATCGGTGTGCGTTTTGATGTGCTTTTTCAGCATGCTTGGCTTCTTGCAGCGGATGCCGCACTCTCCGCATATGTACTTTCCCCTGCCGCGACCTCTCACGTAAACATACTCCTCGTTGGACTTATACCTATGAGAAACAGACAGGTAAGAGATCAGAGACAGCAATTTTAAAGCTGCATTTATTAGATTTTAGGTCACTTGAGGAAAACCGGAACAAGCTGTAAGCACAACATTCACATTACCCCATTTGCAAATTTATCACGGTTATGGTGAGCAGATGCAGGGCAACATAACATTTAAGTCCAGTAATACCTCCTCTTTCTGATTTTATGTCTCTGTCTCATCTCGAAAAAACATTTTCCTCTTTATCTTCTAAACTGGTGCAGTCCCTGAATGTGTCGCTTGATGTGAAAGCGACAAGACCGGTTATTTCTGTACTGAAAACAGCACCACTATAAGCATACATTCACTGAATGAGTGTGTGTGTGTTACTGCTAATAAATACTCATAAAGTGAACTTGAGACCAGAACCAACCGAGGCAGATGCAAAATAATCAAACAGGAAGTCGACTTGTTTAGATGTTTGCTTCGACAGTCACACTCTGACAGACAGAAAACACTTAAGCATGGAAGAAATGAATGAGTGAATGAGGCATATTGCATAAAGCGCTATATAAGAACCAATTCATTTACTATTTGCCATTACATAACAACTGGGGACTAAGTAATCAGTGATGAGAGCCATTTTTTCTGAAACTGTGTCCAAATGTTCAGGCATTTCTACAATATATACAAAGGTCCGCTAAGCAGGGTGTGAAAGCATAACAGAAAACAATTATTAGCAAAAATATTAGAATGAGAAGGGTTAGATTAGAATCAGCAGTTAACCTAACCCCACTAACTGCATGTCGTTGAGGTGTGGGAGTACCCGGAGTACGACTGTGGCCTCACAGCAAGAAATACCCATCTTCAAACCTTCTGCTCAGCGTTCAGTTTGTGTGTTTTTCCTTCCTGCGTGATTTTAAAAAGCTTTTTTTATTTTTATGTCAATATAATTCAGCTTTGATCGTTGTTCATTAACACTTAAAAAACATAAAAACTTCAGACTGTGTATTTTTTTAACCTTTTAAAGTCGATTTGGCACTTAGTTGTGATGTTTTAGCTTTGCGGTATGGGCCTTGAGATTGCAACAGGGCAACGAATGTATTCACAATGACAACCCATTCAGCACAGAGCAGAACGGCCAACCTGAGGAAAACAAAGGTAATAGAAAACCGCAGATAAAATATGAGACCCGCTCATCCAGATAACCTCAAATTTGGCACTGCACTTACTCGTGTCCTCGGCAGCGCACCTGCCAAGTTTAAAGTGGATCTGATGAATGTTTGACGAGATAGGATGAGATAAGACAGCCAGACACACATACACATATTTCTTGATTTATCTGAGAGACAGAGCATTATGTTCGCCAGCTAGTTTTCAGTTAAACCCTGAAAACAGCTGCTAGGAGCCCAGAAGGTGATAATGAAAGCTGCAAACCCCAAAGCCCAAAATATGCACTCAAAGATACTTGGAGGATTACTGCAGAGTGCAGTCATCATTCTTTCTTCTTTCACATTGCACTGCGAGCAAATTCAGTGATAATAACAAAGATAACTGTGGAAGTTAGTGATTGCAGCACAGATACATGCACAAACACACACACACACACACACACAAAACTGAGAAACAAGGCTTTCTTTATGGTGCAGGTTGGGGAAGCCCCACCAAAACCCCTTCAGCACTGAGTCCCTCCACTACACCCTGGTGCAAAGAATAGCAGCTATTCTGCTCTGAACGGGTGGCCCTGCCAACAACATCAGCGGCTAAAGAGAGGGAAGGGAAGCCTGGCTATGGCCACCAACCTAAAATAGATACTACATATAAAAATCAAGCAACACATTTAGGTCTACTCTATAAAAAACATTGTTTATGCACAAACTTCATGTTTACCAAAAGGCTATTTGTAGACACGGCGTGGCACAGAGGTCTTATATCTGAATGAATTGTCCTCTATGAAAAATCCACTACTCATGGGGAAACTCACAAATCATTCTGAATTGTAAATATCCAATCTGTGCCGACTGTGTCTAATTACAGGATGTCACGACATCTACGAGACACCAGGCTGTGAATGTTCCCCGTTGTATAACAGAACCAGTAACGGCAAATCATAACAAATTGTTACACAACTGTAAAATAGCCTCAACAGTGAGAATGTGTTGTGTTCATTCAGGAGCTGGCTACTGTTTACCTGCCGTGTATTTCTTGCTACTGCTAAAAATATCCACCCACATATCCGAAAAGAAAAAAAAGTAAAGTAAGAGAACTTCACTTCAGTTATCTAGCATTAAATCAGCAGCATATCTCTCGGTACATTCAGTCAAAAATCATGTTTTAGCTTTATGAGAGCCTTGTTGGATGCTGGGAAGAATAATGCTTCTAACCAAAAGGAGCTACTAAAGATGATTAAAACATATTTAATCCTCATTTGAACAGAAAGAAACAGAATAAACTAATATTTTTGTCCTCAGTCTGTCTGAGGGGCACGGGTAAAGTGTTACAGGGTGTAACAAAACATGCATGGTTAACCATTTGCACCAAAGAAAACAATCATGTTTTTCACTGAATCAGTTCAGCTGCTGCCCACATAAACTTCCCCAGACTTTCACATGACTAGTAAAAAGCATTTATTGTTGCCCATTTCCTGAAATCGATTATTGAGATGACAGTGTGGTACTATTAAACTCCAGAGAAGCCTGGAAGCAGATAAAATCTGGCAAGCCACTGGAACATAAACAAAGCTGCATGATACATATTCATAAAAGACTGCTTTCTAGAATGAAATGAGTGGCACACAGCTATGATTTCAAAGTCTTGACAAAAGGGAGACAGGGATAATGAGTCGGGATGAAAAGCATTCTGTTCTCTTCAAGATTGAGTAGCTGTGACCATTTGCATGCATGGTGGAAACCAGAGGTGTGGACTCGAGTCACATGACTTGGACTCGAGTCAGACTCGAGTCATTAATTTTATGACTTTAGACTTGACTTGAAAAAATGTTCTAAGACTTGTGACTTGACTTGGACTTTTACACCAATGACTTGGGACTTGAATTGGACTTGAACCGGTTTACTTGAAAAGACTTGATATTTTACCCCAAATATAAAATTTAACATGCATATTATATAGAGATTGAAAATGTGACGTCATTCACGGGTAGAACCGCAAAGGATTCTGGGAACTCGTGGCAAGCGGTACTAGCGCACGCAGGCTTTCAATTAAAATCAGTTATACAGCGATAAAAAGAAACACAAAAATGTCAAGAAGCCGTTGTATTATTAACTGCAATAGCCGGTCGCATGACAGCCACGGGAAGCCGACGGGTAAAGAGATCGGTTGTTATCGGATTACCTCGTTGAAGAGAAATTGTTCGAGCCATGTTTCCGAAGTAACAAAGAGGCGACTGGATTGCAGCCATTCAAAGATCAAATATAACGTCCCAGAACCCTCCAGCTCACAGGTTAGTCTGCTCCAAGCATTTACACAAAGGTCAGTGTTTTGTAGTAGTTAATACGTCACTTTCATAACATAACTGGTGATATAGGTTACAAGCAAGTCTGGCGCTGAACAGAAATTGTCGCGCTATGCTCCTTTATTTATTGTGCATAAATAGTGAATTGTCCTGACACAATATTGCGTTTCGCCTCTGTTATTATGGTACATTGACAAAAACATATACTTTTATTCACAGGATAAAACAGGTTTTTTGTATCACTAATTGCCCAGTACGATTACAGCATACAGTATTATTGTCACTGCTACATTTCTGTGATGCTACCAGAAATTATTTCCACTACTAATTAATTACCGTTGAGCTCAAAGGTCCTATTAATAAACGGTTAAGGAATGTGTATTTATGACGACGATTTGTGAGACTGGTAAACTTATGATACGTACGATGGTCTTTCGTTCTACACGGTGCATTTCAAGGTCCTGCACCCATCCGGCGGTAAACTGTACCTGGGCTTGTTGCAGTGACCTGAAGTTACTAAACTTCATGAGTGTATGCACTCACTCCAAGAACCGTATGATTATAAATATGCATATAAATATGCTAAGATGAGATAGCTGACTTCATCTAACTAGCAAATGTTGTCCAGGCTACGTTGGTGATACAGTTTTTTTAATGTGTATGATATTTTTGTCATGCGATTTTAAAGCCGGTCCTACAACCGCATCCAAGAATAACATGCAGCGTATCTCAGAACTGTCGGTGAAAACTATTCTTGGAGCTAGGTTTAATTGAGCTGCATTTTAAAGAGGTGCAATTTCACAATTTGTGTATATTTTCTAAGTTCACTATTTTGTCATGTGTTGAGAAAAACACAGATTTTAAAATTACATGGTCTAATATTTACATTTAGCATAACTGCAACATTATTTCTTCGTTGTTTTTTTTTTTTAAAGACTCGAAAGGACTTGAAATTCAAAGTTTCAGACTTGTGACTTGACTCGGACTTTTACACCAGTGACTTGAGACTCGACTCTGACTTGCCTGACATTACTTGAGACTTGACTTGAGACTTGAGGATAAAGACTTGAGACTTACTTGAGACTTGCAAAACAATGACTTGGTCCCACCTCTGGTGGAAACGCAGGAGAACATCAAGGAGCAGGGATGAGAGACAGGAAGGACACAGAGGAGGTTTTGGAGGGAATGAAAACAAAATAATGTGCAGGTAAGTGAAACTGGAAGAGCTGCCAGAGAGAAATGGGCAACACCTCTGGGGTTTTTTTGTGGATGAAAGTGCACTTCCTGAAGTTCAGTGCCTTATCTACTGTTACACGGACAGCTTCTTTACACCTGACATTCATGCACCTAAGCAGGAAATGCAGGGTGTGCCAAGTGTTAACACTCTGGAAGAGAAAAACTCAAAAATAGAAAATTTACCAAAACCAAACCAAACCAAAAAGAATACCAGTATCATAGGAAATTATCCACGTAAGGCAACATTGTATACCTTCCTTTTATTCTTTTCCACTCAATTCAAATTTTAAAAAAACCCACGTTTTTCAAAGTGCTGTACAGAAAACAACAAGGGAATAGATAAGAAGTACATAGATATGAGATATAGTGGGTGCTAAACATGCAGTCACAGTCAAAAAAGGCACGGGAGACACAGTGAGCAAGTAGGCAGACTCGAATGACATTACGTAAAAACAAGTTTTAAGTCTAGCTTTCAAAATCTCAGTGGAGGGAGCAGATTTGACTGCACAGTTTGGGGGCAAACACAGAAAATTCCCAGACTCCTCTGAGTTTAAATCTAGACCGAGGGACGGTCATCAGCTGACTGGGGGGACCTGAAAGCTGAATAGGAGTGTAAGGAACGAGTCAAACCATGAAAGGCTTAGTGGACAAACAGGAGGAAATCATAAAATAAAGATTTAATCAGATACATTTAATGGGGAAACTTTAGCTCGGAATACTCAAACCTCGGGAATAAAGCACTTGGTGCTGGAGGAAAAATCACTCAGACATTTGTGGAAAGCATTTATGTGTTATCCTGATCTGGTCTGTAGACAAATATGACAGCCTCGACTGTGACTCTGACTGCTTGCAGACTGCTTCATACTGTGCCTCCGTGTGACTTTTTATAGCCATAAAAATATTAATGAGAGCCTCACAAAGTTGGAGACAACCTTTTCCGCCCTCTCACACACACAAACCCACACATACACACACAGACGCTGCTAGCTCTCCAAATTAACACCTCTAAAACACAGACATTCGTGCCAGCAGTGAGAGGAAAAAGCTTGGCTACAGGTACAAATGAAGTCCCTCTGGACTCGTGGCCTCCCATCTGTTATTGTATTTTCTCCATGCACTCTTGTCAGCTCTCCATAGGCTGTTTTGCAGTCAGCGGGCATTGGTTTATGAAGAAGTGTAATGAGGAGCTGCCATATTTTGAAACTATAGAATTAAACAATTCTTACCCTCCTTCAAAGATGCAAACCCGAGAAGGCTCGCTCTGCTTGGAGGTGGATGGTCTCTCCACTTCTCGCATCTCTTTATTTTCTTCCTTCTTTTCAGGCTGCTGCTGTTCCTTTACTTCAGTGAGGGTGCTGGGTGGGGTGGCATGTACCTACACTCAAGACACACATGGGAAAAAAATTCAAAACAACTTATAATAAAATGTTAAGTGCTGTTAAAGCAAGATTCAGTATAATTCCAGTTGTTTATCATTATGTTTTTCTAATGGCACAATTGGTGACCATGTTAGAAAATACTAGCATAGTATGCTACTATGCTAGTATGCTACTATGCTAGCAACCTAAAGAGATGAAGACCGCAGAGCTTTGACTTCTAAGATGTAGAAGTATTCAAGAGAAAAACAGACCGTGAAATGTTCTGATGTAAGCAAATTAAACATGGTCAACATTTAAGTGGAAATGTATGTTTATTGTGTTTATGTTTACCTCTGACACATGCGGCGTCCTGCTGTTTTCAGGGGCCACTTTGACTTCGGCTGGAGTAGGGGCCGTAGCCATGGTATAAATCTCAGAAGTGTGCTTCTGTTTAGAGCAGAGCAGAGACAGGGCGACCTTTGTGCTGATGCCTGGCAAGTTGGGGTTGTGAGCGCTGACGCTCCAGGTTGAATAAACTGAAGTGCGGGGGTCCCTCTGGGCAGATGGGTTGGGTTTAACATACTTCTGGTAGCACCAGTTGACTGAGGTTGAAGTGTGGAGGCTGGGGAACGAAGATGCGCTTGCGCCCACCTCCACAGCTGACACAGCTTCCTTTTTTTGGGTGATCTTCTCAGTTGTTTCCTTCTCTTCCACCTTTTCTTCCCTGTCATTTTTCCTTGGCTGGTCTTCTGGCTGCCCATGCACATCCACACTCGTTACTTCTAATGTATCCGATTTCTTCTTTTCCTTTTCCAGCTTTTTCCCAGTTGCCTTCCTTTCTTCTTCCTGTACTACCTTTGGTTCCACACGGCCCTCCTCCTCTTCTTCCTTATGGTGGCCCTCCTCCTCTTCCTCCTCTTCTTCCTCCTCTTTAACTCTTTTCTGGTGACGCTGGGCTTCTGTGCTGAGCTCAAGACTGGCTGCAGGGGACAGCATGCGCTTACTTCCTCCTGCCCCTAGTGGACCGTATCCATCTCCAGATCCTGAGGCCAGCTCTGATGACAGAGACAGAGGAAGAAGGCTCTTGACATCTGGAGAGGGGACTTTCAAGTAGCTCCTTTGCAGTGTCTCCCGTTCCACCTGGCCCATGATGACCATAGCCGTGCAAGAAACTGGTTCCTGTGAGCGGGTGGAAACCAGAATCTGGGAAAGTGTGGTATACATTGCACTGGCATATGTGGGTATATGAGTCTGGAGGCGTACTGGCACCACGAGAGACACTACTGGTGCAAGCTGTGCCAGGCATGTGGCGATGACCGGCCTCGGGTGGTGGTAGGAGATTGTCACAAGGGACTCCTGAGTCAGTGAAGAAGACACAGAAGAAATGGGGGGTCTGCTTTCTGTAGTTTGAGGAGAAGAAATGTGTGTGGTAAATCTTGGAGGAACGGGCAAGTACATGGCCTGGCTCGATGTATTCCTGGAAGAAAAATGGCGAGGAAAAGGGGGAGGAAGCTGATGGAGGGGTATTCCCAACCTTTCAGCCATGTGGATTTGTACTGGATGTATCTGTACAGGCGGGGATTCTGTGTGTGACTGTAGAAATGCTCTTTGAATGATTTGGGTGGATAGTACTTCCGATATGGCTGTGGTGACCGGGAGGAGCTGGGACAAAGACCCTGGGGGAAATGCTTGATGCCCTCTGGGGTGCAAAGGAAGCACCTCCTGAGAGGATAAAGAAATTTGTGGCTGTAACAGCTGCAAAGCCTTTCCAGTGGCATCGAGGCTAAACTGGGAGCTTACTCCAGTGGAGTACAGAGGAGAAAGATTAGAGTAGGAAGGACCAGGTTGCGGACTCTCTGCTCTGGGCAGCTGACTAGTTCTGCCTCCTACTTCCTGTTCTGGTTCCCCTAATGGAGCATGCTTCACTAGAAGACACTTTCTCCTTTCCTTCCAGGAGGATGCAGACTGCTGAGGAGACAGGGATCCATAGTCAAAGGACTTACTTCTGATCTCTGGGATCTGCTCCGTTTGTTGTGGACTAGCTGGGGCCTGCTCTGAGGCTGAGCGCCTCATCTCCTTGTGGCTTTGGTGGTGTTGGTGAGAAGCAGATGGCACCATCAACATCTGGGAACTTTGGCTACTGGGAGCTCGGGCAGCTTGCTCTGATTGTGCTACATCCTCAAAAGAAACAGAAAAGTTTGAAATGTTGCTTTCTTGACTGGGGCTGCGAGGCAAAGACATAGACTCAAAGCTGGACTCTCCAGAGGACTGGGCAGCTTCTGCCAGCCTGAGTCTTTTCTTCTTTGGTGGCAGCTTCTCTGCAGGGAGCTGGGCCAATGTCTGACTTCGTTGAGGCCAGTGGAACTCCTCTACTCTCTCTGCCTCCTAGGACAGATACATTTTTTTATAAATTTAGTATTTAAGTCAATGGTAATGATGCTAACTTGGACAAATGCATTGTATGAAGACTGTAAACAAGCAAGAAAAAAAAACATAATTCAAAAAGGTACATTTACCTTTGATGAGGATGCTGTCAGCGGGGGTGACACAGGTGGCATTTCAGCATCGGGCTCCACAGTAACAAGTATCTCCGGCACTTGAATATTTGGCTGGCGGATGAGGCGAGATGTAGAGGGTGATGGTTTTGGCTCAGGTTGTGTTTGCTGACTCTCTCTGAGGTCTGGATCTTGACTTTCCATAGATATACTCTCTTGCTTCTCAAAAGAGCTAGTGTGTTGGATGACAGACACACCCTTCCTGTCCTGCTGCTGCTGTTGGTTTGGTTCAGTCTGTAAGGAAACACCTAGACACAAACAGTAGAAAAATTAGCTCCCATTATAGGGCATCAGTATTGTGCTTTTGAGTGATGCAACTTAGCATTTTGTGGATTCTATTCCCATCTACTGTACAGTGCTACGGGTTACATGGTAGTAGTTTTTCCCGCTTTCTGTTTAACTATGTTAAGACAGTGATGTAGTTTTAGATATTCATTGCTTTAACTTTTAGGTATATGATAATCTGCATGTCTCAGATGCTAAAATGGCATAGAAAAGGTCTTCAAGAGAATAGCTGTATCGATTATGCAACTTAACATAATGATTTTAGCTAAAAAAAACATATTTTGTATGTATGAGAGACAAACCTGAGAGGGCCTGCTTCTGCTCTGGTCTGCGTGGTACTGGAATGAGGCCTCCAGAGCTGCCAGACACAGCTACAGATCCAGGACTGGGAGGATCCTCCTCCAGACTCTCCTCTTTCCTCCGCTTCCTCACAGCCATGGCTAACGCTCGAAACTTATGGTGCATCATCAGCGGGCGATCTACACTGCACGCTTTGCTTGCATCCCTGCTCTCTTGCTCCTGCCCTGGGCAGATGCTTCTGTGGGCCTCGAAGACTTCACTCTCTTGAAAGCGGGCCCCACATGTTCCACATTCAAACACGGCGGGACTCTTTTGCTGTTGTTGTTGTTGCTGTGGCTGTCTGGGTAGTTCGGTGCCTCTTGTTGAGGAGGAGGAGGATGTGGTGGGACTGGGCTCCTCCAACATTGACTCGGCTCCCAGGGGAACCTCTATGGCAGGCTGGCGCTTGAGCATACGCTGCGCATGGCCGATCCTCATCTCTGCGACCACTGCTTGCTGCTCATCAAAAGATTGGCAGAGGCGGTAACCTCTGGGTGACATGGTGCCAGAGGCAAAGGGCTCTCCTTGGCTGGTTGATATTGGCATTGAGTGGCTTCTAAGCAGAGGCACTGCTGACTGGTCCTGCGTACCCGGTGGATCAGCGTCAGGATTATGGATGTGCCTCAAACCACTGGGGCCTGCGGCTTCTCCTTTGGGATCAAAGGCATAGGGGTCTTTGGGGGCAGTAAATTTGGGTGACTCCATGCTGCTCTTCCGTGACAGGGAGGAGCGTCGAGGCTTAACGCTGTCAATCTCACTCGTGTCTACTACTGCTTCATTGATAGTGATGAGCTTGGTAATGTGTTCTATTACTTGGGTTTTGGGTACGGCGAAGGAGATGTTCTTCTCCTCGGTTCCTGAGGGTGAGGAATGTGAGGGATGAGGCTGCTGCTGGTGGGGACTCCGCTGCTGCCCTCCCAGCCTTCCATATTTCCCTAAAATAATTTCTGCGTAGGTTTTGGCACTGGAACTAGGAGGGCTAACTTGGCATATGTCAGTACTGCCTGATCCGGAGAAGTAGCCCGACTCTGTGCTGCCTTTACTGCCAGGCCCAATAGAAGAAGATGATGTGGAGAGGGAAGAGGGTGGGTCATCTGGAGAAGCCATGGGCCCACGTTTTCTCTCACTAAGCCTCAGTGCAAGTCTTTGCTTGACAGCGTGGGAGTCTTCAGGCCTCTGGCTCTCCTCTGAGCTTCTCAGGCGCTCCTTACCTCCTTTCCTATGCTGCCCCAGCATCTCTTTAGAGGATTTTCTGTGCTGGCCAGTCTCGTCCTCAGACTCAGTGCTTTCTCCCTCTGTGTGTTCCTCAGGGTCTTCTCCAGCGCCACTGCCTTCTGCACCACTCAAACTGGGCTCATCTCGACTGGATGCCAGACCCGCTTTAATACGATGGGCATGGGACTTGCGGTGTTTGTATAAGTTGCTCTTGGTCTTAAAGGAAAACCCACAGGGCGCACATGGGTAGGGTCTTTCTCCTGTATGTGATCGTATGTGTTTCTGAAGAACGCTTGGCTTGGCACATGGACGGCCACAGTAAGTGCACACATATTTCCCTGGTTTTTGTGGTTTCTTCTCCCCTTTCCTAGGTGAGCTAACCCCTTCTAGGCCCTGTTGACTGGAGTGAGTTGGAACGCCGTGAGCATGCTCACCCTGGGTGGAGGACGTAGAGGGGAGGGATAAGGTTGACGAGGAGCTTGTAGAGAAGAAGCTGCCTCCTGAGGGACCTGGGGTATCTGAACGCTGCCATGCTACTGCTTGCTGCTGCTGTAACCGAAGCAGGTCAGTGCGCTTGGGTTGGCGGTTTTGTAGGCGGCCCAAGGCTCTGTGTACAGGACGAGGATTAGAAGGCTGCTGGGGTTGCTGAGGTGGACAAGAGCCCAATGAAGATTCAGATGTCACATGCTGTTGCGCTTGCCTTCCAGAGCGCTCCCCATCAGCCGGATGGCTGGGCTCAGCCTCCATAGAGTGGGGAGGAGACCTCACAGACTCGTAACGAAAGGCTCTCGGAGCCTCATTGGTCTAACCGCATGGCAGCAGAGAGGTCAGAGGCATAGGAACATTGACAGACTAAGTTGTAAATCAAAATGGAGCACCTTTTTCAGAGTGGGCCAAAAGTTATGCAAGAGGACAAAATGAGGCATCATTAAAAGGTGCCCTGGAGCCACATGGATGCAGGTAAACATGGATCATTTCTCCGTTCAAAGCAGCTCTGCTTCTATCTAGCCTCAGCCATTTTAAAAGTCCTCCCAAGGTCTTTTTTGCATCTTTTTTGTTCGTTGGCAAGACTGTTAGTTGTTCGTCTTTTAAATGGGTCTAGAGAAACAGAAAAAGCAAAGGAAGCAATGAAAGCACTGAATGAGAAAAAGGAAAATTAATCAATCATCAAGCAGATTTCTTTCAAAAAAGGTCCATGTGAAAATACTGTAAACATAACATTTCCCTTCTTCACTTTCCAGCAAAGTTCCTCTAAATAAAACCAACAAAACAAGACAAAGTAGCAATTAAGGTCCTGCTGTTTTGACTGCAGTCAAAAAGTAAGAAATCAACAGATCATATTTAGAAACAGAAAACACAGTGGGCCCTGTGAGGAAGACTTAGTGTGCTTTTAAAAACCAAAAGAGTTACACCGATAAAGGGGAAGGTCAAAATCATTGGTGTCTTATTAGCAAATGTCATATTAAAATATACTTCCACATATCATATTATGAGAAATTGGGCTACCTTTCTTGCTACTGAATTGGGTCAGTGTTGTCATGACGACACTGACAAGGTAAGTGCATCAATAAGTTATTGCTCTCATCTGTCCTCACTTAAACTCTTATTAAGATAGTGGGTACTGCAAATCTATATTAAAATGCAAGGTCAAGCTGTTCTACATGGGAAACTGAGCATGTGCTCATCTGATGTATGCACACAACCCCAAGGTGTGTGCACAGCTCTTGAGTTCCTTAGACTGTGACAAATTAGAAATTAAGACTTCTACTCCAAACAGTGGAATCACAATCATATCTAACTGACGGCCTGCTTACTGGGCAGGAGTCTGAGGAGCCCGAGGCCAGAAAGTCAACATCCAAACTACAGGCACCAGAAAAGGAGACCGCAGTGTCAGGGCAAAGAGTCAAAACAAATGTTCGAAATATAGTCCTTGCATATCTGATCTGGCACCGAAGCTCAAGGGTGTAAATGAAGGGGGTTGTTTTCTAGTGGAGAAGAAGAACTTGACAGCAGCTGGGTGTCAGTGTTAGCCTCTCGCACTACACTGCCACCAGGGTGCAGTGTTTATGAGTAGTGTCTTCACACAGAGTCTACAGTGACACGGTCCTGTAAGACCTTTCATCTGCTCTTTCACACTTACACTTTCACACTTACACTACTAAAAAGCTGTGTTTATGAGGAGCCAAGTATAGCTCATCAGAGAGTCAGAGATGAGGCTATGATGAAATTTCATATTTTATCAAGATGTATGTACTGCAATATTTCCCCACTTACTGCCAAGCCTGCACTCCATCTCAACTCAAGACACGGGATTCTTGTACCAAAGCCAATCAAAACACACTGTGGGAATGGATTGGGTCAATCATAACATTATTGCTGAGCAGCCGTGCCCAACTGCTTACAGTCCCAGCACAGTCACGTCCAGAGTATCAGTCACCATCTAAGACGCTGATAGTGCTTACAGCTCCCTGTGTCGGAATCTGTGCTTCACTGCTCATTGAAGGAGAACACCACGTGTGTTCACTTCACAGCTGCAGACCTCTGCAACAGTGCAGACAGCATGCACCTAACGTGCCGCACAGATACCGACTGAAAGGGGGTGAAAATGTACCTATTTCCTATTATACATGCATATAAAGTACTAGGAAGGAGAGAGCTGAGGAATGAGGAAGAGAGAAAAGACTGAATCAGTGATCCAGTGGCTGAATAAACAGACCCTGCAGAAGACTGCGGCTTAAGGTGCAAGGGGTGGCAAGGCAGCAATGACAGTTCTTTATAACGAGCTACGCTTTTACTCTCTCCATATGTCTAGAAAAACACAGCACAGTCAGCCTTCATTAGAGCCAGTTTAAAGTGGAATAAAAAGAAAGTGAATCACTCTTCCTCCTGGAAAAAAAGCTCACCAGATTCTCAGCTCCATTTCCACGTTTCCACACATCTGCTAAGGGCCCATCATCTATCTGTACAGTGTGTGTTTCTCTAAGCAGACTAGTGCTTTGATTACAGCAGACTTTCACCATCAACACTCAGCAATTACACGACATAACAAACCAAAACAGCATTAAAATTCTCCATCTTCACTTTTCTGGCTTCCATATTCTCAGTTTTACGCGAGGACTTTGTCTAGGGTTCAGCAATAGCTTTTGTGTGTTAAGTCATGGGGACACATTACTCCCCAGGCCCAAATTAAAATGAGTTAGATTGTGAGTAAATGAAGAGTTGACAGACTGAAGGGTAAATACCGACACGCTTAAGAAAAGAAAAATGACAAACAAATATAGTGGGTTAAAGAAAAGAGAGAAAGAAAAGGACAAGGAAAAATGTAGCCAGACAGACAGTTAAAAAGAAAGTGTGTAGAAGGACGATTCTGTGCAGTGAGCATGAGAAAAGCAGACAAATAGCCTTCCTTAACCCTGCCGTAATAAATGTCTCTCTTCATGTAGTCGGCTATCAGGGTGTAATTTTAATGATCCCAAGCATAGCTGTTGATGCAGCCCTTAAACAGGGCAATTAGAAGGCTTTAAGGTTGGGAAGAGCACTGCTTACATTATTCATGGCAGTCTAGACTGCCAGGTTTGAATGGGGAAGCACACAGTTAAGGCCTTCCCAGGAAGACGAGGGAAAGGAATGCAAAAGTCTAGGCGACATTAAACCCTAACACACACACACACAGACGCACAGACTCTTCCGCTTACAGAGTACATACAGTGAACAGCACTAGCCTCCTCACAGCAATGCCTTATAATACTTAGTAGCCCCAAATCCACTCTGACAGATCTGACCGACCAATCAGCCGCAGCGCCCCGAGGTGACCTACCCCCGTCAACCGATCCTCCTGTAGTTTGATGAGGGGTTTTCCTTCCTCGTGATTCTAATACATACACTAGTGTACTTAACAAAAAAAAAAGATCACATTAAGACCTTGTATCATACTGATGAGGGTGAAGCAAGGTCGATCTTTGCTCTATTTCTAGACTGAGGTGCGAGCAGGAAGTTGCCAGCGCAGCTGTCATACAGTGTTATATTCTTTTTATCGGTGATGTCAGATCAAACCCCACCCCCCCAAAAAAAAAAAGATTTCATCTGTCCTGAACCATTGTAGCAGCCTTATGGTGCATTCAGAGATTTGTGGCGTGAACTAGTTTTTTATATCTGCTCCAAAAATGCGATAACCAACCAGCTCAAAAAGACGAGAGGGCAGAATGAGTGAGCAACAAGTGCAGAGTGTGTGCGTGTGTGTGCGTGCAAAAGGGGCTTTGTCAGCAGAAACAGACGTTACTGCAGGTACCCAAGGGAGCCCTGACACACGGAAGAGCTCACACTCCATCTCTTTCACACACACACACACACACACGTGCTGTCACACACCGTCACACCCTGTCTCCACTCATCATCTCTGCCCAGCAGTTATACTTCTAAAACTGTAAAACCCTCACCAGAAAATGCATGTACTTAGCTGTGGTTACACATTGCAGCTTTACCTTTTTTTTTTTATCTATATATAAGTAAATGCTAAAATTCCAGAGAAAAACATTATTTCAGATAACTTGTCTTTCAAATAACGCTAAATATCTGCAAAATAATATGTTTGGCTGTTAATTACTTTTTTTTTTTCCTGTACTGGTTTCGATTAACATGTACAACAACGCAACTAACTTTCATTCTGACTTTCAGTATATCCGTCACTTAGCTCAATAACCACCACAGGAGCTTTGTCAAAAGTTCAAACTTGACCCACGAGGAGGGTTTTGTGTTCCTTCGTCATATCCTCATCGAGACTCTGACATATTCATGTAGCTGGTTATGACGGATAAGATTAATGCATAGGAATACTTTGCACTCTGATAACTAATAAACCTTTTTACGTGCTGTCTAAAAAAAATCTGCTGTCATACCCTTCAAACACACAAACACACAGATCTCACCCCATCCCATTCTTTCTTACTGGCAGCAGCCTGGTGCAGGTTCCCATGGAAACCAGCCTACTCTGAGCAATGGCAGATGGAGAGGGAGCTGGAGGTCTAAATTTATCTCCCAGCATCCTCTCTGACTACAGACGCACACTGGCAGCAGGAAGTGAGGAGAGGTACTGCTTGGCCTGTGCACGCACTGACAAGTTGGCATGACCCTTGACATCTAACTCCACCCCTCCCACCCCTGACCCACCTCTTTTTAATGACAGCTTGAACCAATAATTGATCATTTTCAGCATTCACAGACGTTTTACTGCATTCCTAAAATTGTAAGGTAACTGGAAAATGAGAAAAGTCCTAATACCCCTGCCATCATCGCCAAAAACTGTCGATCAAACTTGGACCCAAAATGCTACAATAGTCTGAAACGTAGGCAGGAATAGTTTGATTTGATAGACAAGAGGGGGAAAAAAACCCACGGATGCTGAAAATCACACTCGCCAAGGGATATCAGCGCTGTCAGCCGCGTGGTAAGGAAAACGCTGTCTGACAAAACACCACATACTCACTCACTCACTCCCTCCCTCGCTGAGCTCTTTGCGGGACGCGCTGGGATCGCCGTACCTCTGGGTGTAAAGAAGGATTTCGCAGGGCTTCAACAAGACTGGCAGTTCACAAACTGTCGCCGTGTTCATTTTGATTAAACACAAGCCAGCGAACTGCAGGTCAATACCGGTCTTTAAATCAAACAAGGGAGAGCTCAGCTGGGTAATGCACACCTCCGTGTTTGAATGACATCTCTGGCAGCACAAAATCTGCCGCTCTGCTCACAAAAATCAACCACAACAATTAACTGACTACAACTTGGGCTAATTGCAGGCTGCCAGGTTTGCATTGTTTTATTTATGGCTGACACCTTCTCGGATTTAAATCATCTGTTTCTTTTGTAGCGACTTAGTTTGAATTATAACCCAGAATTTGACTCAGAAGTCTTCACCTTTAATTGGCGACAACCTACACTTACATCCACTTTTCCACAAAACTTCCTCAGAGACTCAGATGGTGAGGGAGACTCTGACATTAACTAAATCTGTAAGTTGTATCGTAATGTCTGCATACTGTAATTTGCTTAATGAGAAACCACAGAAAAAGACTTATTGACAACTACTTGAATCCTTCAACTAAAAAAAAAAACTCTTCTGGTTATTGACTATTCAAAAATAAGAAACTAAACTTTTAAATTTCAATAAAAAATATTTCAAACACAATAACCAACAATGTGACTCTTAATAACTAACTAGCCTGTTTGCTGTGGCTAACAAGTACACTAAAGTAATGATGAGGGAAAGAGAAGGTGAAACGAGGAAGATTAAATGGATTAGATGGATCAAAATAAGAGAGGAAGGCTGGAAGAAAAGGATAGGGTGAGTGGGGTGCAAATAGAGAAAGAGAGAGAGCGTGAGAGGGAAAGAAACAGACAGAGTTTAGATTACCTGACAGAGCAGTCTGGTCTTCCCCCTTAGAGACGCTTCACAGGCACTGTGAGACAAGCTGGGAGAGCCAGAGAGTGAGAGCGGATATGACTGTTTGAGTGGGTGTATTGCAGTGAGAGACGGAGAGAGAGAGAGGGAGAGAGGGAGAGGCTTGGGGTGAAGCAAAAAAGGAGAGATGGAGAAAGAGGGAGCGAGAAAGACACTAAATGAATGTTTCCACTGTACAAATGCAAAGGGAGGAGGAAAAAGATGTGGCGAGAAGAAAGTAAAGGCGACTCACACTCACAGAGCATCTGAAAAAAAAAAAATCGCCTCATTGCAGTAACATCATTAATTGCCACATTTCTTAGTGCCAACAGAACCGTCACAGTGAAACCAAAACCCTCCGGCTTACACGATCAGGACAGGATCGTCGGCTGCTGTTTCTTTAACTCGTCACATTGCGCGGCTGTGGCACACCTCGACAGACAGGATTACAAACAGGTCTTGCACGGGGTTTTCCCTTCAACGCAGAACCCTGGAGGCGATTCCTTGCAATTATCGCCTCCTTATCTACAAACTTATCTTATTGTAGTGGCAACTGTGCCACAGCAGCAGCCTTCGTTCCTAAGTGACAAATCTTTTGCTGACATGGACGCGTCTCGTTTACGTAAACCTTCCAGTTCCAGCCAGAGTGCCACTGTGCCGCATCTGTAAATGAATTCCAGAGTGGCATCCATTCAAGCAAGCCCCCGCATTACGCAGAACTCGGGCTAGGCCTATCAGCAGTGCAACACGAGGGAGAGAGAAACAGAAAGAGAAAGAGAGAATTTAGAATGAACGGAGGTCCTGCTGTTCCACAGAGCTTTGCCTCACTGGCAGAGCACAGGAAGTGTGAGTCACACACTCTAAAATAAACACACTCGCACGGCGTCGAGCCGGCACACAGAACGAGCGGATGGCTGGCCCGCTGATCAGAAGGCAGGCAGAGAGAACATGGATCCATGCAGGCCAGCAACACGTGCTGACCTGGTTGGGATTCACCGCCTGGAAAAAGAGGATTGTCTCCAGCTCTAATTGCTCTCCATATTTCTTTTCATGCTTCTCTTTTCAACCTTCTCTGCCACACACCATCTTTTTATTCCCCTCTTCACGTTTTTTTTTGCTTACGTCACCTCTTCCACATGCACCACGGCTGGATTGTCCACATGTCTCCCCATTCTTCCTCCTCTGGTTCGTGTTTCCTCTCTTGTTTTATTTGGTCGCATTCAATAGCAGTTTTGTTCAGGACTTGGTGATTACCCCTGGCTCTGTGCGGCTGACTGCTGTAAGGGGACTGTGCTAGCCTGATGCTGGGCTACTCTCACAGGCTGCTGGCCGAGGCACTGTATTGTGTCTCCCTGAATGTGCTCATTGTCACCATTTACAGCACGCACCTTCTATACTGTACTTCCCTGTGAGGGACCTTCACCCATCCGTCATCCCTTTGTCCTCTGTTCCTAAGACTGAAGACTTCTGACGGGAAGGTGGGGATGTCGGGGGTGGAGGCTGACGCCTGGGAACAAAACTGCCACTATGGCAGTGATTGACAGGGAAGTCGCTTTACGCAGACCTAATGATTAGTGAGGCCAGGGAACGAGCAGCAGATAAACAGTCGGATTTGGAGCAAGAAAGAAAGCTAGGATGGCTTAAGGAGAACAGGACAGATCATATTTTGAAAAGTAAATTAAAATGGGAAGTGCAGCAACTGTGAAGGTGGGACATAAAGCTTTCATTAGGCTATAATAAATGGTAACTGTATACTACCCACTGGCCCAAAGCAAGCAAGACTTACAGTATGCAAAGCTGCGCTCATTTACAGTAAATGGAAACAAAGGCTCCCCTGTGGTACGGTCACACGAGGCAGCTTCATGTGTACTGCAGACACCTTCATATATAACATAATGCAGGGACAAGAAACACCTAAAATGCAAACATTGTATTATAAGAAACACTGTGCCGTTTTGAATCGGCCACAGACTATAATTTAGACCAAATGAGTGGTTTGCGCATTTACAGACAACCATACAGATGGCATATTTTTGGACTTTCACCTCATAAACTGCAGACATAGGCAGTAAAGTGGGCAAACACGGTAGTATGTAGAGAGGGTTCTCTCTGTTCCACGGGCAGATTATTTCAGACTTGTGGTCTTCCAGTAAACTGAACCCCTCTGTCCATAAAGCTGTGGTATTATGATAGAAATAAGAGTCATTTAAAGAGGGAGCGTACCTAGTCTACAAAAGCTGCAGTGGCTCGGTGTTGATCTACCTGTTTGTTTATATTTGGAAGACAAAAAAAACAAAACAAAGAAGAAGAGTGCCTTTTGAGAACTAAACCACTAAATCTGGTCATTAATCAAAAAAATACACTCTGACTGTGTCACTGTTTCATGCTCAGCCTCCACTTCAGAATATAAACTTTGTATGACAAGTTTAATCACAGCAATATCTCTGACAGGCCACACGTCAGGTTATACTCCTGACTGTAGGACTCCAATAAACAGTGAGCACTGCTCAGCTGAGGTCAAATGGAGTCATTTTAAAAGGAAAAAGGATTGCTGGACAATCCCTTGGCTTAGTGTAAACATGCATCCATTCTCTGAACTGCTTATCCCACTAAGGTGGCAGGGGAGTTAAACCTTTCCCAGCTGATGATGGGCCAGGGGTTGGGTACCTCCTGGGCAACGAACACTGGCTCATTATAGAGCAGCACAGTCATTCAGGCTTACATCCACGCGTATGGCCGATTTAGAATCTTCAATTAACCTGAGTTAAATAATGTTATACATTCTTTGTGACGATAATCTGCTGCCTGCCCTGTTCACTGCTCTGACATTCAGGGCTGCATGCAGCGAAAGTAACCTGCATGTCATTAAGCTGGAGGGAAGCAAAGGAAACTGTACCTGGAGAAACTCCACATGCAAAGGCTCCAGCAGTTAATGTGATACACAAAGTTTAAAATGCAACATCCATTTCTAAATGTCCATCCATCCATCGCAAACTAAGATGCTGATGCGATGTCGAGATGATATTCGGATGTCGAGGTCAGGTTGTAGGCACTTCCTGAAAACGTGAAATTGCTACATTTTAGCACATTTGGTACTATTTTCCAGACGATGGAAGATTGGAGATTTGTGTGCCTTCCACCAGTGGCTGCTAATGTCGCCTGAAGCAGCAAAATAAATGTGTGGTTTAAATCAATAAATATCTGATCGATGAAAAATATCCATAAATCTAAAACAAACTGTCAGCATAACTATTTTGGACATGTTTTTCCCGAGGGTACCTGCTTGTTGGCATTCAACAGGATTAAGGAAATAAACTGTATTGACAGAAGTGCTGCTCCACCTATAGGAGCATGAAAGTCACGCCATGAAGCTCCCTGCACTCAGTTTCTGTTCTGATGTTAATGCCAGAGGAGCTCTGGACGATGGCAAAAGAACAACAAACGCTATATAAATATTGAGAACTCTTGCAGAAATAGCAACTCAAGTCCAAAAAGATCTGTACTTGTGTTTTGATTATGTGAAGCCATAAACATTTGATCAAGTTATTATTAGCTTTGAACGATGATGGAAAAGACCTCAGAATTATGGAGAAGTTTTACTAGGAACAAAGTCCGGCAATCAGAAGCAACAATGAAATTGGAGAATTTGTCAACATCAGAAGAGGTGTACGGCAAGGGTGTGTGCTGCCACCTGGCCTATTTTCTCTGTACAGCGAGCACATCATGTGCAAGATTGAATGAAGCCAGGAATTGTGGTCAGTGGCGCCTAATTAATAACCTGAGGTATGCAGACGACACTGTAATCATTTCAACATCTAAAGAAAACTTGAAGAAAATGATCAGTTTTATGCCACCAATGAACTGAATTGAATCCAATGAGCTCTTTAGATTGACCTATCCTTTCACAAATGTTTGTAAAGACACTCAGTGGCGATGGGACTGAAAACACCTGACTTCAAAGATTAATAGCTGTACTTTTGTCCATATAGTGTAGCAAAGCCAAATTTACAAATCCAAAGTATCAAAAAACCCCATTGATCTTATAATGACCAGTTACAGAAAGGGAACCAAGCGGCCAGCTAATGGAGTTGAACATGCAAGTCTTTTGTTAATGCCGATCGATACATACCCAGAGCAGATGTGATATGTGACCCTGCAAAGCATTCATAGCCTTTTTTTTTTCCACTCAGCACCTCTGCATTTTATTTTTTAAACAAATAATCTAAATATTAAATAATATAATGCTAAATCCCTTTCTTGCTGGCTATTCCTCTAACTTTTCTGAGAAACAAAAGAAGGTAAACTTTAGCCACGCACAGCATACTCATTATCTTTTTCTTTACCACGCTGCTGTAGCATCATTAAGTGCCAGTGTCTATATATCTGACAAAGTAAGCTTTATATTGTGAGGACAGCTACCAGGAAATCGCGTCCGCATGGCTGCAGAGGGTAGTGATTATGGAAAGTAGCTTGGTGCTCATTGGTAAGTGTTACCATATATAGAGGCAATATATCATTTGCAATTTCTAGTGTAACGGCTAAACCCGGTTATTATATATCTGCACAGTATTAGTAAAAGTCTTCTGAGATCATTTTGACTCACACTTCAAAGGCAAAAAGGGTCTTCTGACATGTAACAACTTCAAAGTGAGCAAACGCATTGCAGCTGAATGGGGAGTTACTGTAACAGAAGTGAAACAAACGGAAAAAAAGAAACAAAACCTGTCTTCGGACAGCTCAGTGCCACACATCTGAATGCATAACTTGCAGCATGCAAATGACATACAAGAGTGACAAAGCATTGTGGAGGGAGGGAGGGAGGGGTTAGCTTGAGCAGATAAATATAGAAAGAGGAACTGACATTTTCAAAAGCTGTCCTCCCAGCGCTCGCAAGTTTCAGTGATGCGTAGATGTCAAGATCACAGTGCACAGTCTCCCACGCAGCCCACCGTACCCGCCGTTCACACTTGGCTGCTTTAAATTTGCTCTCTTAGTTGTGGTGCGAACTGAAAAGTGTTGGCTCGAGGCAAACCTGCGATGAGATGAAGGTGTCCAGTTAATTGAAAGGAAAGGGGACAAAGATGCAGCTCTTGGTATTAAAGCCATGTGACGAGCACGTGAAAAGCATCCACCTGAATCTCTTGGCAGGTTACCTGTATAAAAAGGTTAGAAAGTTCTCAGATTACCCAACAATGAGGGGGGAAATATGCTATAGTCAAAGAGCACCCTGATTGCGTTTATAGATTCCCACATCAAGCGATTTTTTATCTTGTGACAGCGATCCCTTGGTGCGGTTACTTTTGTTTTTGCTGAATCGATCTATTTTTCTCGATGAAGTCACCCAAGTGGATTGCTCCCCAGCGATGGAAAAGCCGGTGCTAGTTCCTCTTTTTGCAGCTGCTGTACTGCATCCTGTGTGAAGCTGCAACAGGTACGACTTAGCGCTGGCTGCTTGGTGCGTGACCCGGCATCAAGCTTTATCTGCACATCTAAGTAAGGGGTTATTTTGTTAATTCACGCCGCCATGCTGGAGCTGCTCGTGCTTTTACTGAGGCCTACACAAACACAGACACGGGGGAAGAGTCAACAGGTGGACGCTCACCCTGAGTGTGTTCAAACATGACAGTTGGCCTACAGAAAGTAGCAACACAGCAAACCTCGGTCCCCACCTTCCTGTTGCTCGGTTGGCAGAAGGGCATTCTTCTGATCAGGGAGTTTACTCAAAGCTAGCCCAGGCCAAGTAATTGCTACCCACAGTGACAAACAACTCCATTCAGTCTAAGTGTCGGTTTACAGTTTACTCTCCCTCCTCCACTGCGAGGCCCTGCTGACCATTCTGCTTGGTGCCACGCTGCATTAGTGGCCTGTCAGCAGAGCCTCTCCTGACGCATCAACGCCTCGTCAGCCTCCAGACCCGATGCGCTTATATACAAACGCCGTGTGCCACAACCCGTCTGTTTGTGTGTTTATTTCTCTGAAAGTGGAGGTGTGTGTTATGGAGAGAGAAGGAAAGAGTGCGAGAC
This sequence comes from Aulonocara sp. 'chitande type north' Nkhata Bay, assembly GCF_057382095.1. Taxonomy (NCBI): domain Eukaryota; kingdom Metazoa; phylum Chordata; class Actinopteri; order Cichliformes; family Cichlidae; genus Aulonocara; species Aulonocara sp. 'chitande type north' Nkhata Bay. The sequence continues at coordinate 19,058,186 of NC_141354.1, forward strand.
GCAGAATAACAAGACAGAGAAGAACAGAATGTGCAAATGCGTAGGAGAAAGGCAGGGACAGAGAGAGAGAGAAGGCTCTCGCATGTGGTCATTTCGTGTTTTCATAAAGTGCCTACAACCTGTCCTCAATGATCCATTTGCCATCTGAGACCAACTTTAAAAGGCTGTCAAATGCATTTACAATATTCAGCCTCTGTGTCTTGAGACCAATGCCCCCGGTCTGAATGAAACAGTTAGTCAATCACGCACAGAAATCGAAACAAAAAGTCAAACTGCACGTTTTCTTTGTGGAGTCATGAACATGTACAGATGCAGAAAAGTGTTATAAGTTTTTACTTTTCCCTTAAGCAATTATGAATGACAGTGATGAGATTTTTAATTTTCCCAGCTCCGTGAGCATTAACGCTGTCAGCATTGCACCCCATCCTCAACATCTGCGATCAAATGCCACAAACCACCTTTCCAAAACCTGGAAACTGAATGATGCCCACAAACATCCATCAGTCCATCCAGCTTCAGCGTATCCAATTTAAGGTCCGAGGGAGGGTAAAGTTATCATAGGGCGAGACCTTGGGACAGGCTGCCAATCGGCCGCACTCCTTGCACACTAACAAGGTGAAAAACAATTGTCACAATGAATAAATACAGAAATATTTGACCACCGTTGCGCTGAAAGTAAAGAAATGTATTCAGATTGTATTTAAACCAAACCAGAGCATCAAATAAAGCATCTACCTGCCCTGATATGTTTTTATCTCACTATACTGTAAGTTTTCAACTGGAAAGCTTGTCGTTTTTGCTTGATGAAATCATATCCAGTCTGATAACACAAGACAGATGGAATATGGATATACTGAAGGTTTAATGAGAACAAACGTGCATAATCATCGTGCTGCTTTCCCTGCGTTCATCTCGTCTTTCCAGCTGAAAACCCTAGAGAGCTAAAGAAACATAGCTTCACTGTACTGTAAACACGTGGTAGGAAGAATTAAGATGTCAAGATGAGTGTGTCAACACTTGCACGCTGCTTAGAAACAAAGTGCCAGCATTGAGCAAACACTTGCACTTGTCTCTCATTCCAATACCAAAATCCGAGTGCTGCTTTACGGAGGTAATTTGCTATTAACAAGTGTGTGAGAGATCCAGAATTTATGTGTGATGCCTTTGTTTACGCTTTAGATGAACCATGGCAAAAACTCCTGCAAACCAAATGCCCCAGACAGACAGAAATGTGTCACTGGCTACACTCACTCACGCTGGGATGTACAGTCTAGTTTGGCCGTTTGGGATGGTAACGCTGCCGTATCACTACAAAGACACGCTGCTCATGAAGTGTCATATTGTGCGTTTACGGTATGTGACACACGCGCTGTAGATGAGCATTATTCTCTCTCCTGACCACCCAAACTAGAGGTAATTGAGCCCAAAGGTCATGTGACCCGCTTTAGGGGTATTAACTGTGCATTCCTCCATTTGTTATCGGCCCGTAAAGATCTCCTCTAAGGGAAACCTGACTCCAAAAGCCAACTCGCCACCTCTTCTCCCTCCTCTCCCTCCATCCCTCCCGTCTCCAGAGTTGCATCCTTCTGCCTGCGAGCCTGATCATTTGAATACAAAGCAGAGAAACAAAGGTGTCCTTAAAATAGAGATGCTGTCTGCAGTGTGCTTTCAAAGAACCACACTGCAGAGAGAGCGAGAAAATAGAGAGAGGATGAGAGGGGGGGGAAAGGGAAAGAACAAGAAGGAGAGAAAGACAGCAAAAACAACAGGCATATGGTGAGCAAATGAGACACTGTATTGATGTAGGATAGGTGGACAGACACATTGATTTCCTGCTAGTTCTTCTCTGGTTATGTACGGCTGATTTGTCATCCAATCCAGGTTGAAGCACGGTCTCTGAACTTGCCCTAAGCCGGGCTTCACAGGCTTCTCTGTCTCAGTATACACACAGTGGATCATTATGTTACCGCTCAGAATGTTTTCTGTGAGAATCGAGCATGATAGAGTGCATGACGAAGCAAAAGTATCAATTCTATCACCAATTAATTAAATGCTATCCTAACCAATACTCTTACTGCAGTTTAACACAGGCACAACAACACCTGAAAACAACACCTTGACAATGCAAGTCACAAAACTCAGACTCTTACATCTCCCTGTTTAAATGTGGTACTCCGGTTCCACCGGAGAATTTGGAAGAAACTAGCTGCCTGGCACCATTTGCTTTGCGTACCGTCCACCTTTTAAATAAGTACATAGATACTTAGTGGCATGAACACAGAGGCTTTTCCAACCCTGCAGATTAAATCAAAGTGTTTAGGGACAAAGTCTTATAAATAGCAACCAATCAGAGATCCCCTTGGAGTTTCACAGACCAGGTGAAGGAGCAAAGCTCTGTGCAGCATAAACTGTAGAGACAGCAGTGAGAAATGGAGCAAATAAGGTGGTTAAAATCATCACTGGATGATGGGGAAATCCTGCACACTCAACAATAATTGGATGGCAGGCTAACTGAGAGGTGAAGCTCAGCGTGATAAGCTGACAGGTGTCTTCCAGACTAAACATGCGGTTAAAGCGGTTTCAGGGAACATGATACCACGCTCATATCTAACCATTGAACATGATGCTACAGCTTAAAGCCACTCAGCTTAAAAGGGTACGAAGGTCGGATGGGCTGTTTCAGTTTCGGCACCTCTCACAAAGCTCATAAGGCATCTCCTTAAAACAGTGATTTGTTTAACCTGTTTAAAAATCAGGCAGGTTTTTATTACTGGACAGAGCTGTGACTGACTGTGTGTCTGTATTATACTAAAGCATTTTACCATAACAAACGACTCCGACTTTAAATATCCACTGAAGGCTCATAAGTGTGTTTCCAAACTGCTGAACTGCTCTTCTAAGGAAAAGAAAAGCTCTAACTGGATGGCTTCCATGTAACAAGCTTACATGCTAAGCTTTTATATCATAGTTGGACAGGAGGAGATGCCTTTTCATGCACGCTGGACAGATTGTCTGATTTAATTTTCCCCATTCTGGGAGATCGTGGCTCAAGAGTTGGGAGTTCGCCTTGTAATCAGAAGGTTGCCGGTTCGAGCCCCGGCTTGGACAGTCTCGGTCGTTGTGTCCTTGGGCAAGACACTTCACCTGTTACCTACTGGTGGTGGTCAGTTGTCCGGCAGCCTCGCCTCTGTCAGTGCGCCCCAGGGTGGCTGTGGCTACAATGTAGCTTGCCATCACCAGTGTGTGAATGTGTGTGTGACAGGTTGTGTAAAGCGCTTTGGGGTCCTTAGGGACTAGAAAAGCGCTATACAAATACAGGCCATTTATTTACCACTGCTGGACCCAGAGAGCACTTTTAGATGAACCTCTCAGAAAACTCAACAAACTCTAAATTTACAAAACAAATCTGTGCCCTTGATTTGAGGAGGAGCTATTTTTGATATTAGATTTAGATCATCTTTTTTTTTAGTCATCATGCAGCCTTGAAGGTTTACTGCATGGTGTGAAGGTTACTCTTCTAGCTGAATAAAGTATTTACGTATAACGCAGTAAGGCGGTGTTTGCCAGAGTGTCAATATTGTGAGGTAGGAGAACGTGGAACAAAGATTAAAAGATACAGACTTGATTTTCTGTCTTCTTTTCAGTCTGTAACAAAGACAAGTGCAAGTGTTTGCATTCACACTACAAGCTAAACAATCAATAAGTCACTAAAGTCTGTTCATTTTCTAGAAAGCTGAAAAATAAGGGAAACCCTGATGAAGAGCATGTTTGATTCATTGGTTTTTATGGTCAGCTTCTACAGATCCAGTCTAGTTTCAACTAAAAGAAAGCACATGAATTGAGAACAGCACCAGAGTTCAATTAAATGCATTTTTAAAACAAATCAGTTCAACCAAAATAAGGTTTATTTTGGTTGAACTGGACCCGAGTGTTTAATGTCATCGTGAAAAGAGTAAAAGATGAAAACAGGCCGTGTACTCCGGTAACAGATAGACAGAGTTTTCTAAAAGTACGGAAACTTGTTTAGAGACCATGTAAAAAGCTGATGAGCAAGTCATAAGTCTGAACCCACAAAATTCAAACAAATGGCAAGATGTGCCCTCCAGTGAGCCGCTAAACTGAGAGTGAAAATCTAATCTAAAGACAGAAAATCGAATCTGCCGACTCTCAGATAGGATAACTTTCATTACTGTAGCAGTCTGACTCAAAAAAAAGAAAACATCGACTGTGCATACCGTCGAAGTAAAACAGTTTCTCTGCAAAAACGGCGAAATCAAGGAGGCTCTGATTGAGAAGATGGAGCGAAAGACAAGTGGACGAGTGACGACTGATTGAAAGTCAGCGAGAACACTTCCTGTACCGATACCATAAACATAAACTGATAGATTAAAAAAATGAACATCAGTTTGCAGACCTGCCCAGCCTGTGAGTACAGCAACTGTGGTTTGGCATGTGTTGTCAGCTTCGGCATGAATCTTAACTTAAATCTTAACTAAAATGTGAAAAAGATTACTGAATTGGACGGTTTCAGTAACAGGGTGTTAAGCAGTTACAGTAGAAAGTGTGTTACTGCACTCCCACCCATAGAAGAACCTGCTGCATTTTACAACCTTTGGCTTTAAAATGATAACGTCGGTATTTGGGCGCGTTTCGGTGACACACAGTCAGCAGGCCTTGGCAAATGAGAGGCAGAATACAATGCAGCACACTAGTCACCATGAAAAACTGCACTGGGGATAATCTGATAACACTGTAGTTACACAGAAAAGCAATAAACTGTGCATTACATAGATTGATGGGGTAAAACACCGGTACCCTCAACAAAACAAACCACAGCTCCTGGGTTTAGTGCTTCATGAGCAAAAAAAAAAAAAAAAAAGGAAGAAAGAAAGAAAGAAGAAAAAGTTGAGGAGAAGAAAAAAACGTTTTCAACTTCTTGATGAAAACAGCAGTTAACCTATGACACGTGTTTCACCATGCTCCCCGTGAACAGTAGTTACAACTGTAACCAGTGAAAGAGAGTTTCTATCCTTGCAACACGCACAGCTCGCACTCATAAGACAGTGCACGCCATGCACCTAACCATCGAATCCTGCAGAGCAATTTCAGTCCGGGTTTACAATCTCAGTGGAGAATGCAGCTCTCCATTCTACACCCTCCAGCCCCCGTCCTCTCCCAAACCCTCACTAGGGTTTCTCCTGATCTCCTTCTTCTGTGTTATTTAGGCACTCCCACAGTAATGGACACTCTACTTAGGGTGCTGCGAGTGGGAATCCAGCCCCTGCCACTCCAGCTCGTGAATATCAGCTTCTCAGATTTGCTGTGAGCATCCACTAAAACCTGGAGGCTGTTGAGAGAGTGCGAAACAGAGACTGGGCCTGGCGAAACAAAGAGAAAAGGACTCTCCCTCTGTCTTTTACTTCAACGCATGCTTCCAGCCGTGCATCTCAAGCGCTCTCTGTGGAAGCTGGTGTCAGACTGAGCCAGAGGACCCCTGTGACGGTGTAAGACTGCTTTAATGACCCAACTTTTCCTTTAGCTCTGGCCTCTTTCCTGGCTGGGAAACCTGTCATTAAGCAGACATAGAAGGCACGGGGAGGAGAAGGTGGGCGTCCTCAGAGGAAAAGGGCACTACCATTAAGCATATTAGAGTTGCAGAATGTTGATGAGAAAAAACAAAACAGCGTTTGCAGTGACTAAGCTGGGGCTGCTCCCTAGCACTGTGCTGACGGAGCAAAGCTGGGAGAAAAAACAGGGAGGAGGTGGGGGACTACCTGGGTGCAAACATTGGGACTGCTGACTGTTTGAGGTTGTTGAGGACAGCAGGATTACATAATAAAAACCACTGTAACATCTCAGACTTAGGAAGAGCTTCCTACAGCAATCTCTGTCTTTTCCCTCCAAAAATAAACGCTCTCATGTCTCCCGCAGTCGTCTGCTTTTGTTATGGTGGCAAATCCTTAATTATGACTTGACTTATAACACCCAGTTAATTTAATTTCACCGCTGCGTGCCGCTAGCTGAATAGTACTGCAAATCCTTTAAAAGGGGCGAATAAGGAATGGATGGATAGATTTATTTTGCAGGATTTTCAGCCTCCACAGTTTGCCCTGTGTTTTGGGAGGGGTCTCCTCCCAACTTTACCCACATCTCATTCATCTTAGCTCCCGGGAAAGCCAAGACTTTTAGCATCCAGTTGTGGATAAACATCCACATGCTTTTTTTTTTTTTCCCATTTTCTATCATCTGTTTATTTTCCCAATTACACTGGGTGAGTCTGTGTCAGCAGCTCTGGGGTTTTGCACTGGCAGGAGGCGGAGAGAGGGAAGGGAGTATCCTCTCCCAGGGTGAGGAAGTTTCTAGAGGAAGCATGGTACAGACAGTCGTGTGCGTGCGTGTGTGTGTGTGTGTCAAATACCTCGTGGTCATTATGATAAGTGCAGAAAGAAATATATTTACAATTGTGTAACAAAAAAAGAGCCAAAATATAAAAGACAGTTTTCTTCCTTCTTTCCACACATCCCCTAATAATGGGGCTCGTGCTTTGCCTGCTGATCCGCTCAGATTGTGTCACAAATGTGTCATGAGATTACTTCACTAAAGCCACGGCGTGTTGTGGACATCCTTCACATACTTGCAGGCCTTCTGGTTAATTCTGAGGCTGACGGATAAACTCGTCTCAGTAAGGATTTATGAGGCTTTTCACACAGACAACTAAAAAAGCAAACGTGGTTTTGAGACCTGAAATTTAAAATTTAAACTTAAAAACAAAACAAAAACAAAAACAAACAAGAAACTAAAACATTATTTCAGGCTAAGAAGACAAACAGATTTCTGTCACAGCCCAAAGTTTTCAGGGCCAAACTGCATCCGTCTGCTTCTAAAATGAGGCAACAAAATGCAAGCAGTTAGACAATCAGAGTGTCAGAAAGCCCACTGTTTAGCTCCCTCCTCATTTAGAGGCCAAGCCAGAAAGTGAAGCACACCTATAATAACGCTAATTCCTCAATAAACAGGAAAACACGGGTCTGTGGACTGGTGGAATTTTACAATGACAGCCAGGGTGATAATTTTTCTGTTTGCCTGTGAAAAACACGGGTTTGTTGATCACATGGAGCTATTTTAAAAGCTTAACTCGACTTAGATTGACTATTAAAAACAGTGACTCAAAGCTGTGCTACAAAAACAAGTTTTGTTTTTACATTTTTCTGGATTTATTTCATTTAAAGCCTGACAAAAAACGACATCAGATTAGGGAGACTGCCACAAGTTGGTGAATTATCCGAGTGAAAAAAAAAGTTCCTCTGAATCAGTTCCTGGACATATTTAACAAAATAACCTGTAATCTTTGCAAATTTTAGACCTTGCCTAAATAAATCAAACCTGTTCGACAAAATCAAACCAGGAAGATTTCCCACCCCCCGTATCCCCTGCACTTATTGCAAGCAAGGAAAGACCTTTTGCTTTGGAACGGCACCAATGTAGCGTGAAGAGATACATCTGACAGTGTTACACTGGAATATGACAGGCACTTTGATTTTATTGAAGTACAGCAGTCGCTCTGTCTTCTGTCTAGGCCAAGCTAGGAAAGTTATCTGTAGGAATGCTCATGCAAATATTGACCTTCAATTAGGTGAAACAGACACCCGCGCTTAGGGGCTGCAATATGGAGACATCAGCAAAAACATCGTACAGGCAAACACGTACAGAATACATCTAAGTGTGCAGAGTGTATGTAAACACATCGTGTGTCAATACGCCTCCTTTTAATGCCAGTGTACTGACAACTGCAAAATCTGAAGACTTATAAAGGTAGTTTTAACCTCAAACAGGATGTCAACAAAGCATCTGCAGCATCACAAAACCACAAAAAACACGAGCTATTTGGTGCTAACACAGAACAAACGCAGACCAAAATGTGGGGAGTTTCATGACCTTTAAAGTATAAAGAGAGAATGGCCTTCCCAACTGACACCAGTTGACCACACTCTTGCATAATTAACAGCATCTAAAGTGAGGTGTTCTTTGCATGACCTTACCTGACAACGTCAGGGCATAGCTTGCCTAGAAAGACTGTGAGAAACAGCAAATAGATGCACGTGTGCAGCCCACAGCCCACATGTGCATTTTTCAGATTAATTATATTTTTAATACAGCATCGTATTCACCGGTTCGACCGATATATTGGATCACACCGCAGGGCATGGCAAATATATGTAAAGAAATAAATAAATAAGGGCATGCCCCGGAGTTCCCCGTAAGCCAACACAGCTCACATCATGTAAGGCACAGCAAGTAAGAAAGAACGGCGCACTCTCCCTCCCTCCCCACTTCAGTGACAGTGACATGGCTGGGGAGGATTGTGCTGGAGCATCGCCTGCTGTCTTGATTTGCTCGGCAGATCCACGGCAGGGTTGGAAGGATTCTGCCCTCCCAAAGCCCTCTTACCCTCCTGCGGAGCAGAAATCCCCTCCAATCCTCACTTACTGCTCCTGCAGGAGTGCCTTACTCACTGAGACAAAGGACTCCATTAGAGGAGAGGAGAGAAATCAGCTCTAAAGAGAGGAGGGAAAGCTAGTATGAGGACATGCACACACACATATAAATATATATATATAACTATATAAGTGTTCAGCACTGTGTCTGCATCGCCTGCATAGTTTACACACTCTCATGGGACTGATATAAGATGAGACAGATTGAGAGCCTGCATCTGAGGACACAGCAATAGGATTTCAGAGAAGTTAAAGCAGAGGTAAACACTAGTTATCTTTGCAGGTGTCAGTTAATGAACACAGATTAGAGCGGTGAACAGGCATCATCTGGAGATTGCAATCTGTGCAGATGCATTGCACGCTGAGGGGTGTGGTCAGAGCGGTGTCTTGGGAGTCGGCAAGTGAAAGCGAGAGATTTGGAAAGTGGTGGAGATATCTGGTAGTGAAATATAATAACTTGCCTGCACCATCGATCAATACGCACACTGGGTGCGTTCTCTTTCTTTCAAGCCAACAGATGCAAAAAAAAAACAAACAAACTGGAGGATTATATGCCTGACCTCCAAAAAGTGCGATTTAATTCTTTCACATAACTGCTAACTCTAAAGCTGAAACTTTATCGTGCGTGTTATCACTTTTGCTTTTGTGTTTTTTCAAGCACTGATCAGCCTCGCCCCCAGTATTACACAAAGCTCAGCAGTGATATCCTGGCGGAGCCCCCTTTCAGACATACCTGTGGTGTGGAGCACAGAGGCTTACAATCATACTACAACAATAAGTATTGCAAAATGCCGGCCGCTGCAGACAGCGAACCCCGTGCACAAAAATGCCCTCCGTGTTGATATAAGGAGAAAACACACAGATTGTTGCATATCCTAAAGACGACAACAGAAAATACAAATCTGGTGATAATGGCAATTTATTGGGTCTCGAGAAAAGTTGGGAGTTAGGATGTAATCAACTTGTCGCCTATTTTCGAAGAAGGATTGTCATTACGTGCAGCAAACCTCTCGACATTCCACTTGGCTACCAATGGTGCTCGAGTGGGTAATGATTAACGCTTACGGAGGGAGTGTTCGAGCGAGTAACCACTTTGTTGCGCTTTCTCTTCCTGTAAGAACCTTCACTGCCTGCACGGACATCACCGTCCAAGATTATCATTGTATAACCTGGACGAGCACACCTGGGAGCGGGCCAGGTGGCGGCACTAACACACATACGGCACAGACTCTGGTCCCTGCCTGGCAAACACAAAGAAACTCCATTTGAAGGGGCCAGCCAATACACAGGCCCGGGTAGGAGGCTGAGTGTAGGCCAGACACTGATAAACAACTGTAACCCCTGCAAACAAACACAAACACACACACTGACCTAAATGACACCAAAGCAGAGTCATGCACTACACAGAAGGCCACAGGGCTAGATAAGTGAAGAAAATGCTTTTTAATATTCAGAATGCATTACAGTGTTACTGAATGCCTGCAAAAGGATTATTGGGCTACTGGGGCATTTGTGAAGTTGCCAGATTGGCACTCCTGACCTCCATTTTACTCTGTGTGCATTTGTGCAATTTGTGTATCCAAGACTTGTTCCTGGTTTACTGTTTACTGCCTCTGAGCACTACAGTGCATCTATTCTTCTCCGGTGCCTCGGAGGAACAGGATTAGTGACCAGCCACAGAGAGATGAAAGATGTGCCCTCTTACCACACATCTTCAACATGTGTTCTTTTTTCCCCCATGAAGATCCCAATAAAACCCCTCAACATCCTCTCGAAGAAAACAAGACTTAAACCTGCTCGCACACACCAACAGCACCAGAGCCAACGCTCGGTTTGAATTTTCGTAGAAAGGTGTGACGCCGTCCGTGAAACATTTCGCGTTAAAGGTTCAGTCTAAACTGCCAAGCTCGCTTTGAAAAAAACCACACATGCTCCCCGACCTTCCTGCTCCGGTGCTACAGTGCTTATCAGACCTTGCTGTCTGCAGGGGATGCATCTGAAGGTTTGAGCAGGAACTCGACAAGACCCCTTGCTGCCAATGGCATTTCATGCAGTAAATCAACACGTTGCCACCTGCAAGGTTGAGTGAGAGTGCGAGAGCTGCAGAGGGTATGCCAGGTGACTGTGGGTGCACGTGAAAGTAGGGATATGGGGTATAAGCTGTTATTAATTGACCAGAACTGGCCTGTTTTCTCAAGTGGTACTCGTGCCAGTGGGAGAGACACCAAGACATAGAGCAGAGTCGAAGTTCTTTAGTAATCACTGTTACTCCTGACACTTATATTTGCTCTTATTGTGCCTGATCAAACTTATTGCTCAAGACTTCAGCTACGACACTGAATATTTTTTATATAGTGAACTGGCATTGCTAATCCGTTGACTTGTGTGTATACACACACACACACACACACACACACACACACATATATATATAAAAACAGGTTCTGCAAGACCTTCGTTTCCAACTTTAAGACGTAGTAATCTCTGACAGCAGGTATTTTGTCCAATGACCAAATCCTCCACGACGCGAACAGTCTTGGAATTCTGCAAGGAAATGGAGCGGCGCTCTCCTCAGGTGCCTGCTGAGCTAGCGCCTTCCTTCAGCCAGCAACACCACAAACTGGTCTTGATCCAGGCCAGAGTGGAGCACCGTAAGTTCGCCACTTTCTGCTGATTCACTAAGAAATAATTGCATATAGGCCTCTCTCCCTTTTCACCCCACACCACCTTTACTACTATGGTGTGACATCTTACTGTATCTTTGTGGTGGGACTTAAAAGAGTACAGCTGGCAGACGTCGCCAAGGACGCTGCAGCATAGAGGCTGCTGTGTTTGTTTCCTTTTCAAATGCTTGCACTGATGAGGTACTGAACCTCATCTCCTATGTAAAACACAACAAAACAAAACAAAAACGAGACAGCATCAGCTGGCTGTGGTCTTCATCTACACAGAACAACAGATTTCAAGTGCTATGATTTCAGATTTCAATGCTTTCCTCCCCACTGCTGTCAGACTCCATAATAAAGACTTTAACTGATCAAGCACACACATCCATACATATGCAATAATACTAAGTGCAATAATCCTTTCTGTCATCGTTGTATTTTTACTCAGTTGTATATAGTATTTGTATTTGTATTCTATTTTTATCTTATTGTATATTTATTTTATTTTATTCTACTGTATATAGTATTTTATTTTATTCTATTCTGTACAGTTGTGTACTGTATTTATTCTTATTGTATTCTAATTTTTGCCTCATAACTTTTGCACTGTCCACTTCCTGCTGTGACAAAACAAATTTCCCACGTGTGGGACTAATAAAGGTTATCTTATCTTATCTTATCTATCCATATCTCACTTCCTGTAAAAGTAACATCAGAGGTGCAAAACCATGACTTTGCCTTATGCCAACTTCTGATTTTACACAGACAGATAGAGTTACACTAAAACTCAATGACACAACTTCAAGTAGATGAAAAGACCAACAAAAAAAAACCTGTTTTGTTAACTGAGCCCATCTATCATATAAAAGCAGATCAACAGAGTACAAAAGCATGATGTCATCGTCCAAAAATCTGCCAAGTGTAGGTGTAGCCCATTACAAATAACTTCACAGGCCTGATCGTGAATCGCGTGTTTATGCGTAGCGTGCGTGTGCTAGCCCCCCATCCCCACCACTCCTGCTCTCCTCAGCCGGTTAGCTATTGAGGACAGCCGGGGTGAGTGAAGGTGCATGATGAAGCATATGCTGTCAGCTGTATATGTGCAGCGCCCCTGCCGCTACTTCAGCGTACAGTACTTTGGTGAAAAGGGGAAAAAAAAACTCGCTCTGCTGCTCGGGTCCGCTACACGCAACACATCTTTAATCATTTATCACCAAAACGCATCGCTCAACTTCATATCACACTCACGCTTTTCAAAATAAATAAACACCAAAAATAAAATAAAATACGGCCGGGATCAGCTGTCAACTTCACACCGTGTACCCCTCCCCTCTCTGTCTCTCTCGCGCTTTCTTTCTGACGAGCACCACAAGCCAAATGAAAGTAAGTAACAAACAGCCGACACGGTTCATATTTACCAGCTTGCTACAGTGCTGGCGCTGCAGCCATTTATCCCGTTGCGAAGGAGCCAGAAGTCCGCATTTCCTGGATTGTGATGCGCCGGGATCAGCTGCTGTGCGCCCGGGTTTCTGTGCAGGGAGGACCGGAGGGGCTGGTTGTGCTTCCCACTGTTGTGTCAGACCGGACAGCGATGCCACGTTCAGCAGATCGCCACAAAAAAACAACATCTCGCCCTACGCAAGACACACTCCGCGGTTCCGCACCACCCCGCGCGGTAGGTCCGGTGGGCACCGCCCTCCCGTCAGCCTCCACCAGTGGGCTGGCGCGCCGTGCCCCGCCTCATGAATAATCATAAGCTGTAGAAGGACGCCATTGGTTGAGAGGAGCGGTTCCTGGTTAATGCTGTTAATTCTAATTAGCTAGACAAGCTCGCGCAGTGAGCGTGAGAGTTCTGGAGTCAAACTGAGCCGTTTATCCACTTTGTTTTCCTCCGTGGACCTACACCATCACCGCACACCTCCATCCTGTACCACAACAGTCTACTTGAACGAGTGACTGAGATGACATCACACAAAAGATCTTAACAATGATTTGTTATGAGCTGAAACCATAAATGAATTAACTTCAATTGCGCAAGGGTGCTGTGCCATTCTGCAGTTTTAGGACCCGATACCAAGTAAATACAGGGCCAATGTAACGATATCCCTAAGGATACTTTTAACCTTTAAAGGGAGCTTATGTAGGGAACCGTGTTATGTTTATGAGATGAATGATCATCAGTTAGCCAAAGTTGAACCCATTTTAATGGCCAATTGATTACTGATTTTTACTTTCCACAATAATTGCTTGATATAACGTTATAACAGGCCTGGTATGTAAATGTGTCTGTCTCTAAATCATATTGGGTATGATTCAGAGACAGACACATAAGTATTAAGCCTATCCTGCTATCGTGCTAGTACCGTTCCAATATCAATACAAGTTTAGGGATGGACACTATCGATATTTGGATCGATCTGCTCACTTCTAGTTTGCAGTTTTTGGCAGACACCCGGCTGCAACGGGTGCTGATCTGTTGACCATGGCTCTCTGACCTTCTCCTATTTGTGGGCCCATAAGTAGGGACTTATAGGAGGTAGATGCAAAAGGTCAATGAGAAAGGCATTCCTGGAGATCAAATGGTAATCAAAGGCCAGTGGACATCAGAGTGCACGAGTTGTGGTAACTGGCAGCCGGAGCTTATCTCTTCACCTGACTCACCCATCGTCACTGCCAAGGCATCCAGCAACTGAATTGCACATGTCCTGATGTTTCACTGGAGAATGCACTTGTGAGCGTACAGTTAGTCCTGCTCTTTTGTGTCTTATATTTTCTGAGCTGTCTGTGCATCTGCATCCAGCACAAAAACTCTTTGTTCTCGTGGCTGAGAACAGCTCTGCAGCGGAGAGGGGAAAAGGAAAGGAAAAGTGCGAGGGAGGTTGAGAGGGAGGGGTGGATGCGAGGAGAGGTGTAGAAACGAGAGGATGGGAAAGCAAAGAAAAACGGCGTTAGGAAGTGAGAGACGGAGGAAGAGACAGTGAAAGGAGCGGGGACACGCTGTGGTGTGAGCGCTCCGGAGTGCTACAATATGACTCTGACGAGTTTATGTAACCAGACCGGCCTGGCATTTGGCTCACAGCAGACGCCGGGTGCGCTAACTATTATATAACTGCATTAGCTGCTCCTCTGAGCTGAGGGAGAGCATGCGCACACACTCAGACTTGTAGACTTCCAGCTTAGAGCAGAGGGACTGCTTTGCACTGTAGCCTGTGCTGTGCGAGAACGTGGAAATACAGAGGAAGTTCATCAGTTCAACAGGAACGAGCAGAGCTGTTAGCGGACCATACATATTTAGTGGAGAGAAACTGCACAGCGCAGTCTGTCGGGAATCAGCATCTTCCCATCATCCAGCAACAAGTTTCCAATCCCGAAAAGCCTAATTGGGGCTTAATGTTGGGTAAATGTTTCCAGTGCTCGTGCAGTATGCCAGCAGGGTCCAAACTCAATTAGCTCCCCTGCATGCAGTGCATAATCCAATGGGCCTGGATTCCACTCTTAAAACCCAATTACACCTCAGACAGGCATTTCCAGTCATTCCGTCAAAGAGGTGGTCAGGGATGCATAACCCCTAACAAAAACGGTACTTATCTAAATCAGCATCAGGAGAAGTCAACACCGCTCACTGTTCAATATTTGCAATATGAAAGTGCGAAACAAAACTGAAATAGTCTCATGCTTTAGTGCGGAGGCGGAACTCGTTCTTGACTAAAATGCGGCCAAACACTGACATTTGCAAGCCGAGATTAAGGTCAGGGCTAACACTGCAAGTGATAACGATTGTCTGAATCAATCTAAAATTAAAAATCCCAGCAGGCCTAACTAAGCATGGCTGCAGAGCTACACTAAGTGGCTCATAATCAGCACATTACAGCTCCCGATTATTACGGCGACAAATTGCATCTGATGATAACAGAGGAAATGAAAGTGAGATTTATGACGCTGGAGCCAATGGCCGAAGACGAGGAGAGTCTTAAATCTACTCAATGAGAAAACCAGATCTCACATTTGTACACCTGATGATAGCAGGGGAAATAAAAGTGAAATTTATGACGCCTGGCTAATTTGTTCTCGGGTGCTGGTGCTGCCTGAATTCAGAGGCTGTTACATTTCAGATGGGGCTAATGAAAGAAGAGTGTTTGTTTAATAAGTCTGATTGTTTTATAATGTAAACGCTCCAGTCAGTGAGGGAGAAATGAAGAAATAGGAGATAAAACAGTTTTGTGGGGTCAAAGCGTCAGAGATTTGGAGGATGTGCTGCAAGCCTGCTCCTGTCAGAGGACAGACATGGCTTCTTTCAGTTTTGGTAGTTTACTACAAATGCCTGTGCGTTTGACAGTGATTACACAAGACTTGACATGCACTCTGTTTCTCCATGAAGTGAAGTCACATGTCAGGCACAAGTATGCAGACAAAAACTGCAAAAAGCCAAAAGGAAAGGCTGGCAAACATGCATGCAATGCGCAGTGTTCCAGCATCACCACATCACAACAAGCCAAATGCAGAAACAGAGCATTGGATATCACACCTGCAGCTGCAGTTAAAAATTGTTCAGTTTTTCAGTAAAGTCCTTTACGCAGATGTTGCAGCCACACAACTGCTGTCCTCTCCTGTGGCAGTTGTGTTTTCCCGGCTTGTCCAAATTTAAATCTGTTGAATAGTCATAATTGGACTCCAACAAGTAACGTACATGTTTACAGAAATGGAAGAATGCACTTTGCACACCATAATATTTTCAGAGCTGTTTTCTTTAAGGATTTAGTGAAGTGTTGTCATCTTCCCCACAGTGTTTAGGAAGTCTTTGTTTCCTCAGCTTAAAGTGAAATAAATCAGATTTCAGTCTGTCAAACAGGCACAATCCATCAACTCAGGATTGAAATGGATAGGCTGATGGAGGGGTGTTGCTGTAGGAGGGTGGAGGTCCACAGGAGGAAGTATGTCCTGAATATTTCCACATTCAGAGCCGACTGGATTGAGTGAGTGCAGCAGCCAAAACCAACATGTCCTGTCTACCAGCCAGGCAAGGAGGAAATAACACAGCGGAGATTGGCACACACTGTGCTGTCTCTGTACCAGCAGAGAGGAGCGATTGCACACATTTTGCTGCTTTGATTTCGAGTTAAGAACAAATGTGTAAAACATGGTGAGAGCTGAACCCTTTTATAGACTGGAAATGGTTCACTTTCAGTTTAGCGTTGTACTCGTGTGACAACAAGATAACTACAAGTACAATCAGCAAAGCATTAGCAGCTGATGAGTGTCCCCCAATCACACAACTGATGGACAGATAAAAATCAGCACATTAGCGCCTGTGAGCTCCTTCTCAGTCCCAGACTCTGGTGCCTCATCACTTTAATCTACATGTTAGGAAAAGAGTGCAATCAGCCTGCGTCCACCATTAGCACCCATAAGCATGAAGGATTCATGTCCAATCTATAACACGAAACCTGAATAGCCCTACAATGGCAAAGCCACCAAAGAAACAAGCACAGCTCTGCCCACAAACAGGTTTTGGTGTAAAACTCCACGTTTGTAGTTGTGATTTATTTATTTAATCCAAAGTTTGTATTGAGACTCATTTAAAACAATGAGTGGAGAAGCGTTTCATCTTTATTAAAAACTGAGTCTATACATAAATTACGTTTACAGTTTATGTTACAGACCAGTGCTTTATGGCATGCAATGACCAGATTGCCACGATGTAAGGCAAGGTGTAGTAAGCACATCAGCATTAGTGATCTATTAGGATACTTTTTGAAAAGTGGAACTACAGAAAGGCACTTAATAGTGTTATGAAATTTTAAATCATGATCCAACATGAAATTTATCTGTAATATTCCCCTTAATGTGACAAAATATATAAACAACGTTAAAAAAAGTTAAATCAATCAGAAAACTTTTGAAAAACTGCATTCACTACACTCATATGCAGCCAAAGAAACACAACATCCGATTCATGTGTGTGTCCAGCGAAATGTCTGAAAATGACAACTGCAAATCAGGATTGTACCAAAAACTTTTTCCACAATTACAAAATATACTCACCTTATTTCAACTCATTCCAGTCAGACTGAAATTGAGGTAACAACTATATAATGCATATGTAAGAGTACTGTATCACCATTACAGCCATCGAATCACTACGAAAGTCAATACCAGCAATAAAAATCAATAACAGCAATTTGAAAATGCATTATTATTGTTTTGTACATTGAGACATTTAAAAATCCAGTTTTTAGCCTAATAATTCACGGTGCAACCTCCTTACTATAATGGCATTTGTAAATGCAGGTAGGGTGGGATTTATGCTTCACCTCCTGAACCATACCACTGCACGACGCTGACTGCTACGGATCAATACAAGAATCCTTGCTGCAAACAGTTTGCTATACATGACATAAACACTGTTGTCTGTGGCTGTCAGAGGCATGGAAAAGCTTAGCACCGGAGAAAAATCATCTTAGCTTGGAGCAGACGAGGAAGAGCTGAGATTAGACTGGCTGTCTATTAGGACACTCTTGCTCAAGGTGCAATCACATGTATTTGCTTGCAGCCTAGTAGCCGCGGGGAAGCCCTGTTATGATCTGAAGGGCGTGCCATATTAGTCTTATCTAGTTTTCACAGTCACCTCATTCTGAGGCTCCCGATCAGGGCTCTCCTCGGTGCCCCCTGCAGTAAAGGAGTACAGCTAATCAGGGGTATTCCAGATTGAGCCAATCAGAGAGCTCTGATCTGAAAGACCTTTAAAAGGGAATCTAACTGAAATGTCTGAGGTATTGAGAAAGTGCCTTGTTGCTGAGTCGTTGTTATGGAATTTAAAACTTAGAACGGAGGTACTGGTGCTTATATGCTCACACTACAGAAGGTAGGGCGGCAAGCCTATTAATGTGAGTCACTGGAAAATGAAAAATTCCCATGGGTAAGTAAAGACTCTAAACTTACCAAACATTTAAAATCTTCTTAAACAATATCTGTTTTAATTATTACACCAAATAAGCCAACCAAGAGGTGTAAACCAACACAAACACAATAACAACACATACAAATGTAAAAACAAAAACAAAACAGAAACATCAAGAAATAAAAATTCTTAATAACATTCTTTCTGTTTCCTTCTTAGCAACTTGACTTCACCAGCCGCCAAAAAACAGAAAACAAATAATCAAATATAAGTGAAAGATGATGCACGCTCAGCTGAAATCCCTGTCAGGGAAAATAAGAGGGGCAATGAGGGTCCAAAGGTAAAGCCCGAGGCCCAGCCAGCTGGAACTCATCTTCACCCAAACAGCTGGCATAGTGCTCTGCATGACCTGGGTGTTGGTTTCTGGTCTGTTGGAGGACACAGAGTGAAAAGCAGCAATTTAGTTTACACCAACTCAACCTACCACATGTTTGGAAATTCATCCACACTTCCTCTACATACATGAATTGGTCACAAAAGAAAGAAAAAACAAAGATACTCTGGTGGTGGGTGAGGTTCATCTAAACCGAGATGATTCAAGAGGCTGCCATTCAATCTGTGCTGAAAGAATGAAGAACTTTCAGGTGAACTAGTCTGCCCTCTGGTGGTTCGATTGGAGGGTGTCAGAACTTTAAACCGCCACATAAACATTGAAACATGTTTTATCCTTTGTTTTGTTTTTTATCTTTAAATGTTTTACCAAGGAGCTCCACTGCTACTGTGCCGCGATCACAAGTAGCTGTATGTAAGTAACTGATAAAGGTGAAAATTATGGATTTTAAATTCACCGTCAGGGTCAAAAGTCTCATATCGTACCTGTTGCTT
This sequence comes from Aulonocara sp. 'chitande type north' Nkhata Bay, assembly GCF_057382095.1. Classification (NCBI taxonomy): domain Eukaryota; kingdom Metazoa; phylum Chordata; class Actinopteri; order Cichliformes; family Cichlidae; genus Aulonocara; species Aulonocara sp. 'chitande type north' Nkhata Bay. Next base: position 19,077,130 of record NC_141354.1, read on the forward strand.
CATGTCTGTCAGTCTGCTGTGAGTACTTACTTGTACCAGTTGGTAAGAGTCATCATGATGTACAGAGAGGCCAGACAGAGGTGGAAATGGAAAAAGGAGTAGTTGTAAGTGACACTCTCCTCTTCATTGTCAACAGCCCTGCGGATACCATCCTCTCCAACCACACCCTCTCCACCTGACCCTCCGCCCTCCTCTGTCTGCATCAGCTTGTTTACCTGGGTGTTGCTGGATGAACGGATACTGAGGGAGAGACAGAATGAGGAAGTTTAACAAAAGCAAATAAAACAGAACATATATTATTTTCCGGCACTGCTAATCTTACCTGGCATAGAGAGTACAAAAGAGGAAGATGATCAATCCCACAATGCCCTGAGCATCCCACCACTGCACCTGTCCTGTAGGGCTGCCACCAGACGGTTGAGTGGTGTTGACGTTTGACACTAGACTCAACAGGCTGGGGTTACACTTACGATCTGTGCACAGAAGACCACAAAGAAATTGTACACACCAATTATAAAATGATTTGAAAAGCACATTATTATACAGTGAGAAGGTCTGCAAAATGACATATTAATGAATTAAAGTCTCTGACTTCCATCTTGACTATAATGGCAATACACATTTTTTAATGTTTTTTTTCCTCTTCTGTAACTAACAGCACTGAAGATGCAACTTTAAAGTATCAAAAATCCATGAATACACCTTTTTCCCTTTACTGTTAAACTTCTAACATTTAAACGTTTAATTATTTATTCAATGTTTTTCATCTCAACAGTGTCTTTCACACTAGTGCTTCACTGGTGTGAAAGTTGCTTCACAACTCAACTTCAATTTTATTTATATAGTAGCAAATCACAAGAGTCAGGCACTTTAATATTGTAAGTTAAAGACTCGACAATATTACAGAGAAAACCTCAACAATCACACAAACTCCTATAAGCAAGCACTTGGCAACAGTAGGAATGAAAAACTCCCTTTTAACAGGAAGACACCTCCAGCAGAACCAGGCTCAGGGATGGGCAGCCATTTGCCAGTACTGATAAAGTGTGAGCAGAACAATAGGGAAAAAAAACCTGACCTCTGACCTTGAGGTTGAAGTCACTCACATTCAAACTCGTCTGAGATTTTTAGCAAATACACCTATCGTATTCATTTGAAAATCTGACGTCACCTCGTTCTCCAGTTATTGTATTCACTAAATTGGTCGTCCACAGCTTTGAGATGACGAGTCATTACATCTTCAGCGTCACGTCAGTGGGACTAAGATGACTACATCTTAACATGAATGTAACTAGTCAGCACAACACTGCCCATTGTGACTACTCACAGGGGACATGCAACTCACATGAAAATGAGACACAGAGGGTGTGCTAACTATTAGCAAAAAGCAGCTCTTTGTTTATTTAGAGTCCCAGGGAAAAACTCACCTTTCAAATAAAAATGCTGCGACAAATAAACAGCAAGTACATATAATAAATGACAACAGTCAGGAAACAGGAAAAAAAAAAAAGCATGCAGGTAAAACCGAAGGTAGACTTAGGATTAAGAAGTCAGAAGACTCACTGGGATTGTTGGTCATCGCAGACCAGGTGACATACATGGTGTAGAGGGAAATAATAGAAGCCTGAAGCAGACCAGAGTACGGTTGAGTTGCCTGTAAATAGAAAAAGTAAAAATATTTAACAAAATAATAATAAAATAAAATGTTCAGCTGCTTTGAAAGGAAGGTTTATTTAACAGTGTTTGAATGTGCTGCTTGTTTGCATCACAAACTCAACAGAGCCTATGAAAAAATACTCATTCATAAAGACTTGGGGAAGAATATTGACAAAACACTCAGAAAACCTGACCTCTGACCTTGAGGTTTAGGCCACAGAGACTTTAACTCATCTGAGACTGAAATAAATATCATAGTTTGATCTACCAATAAAGTCCTACGTTGCATGTTTTTTGAGTTATCACATTTACAATCTTTTGGGTGCACGCCATTCGCCCGCCCATAGGTTGACAATACCCCATCAACCTTTTACAACTAAGTGGTAAAAAGTACTTAAAAGGATTTAAAGGTACTTAAAACTAAAAAGTACTTAAACCATCAAAAGTTAACTAAAGCCATTAACAGAATGCAAAGAAACAACTGCCATGAGTTTCTATACAAAACATGGGGGAAAAGAAAATAAGAAATAAAAAAAGAGACATTAAGTGAACTTAAAAATAGGTGTAGTGTACTTTTGTGATACACCAATTTGTATCACAAGATAGGGCAGACTGGTTGCTACACTAAGTCCAATGTGAGAGGAAGAGGAAATGCTGATGGCAAGGCAGATATGAAAGGTTTTAGTTATCAGGGCAGCAAACATTGCCTGAAGGACCTGGAAAGCAGCCCTTATTACTACCAGCACTAATTCCTGGAAAGAAACCAGAGAAAAAAAAAATACAAACAGCAGCAAAACGCAAACATCCGGGTTTCTTTCAAGCACTGGTATCTGCCAGAAAACAAGTTCAGTCCGCTGACTGCGACAGGGAGGGTGGCAGGCTTTCTGCTGCAGCCGATGAATGTACTGCTGTCTGTTAGCTATGAAGCTAAAGTGTATGAAACAAATGAAGTAGCTGCAAAGGTACAGCTGCCATGTCGCTACCAACCCAGGAGGTGAGAGAAAAGGAGATCAGTTAGAGAGCACTGAATAATGCTTACACGAGTTCACACACAGCAAACGAGGATATAGCCTACTGTAATTAATTAGGTATTAGGTTGGCTGAACAAGTTATTACAATTTTCTTAGAGCTTCTCAGATTTTCTAAGCTGTTTACATTAAAAGTTACACTTTTTGACTATAAAAATAAAAACCTCACTCTGCTTAAGCTAATAATAACAATGTGTTTGCTGTATGTGAATAACAGCTATGTACCAAATCATTAACCAGGGTATTGTTTGCATTTACCAACCTCCTCCATATAAGGAGGCTGTATTCTATTCCAACTGTAAGAGTAACAGACGAGGTACTTCTGAGCAGGTCACATGTGTGTCACACAGGGATAACGCAGACCACCATTTACTGTCACATCCACACCTAAGACTAATTTGGACACACCAGTTAACCTAACAAACACGTTTTTGTACTGTGATTACTGTTACTGCAGAACATGCAAACTACACTCAGAAAGCCAGCTGACCAGGAAGTTGTTGCACTGCCCCAAACTTAGACAACATTCAGTTTTTCTGTTTCTGGTAAGAGAGTTGGGCTACAACACAAAACATTTGCCTAGCTCTGGTAGACACCGTTCCCTAGTGGTTCACATTTTACAAATCCAGTAAATACCTTTAACCTCTTGCAATCGCTCCTGTGCGGTATCCAACATGAAGAAATACAGTTTCCATGTTTGTACCTGTATCTTTGGTAAGACGGAAACAATGGAGACGATGACGCAGAAGATAAGGTTGAGGCTGATGAAGACTTTGTGCTCTGTGCAGTTATCTGGCATTGTATAGTAAATGTAGAAAAGCACCACAGCAGCGATAGCCAGTGCATAGTGGAGGACAGTGAAAGACAGCAGCCCTGGAATTGAAATGAATACACAATAACATTAATGATGGTATAACAGGATTATTATTTTAAGAAAAATGATGAAATTGACTCGGGCAGCAGAGAAGCTCTGCTTCATCCTGTGTCAATGCCAGAAATGTCACATACCAATATAACTCAATGCTAAATCAGATTTTGTGCGCTATCATTATTTTAAAAAGTCATTACAGTATCAAATATGGAGTCTATCACAAAACTCTTGAATACGTTACCTGCAAACCAGCATTTGTTCCCATTTTCAGCATTTTCTACCCAGGCTTTGTTCCAGGAGTGGGCAAAGTCAATGAGGAGTATGAGTTGGATTATAATGAAGATAAAGGATCCCACCAATCCGAAGTAAAACCACACTGTGAAATGAAAAGGAAAAGATACAGCATCCTCAATCTGCTGAACAGGTATGTGTATATTCTCATTATCATTTCTCAAGAAAAGGATATAGTACAGTTGCTGTTTCTTGTAATTCAGCAAACAGATATTCATACCATCGTGAAATGTCCCATCAGGGATGAAAAAGGCTCCCACTGTAATCCCGACCAGGATCAGAAACTTAAAGAACCAGAACCTGAAGATTTACAAACTTACAATTAGTACAGAAGAAATACAGAAGTAGTACAGTACACATACCTCCCTCCCTGAACCCATTCTTCTGCAATTTAAAAAAAAAGGTTCTCACCCATTTTGAATAGCTGCACGTGGGTCTTTACTGCTACGGACACGAATCATGATGACACAGAACAGAAAGAAGAAGCAGGTCATGGCAAAGCACATTCGATACACAGACTTGTACCCCACGATGACATTACAGTCAACCTGGTTTTCAATACCAGGTATTGAAGTTCCGCCCTTGCAAAATCCTGGGATCTGTGGAACAGATGAAAGTCAAATCAAACAAGCTTGCAGTTAAACTTAACTAAAAAAGTAAACCATGTATCAAATAGCAATTCAATTACTACTGGTTTTCAGAGGCACTGCAATACAAGTCGTGACTTAGACGTATCACTGTTTCCAGCTTAATTGTTACAAAAAACACAATGTTACGGTACAGGGTGGGCCATTTATATGGATACACCGTAATAACATGGGAATGGCTGGTGATATTAAAGTCCTGTTTGTGGCACATTAGTATAGGTGAGGGGGCAAACTCCTCAAGATGGGGGGTGACCATGGTGGTCATGGTGCGCTTACCTGCTGCTCTCTGGCAGGTAGCTCCATGCCCTCCTGGGTTTTAAATGCACCTTAGAACACACATGCATCAACACTACAATGAGCGGGTGGAGGGAGGTTTGGAGTCTTCTTTCACCCCCGTTCTCTGCGGCCTGCTGGAGCGGGGGGGCTAGGAGGAGGAGTTGGCCGTCCGACTGCGGTCTGGAGTGTGGGGCCTCCCTGCTGCTGCGGAGTCAGGGCGGTCTGCCTCTCCCCACCGCAGGGAAAAGGGTAACACCACCTGGGTCTGGGTGCACTTCCCCCCTCCAGGGGCAAGGGTACCTAGACCCGGTTCGTAGAGTACGCTTGGGGAGTGTGATCGTGTGTACAGCGTCTCTTCATGTCTGTCTCCACGTTGGTTGAGTGTGGAGTAAGTGCATATGAGAGCATGAGGGTGGGAATGGATGTTTGTGTCTGTGTGTGCCTGTATGTCTGTGTCTATATGTCAGGTTGGGTGTCAGGCGCCACCTCTCTGGGGACATCTCAGGCCCTCCAAGGTTTGGAGGCCTATCTCCCCCCCCCACCACTTCCCCTGCCAGTGGCGGACTCCCTCAGACGTCGGTGCATTGGTGGTTCTTTGTGTCTGGGGATGGGCGTCCAGGTACACACCGGCTCACTCCTTGGCGGCCGCTTATCGGGGCCTGGAGCCTGGGGCTCGCTCGGGCCACTTCGGAGGTGGGGTGCCCCCGGCCTCTCGGCCTGGGGCTCGGTCACTCAGGCGCGGCTGGCTGCCGGCGGAGCTCACGGGCGCGTCACTGCAACCCCCCCTGGCTTCTGCTCCGCGGCTGCTGAGTGAGCCCTCACCTGGGACTCTCCTCAGCTCTTTCTGGGACAGTGGCGCGGCTGCCCCTCTGTTGGTCTTTCTTGGTCTCTTGTGTTCTGGGGGCCTCTGGATGTCTGGAGGTTTGATCTCCTCCATACCTGCTTCATACCCTGGAGGACGGGGCTGTGGCACCCCCACACCCTCTAGCAGATCATTACATGAAGGAACCTTTTAAAAAAAACAAGCGCGTCCATGCTCACAGGTGTACACACGGGTGATCACACCCACAAACTACACCCTTTTTGGCTCCTACCTCAAAGCACACTTTGTTCTGTTGATCTTATGTGCTGCACAATAATGTTTAATATTTAGTATTTACTGTCATATTCCCATATATCATTGTGATGTTGTTTATTCTATTACTCTTGTTCTCTTCTGCTTGTTTTCTTTTTTCTTTCTCAACAGGTGATCCAGGTGATCGATAGATGCATTTTTTTTTCTTTTTTTTTTTCTGCTCATTCTGTTGGTTTTTGTTTTTTGCCCTTCTCCCCCGTCCCTCTTCTCAGCTGTTTCTCTTTCCCTCTTTCTTTCTCCCCCTCTTTCCCCCAGTCAAGTCTGTCCCGTATTCAGTAAGTGAAAATAAAATAAACAATAAAAGGTGAATCAAATGGACCATTACGGCAAGGCTGGGATGATCAATTTGGTAAAGTAAATCCGTTGGGCATCTTTCTTTGCCTTTAGACAATAATTCTGATGCAAAAGAGCCAAACGGGACAGGCAAAAAAAAAACAACAAAAAAAACAAACCAATATACAATGACCTTTTCTATTTTTCTAGTTTGTAACAACACTGTAAAAGCTGTTGTTGCAGCTAATTTTGTGCACTACAATCAGGATATGACTTCTCAGGTAACATTACTTAAATGGAGATATGAGAACTTTACAATAAATTATTTAGAGATAAAGTAGCTACAAGAAAAGGATCCAACATTAGATCTGCATTATTTTACATACTTGAGTAAGGCTTTGGTCACATAAACCCAGAGACTGGTTGGTGACCCACCTGGCAACCTCCAGTCTCTAGGAAAAAAAAGCGCATTTCCCAGCAGGTTACTGAGTGGCTGTTGGAAGTTTCTGGGTGTTGCCAGGTGAAGTCAGTCATCAAGAGGGTGCTGCAAAAACTTTCTTGTGACTATGTTGTTTGCTACCAGATTGTCACGGTCGCCCATAGTCTGCATGGATACAATGATTTGCCTGCAAACACTTTTCTACTGTGGTGAAACTTGAAAAGTGTGACGCAAACCAGAAACTTCTCCTTTGCAGGCAAATGTGCTGTCTTTCTTGTTTGCATCATTTTTCAGTTTCACTACCACTGTGACAGCAGTTGACAGGGCTCGCAAAATCGCTAGCCCGACGTCCTGGGGCTAGCGATTTTTCCAGTTGGGCTACCAAAATCTCTCTCTTCCCTGCCCGTTGGGCTATCAGAGGAAGGAAAAATATATGTCAGTGCTTTTGCATTCTTTCGGAAATGTAGCTGGGTAATTATGTCATTGGCATCGGTGAGCCACTGTCAATATGTGACATATTGAAATCGTGTTTGAATTTGCGCTTGTTTTTTGCTTTCACTTTGCAATTGCGCGAACTGCATATAGAGAGCGACAGCACTGATTGGTGAGTGATGATAATTTGCGCACCAATTCCTCTGACATGGTCAGCTTACTATGCAAACATGACAAGTGAAATCTCCTGCAGCAACCTTAAACATGTGAAAGGTTGATCGCGCAGAGAATCGCTGAGCGTTATGTGAGTCCGTGTGTAAAAGCAGCAGGATATATATTTTAGTTCTGCTGAGCCAAATAAGACAGGTCTGGGTGAAGAGGCGACCACAAAATGGAAAAGTTATGACAAATCAGACTATAAGGCAAAAAGAAAGTGCAGCTTTATGGTTTCATGGACAAAAGAATTTCTGTGGCTGCAATATGACGAGCTAAATAACCAGGGCTGCACATAAGTGGTCCGCAGGTGCGCATTCGCTGTCAAAATAAAACACGTGCACAAGATAAGAAGTTGCAACGCGTGTTTGCGTACATAAGATTTTCTGGAGGACAGACATTTGTTTAGAACTCTTAAAGATGTCGAAGAAGCTCCTTTAAGCAATTACTTTGGTGTTCCTCCACCTCCAAAGAAATGTCAGAAGGAGTCCGAACCACAAAAGAAGCGTGTATTCTCGGAGAAGTGGTTGCAGGAGGTGAGCTGGCTTCAAACAAATGATGAACGCACAGAGAGGTGGTGCAGAAAATCCCACTCTAGCGGACAAAAACAGTGCTTTTTATATGGACGCAAACGCGCGTTGCAACTTCTTATCTGGTGCACGTCTTTTATTTTGACAGCGAATGCGCACATGCGGACCACTTACATGGTGTATGGACTATATGGTGTATATTATGAGTAGTTGTATGTTAAATACTATTGCATATCATTATATACATAAATATGACAATAAGAACAAAGGTCTTACCTTGCGAAGCTGCGTTTCCATTCCAGGAAGGATCATGATAACAGACACAAAGGTTCCCATCAGCAAGAAGAAGGAGAAAACCAAGCGGGTGATGGTGGAGTTATTTGAAGAGGGACAGCAACCACACAAAAGACATGGTGCTGAGCCACACAGACATGAGGCCTGCCGAGGATGGAGGGGTAGGAGGAGAGAGCGATAAAGAGCGTGAGAGTTGAAGCTGAAGACAGCCACAAAAATATATCACCTGCTTAGGTGTGATGGCACTCATAAATAGGTTAGCTGAACTACTGTGTGGGTAAATTTTAAACATGGCAGTTCCAAGGGTTGATGTTTAGATACAAGTAACATGAAATTCGCGCCTCTCACTTAAATGCTTAATTACAAACAAAAACAAAACAAAACATTAGAGCGCAAGGTTCCTCCATGTATTTTATTTCATCAACGAAAAACACTCCACCTTTACAGATACCCTAGTTCCCATATATAAACGGTTGAACACACCCTGCACTTGTTAAGCCGGTCTAAAAATGAGCTGGTTTCCTACGAAGGCAATCAAAATCACATGCCTTACATCTGGTGTCAGTAACTCGTCAGCTTTAAACATCAAACGTCACTAACTTTCCATTTTATTAACAACGCGATGAAAATGGCCTGTTCACTTCTGACTAGCTTGCTACGCTAACTGCCCTAAATCTAACGTCGAGTATTGGCAGATTTCCCAAGTAACAGTAATGATCAGCTATTTATAAATGGTCTCACATTTGTTGAAGCTATCACATGCCTAACGTCACAACTAACACTTAAACCTGACACCAATTACTAATGTTATCCTTAGTTTAACCTAACAGTGGGAGAATAAACAAAAGCCTTCCGGAAATATCGAAAACAGACATTCATATGCGATACTTACACAGCTGGCTAAAGAGCACAAAGCCAAGCAAGCCCCCATTTTCACATAAATGTGATGAAATGTATGTATGTATTTATGTTCCGACGCCTTTCGTGTTCCTTCACTAACCCGTTAAAAGCTGCTATGTCTAACACTCGGAAGTTACTGGGGTTTTTCAAAATAAAAGCATACTTCAAACGTCATCAATCAACCCCATAGCTACAGACTACGCTATGTTCTCTATATGAAAAAACTCAAATCATAGATTCTTAGTGTGAGAAGAAGAGTTTATATATAGTCTGAAGCATTTTGAAGAGTTCTGTCAACCAAGAAACATTTTGCAGAGCAGAACCAGACAGTAAATACACGGACTCTGAAACCTACCATCTGTCCTCTCCCTCAGCAAGAGATCATTATCTGCTGTTTAAAAGTAGATGCAAAAAGAGAGCCAGTCAGGTGCTGGCAGAAGAAGCCTCGTTAAAGTCCCTGCTGTTGTCGTATTGCTAGTTCATGAGCACAGTAGGGAGCCAACAGGGATGGGGTTATTAATAGTCCTTTTAATATAACCTGTAACATGGAAAAAACTTAATGAAATCTGTGTGATTACTGAGAAATAGAAGATGGTTTTTTTCCCAAGTAACTACTTCAAACATTTCTCAACTCACCGAACATTAAAAACATACTTGTCAAAAATGTACTTATAGTAACAATACACAGCCAATAAATCACCTTTCAGAGACCTCAGCTGTGAAACTGCACTTACTGCATGATTATTTGTTATCTAGTCATCGCATTTGCAAACTTCATAGCATCACCACACTGAACTGGCACTGCTCCTAACACTACTGAAAAGTTAATTTCTATATCCAACACTAGGTTGCAGTATTAACCAGCAGTTTATGCTACTTTCTCTCAGCTAAAGAAGCTCCTGTGACATAATCCCCACTTGTTCTTTTTTTTTTCTTCTTTTTTTTGTGTCCCGTTTGGATCTTTAGCCATCAGAATTGTTGTCTTAAGGCCAAGAAAGATGCCAAGCGGATTTATTTTACCAAGTGGATCATCATGGCCTTGCCATATTGGTCCATTTGATTGACCTTTATTATAATTATGAATTTATTTTATTTACAGTTGCTACAAACGGGACAGACATGACTGGGGGATAGGACAGGGAGAAAGAATGAAAGAAAGAGAGGGAGAGAAAGAAAACCAAAGGGGAGAAGAGACGGTGAGAAGGGGGGGAAGAAAGAAAAACAAACAAAAAAACAAACAAAAAAACAAACAAAAAACACCTGGGTCACCTGTATGGAGAAAAAAAAACAGAAGAGAAAGCAAACAACAAAGAGCAACATAATAAAAAAAAAAAAACGGCACCATCACAATAAACTAGCTAGCAGTAGATATCAATAGTTACTAAATAATAAACAATATTGTGCAGCATGCAAGATAGACAGCGCACAATGTGCTTTGAGGCAGCAGCCAAGAAAGCTGTAGTCCGCGTCTGTCGTCTGTGAATACCCATGTGTACACCTGTGTGCATACCTGTGTGGATCAGCATGCTTGCATTCCAAAGGTTTCTCCATGTAACGATCTGCTAGGGAGTGTGGGGAGCCACAGCCCCGTCCTCCAGGGCATGAAGCAGGTATGGAGGAGATCAAAACTCCAGACATCCAGAGGCCCCCAGAACACAAGAGACCAAGGAAGACCAACAGAGGGGCAGCCGCGCCACTGTTCCAGAAAGAGCTGAGGAGAGTCCCAGATGAGGGTTCACTCAGCAGCCGCGGAGCAGAAGCCAGGGGGGGTTGCAGTGACGCGCCCGTGAGCTCCGCCGGCAGCCAGCTGTGCCTGAGTGACCGAGCCCCAGGCCAAGAGGCCGGGGGCACCCCACCTCCGAAGTGGCCCGAGCGAGCCCCAGGCTCCAGGCCCCGATAAGCGGCCGCCAAGGAGTGAGCCAGTGTGTACCCGGACGCCCATCCCCAGACACAAAGAACCACCAACGCACCGACACCTGAGGGAGTCCGCCACTGGCAGGGGAAGTGGTAGTGGGTGGAGATAGGCCTCCAAACCTTGGAGGGCCTGAGGTGTCCCCAGAGAGGTGGCGTCTGATACCCAACCTGACATATAGACACAGACATACAGGCACACACAGACACAAACATCCATTCCCACCCTCATGCTCTCATATACACTTACTCCACACTCAACCAACGTGGAGACAGACATAAAGAGACGCTGTACACACGATCACACTCCCCAAGCGTGCTCTACGAACCGGGTCTAGGTACCCTTACCCCTGGAGGGGGGAACTGCACCCAGACCCAGGTGGTGTTACCCTTTTCCCTGCGGTGGGGAGAGGCAGACCGCCCCGACTCCGCAGCAGCAGGGAGGCCCCACACTCCAGACCGCAGTCGGACGGCCAACTCCTCCTAGCCCCCCCGCTCCAGCAGGCCGCAGAGAACGGGGGTGAGAGAAGACTCCAAACCTCCCTCCACCAGCTCATTGTAATGTTGATGCATGTGTGTTTTAAGGTGCAATTAAAACCCAGGAGGGCATGGAGCTACCTGCCAGAGAGCAGCAGGTAAGCGCATAGTCCCTCCTGCTAGCCCTCAATGTCTATGTGTATTCAAAATTGAGAGGTGGGCAACGACGCCAGGGGTGAGGTGTACACCCTGATGGTAATTTGGACTCCGTGTATCGTGCCCACCCCCAAGATCCTATATGTATGTGTAATGAGAGTGTGAGTAATGTGAATGTCTAAGTTGTGGGATAAAATTGAGGCAGAGGCAGCCAGAAGGGGACAGAGGGGGGGGTAGCCTCCTCTGCACCATGGTGACATACCCCTACTCCAAGGCCCTGCATGTGTGGGTGGTTGTGGTGGAGCGGGAAGAGGGAGGCAGCTGGAGATGGGGAGGGAAGGAAGGGAGGGGCAAGTGACCCCTCCCTGGGGCCAGCTCCCCCGCTGACCCCAGTAGGCACCCCCATACTCCGCGACCCGCCAGGGAAAGGGGGCCCAGGCCCATCCAGACCGGGGCCCAGTGCAGCAGCGCCTCCCGGCCCCACAGAGCCCGGGACAGTCCACCCAACCCCACCACAGAGAAAACTGCACCCACCCCACCATCCACTCATCTTCCAGACTACATAAGACAATAGACGCCCAGGCTGAGATCTTCCTCCACCTCTCCTGTATCTCCCCCTCCTGCAGAGAGTTCCTGAGGAGAGGAAAGCTCCTGTTCCCCACTTGTTCTTGCACAGTGTACACAGATTTCATTATGTAAGTAAAGTCTGAAGCTACAAGTGACATTTCACATTTATAGATGGAGACATTTTACACAGAGGCATGAAATAGCACAAGTAGAGAAAAATCTATCAACTAGTTTAGGATGAAAAAAATAATATAATAACAATGTATACTTTATTGATCCGCATGGGGAAATTCCTCTCTGCAGTCGCACCCCAAACCTTCCAAACAGGGGGCCACCACTCTACCTACTGAGCTATCCCTGCCAACCATATGTAGCTAACACATATGTTTCTGAAATCTATACTGAAATGAATATTTATAGCTGCAAAATGTCTTTTTTTAGGACCTTTCAAGCCTCTGACAAGATGAATCACAGTTGGAGAGAGCTAATAAACAAAGAAGAAAAAGATTTATCCATTTACTCTTGACTAGGTGGTGTAATTTTAGTTATTTTAAAAGCGTCACAAGAAAATATAAAAACAGACATTAAGACCAAATCTATCAAATGTCAGAATGTTTATTCTCCTAATGCGCCACCTGGGAACTGTTTCCGATTAGGAATCAGTCGCTTCATTTTCAACTTTAAAAACGCAGGTGGGTGATTGGGTACTTCTCTGTGTAAAACCTTTGTCAGCTGCTGGGAATAGCAACTTACCCCTGTTACTCCTCTATAATGACATCTTTGTTCTGTCTCACTTTGTTTGCAGCTTATGTCGGTCTCTCTATTTTATTTTCCATAGGAAGCAGCTGCCAAGATTGCAACTTCCCTCTCGTCCATCACTTCTTCTTCATCACTCACTCAGAAGTCTTTTCTTTAAAGGAGGAGCTGTAAGAGACACAAGAGCAGAAAAACATTCATGTCAGTTTTCATAAAAGTTTCGCTGTTGTGCCTTGTAAGATGAAATGCAAATGAATGTGAAGGCGGTACAGTAAATGAATGAATACATTTGCTGTGTTATAACACTACTATATTAGACACAGAGGTTGAAGAAAGAAAAAGAGCAAAGCACTGTGAGGTTGTCTGGAAACAGCAGATACCTTATAGTTCATAAAGAGTCCATTACTAGTTAAATGACCCTTGAACTTTAATATTCTTTTGAGCTATGATGAAAGTCTCCATATATTTTCAGCTACCATTAACGGTGACAGAAAAAATAGGTCCTCTCAAATGGCCCATAGCCTGTTTTTCCAGAAATGAATTACTATATTTGATTTCATGCTCTGCATCCCTGAGCAACTAATCAGTTTTTTTTATATATTTTTTTGCCAAAGTGACAAAATCAAACATACAGAGGGCTTTATGCATTATCTCAGGATAGATAGAGTTTAGGGTTAACTGACCCAAAATATAAATAATGACTTTTATGCAAGCAGTAACTATTATTTAACCCAATATGGAGCCTCAACATATGTTGACACCTCAACAACTTTCTATTAGAGTTGAGCGGATCAATTTAAATATTTATAGTATCGATACCAACACTGTTATTGGTATCAGATAAATACCAGCATGATCATATTGATACTTTGTTTCTAGCCTCCAAGTTAAGTTTGTAGTGCACTGAATCATGTTGAAATCATATTTTTTTGAAAGTGGAAAAATACACCTAACACGTGCACTGTGAAAATTGCCTGAACCTTTTTGCATTAACTGTCATGTCTATTTTATATATAGCCTATAGCACATTTAAACACCAGAAGCTGACCCAGTGCTTTGGAAACAGGTACATTTACATTTTAAGTGTTCCAAAACACTGGTAGTATTGGAAAACTGGTAGCCACCTGTGCTACCCCTCTGCCTCCTATCAGATGCACCTATGGTATAAATTTGAAAATCCTAGGTGACTTTTATAAAAGTTGACCTCTGTCCTTGAGATTTTGAACTCGTCTGAGATTTTAAGATTATGCACGTATTATATAAATCCTAGGTAACTTCCTTCTTTATTTATCACATTCACAAGATTTTCAGATAACATGACCTCTGACCTTGAGGTCACTGACCTCTGAGATCTTTAGTAGATACACCTATGTTATCGGTTTGAAAATCTTACATTTCCTTGTTCTCGAGTTATTGCATTCAAAAACTTGGGTGTCCACCTCATCCATCCGAAAACCCAGCAATAGCCCCAATCAGCCTTTTACAGCTGTGGGGTAAAAAACAGTTTCAAAATATGAGAAAAGCTAACAGGAGTTTTTTTTGTTGTGTTTAAAAACCCACAGTGATTTATTGGCTTTAATATATCTTGTCATAGCATGCTGGTCTCCCTTACATAAGCTGCATTTATAAGTTAAAAGTATCAGTATTGGTATGGGCACTACTGGCCCTGTATTTACTTGGTAAAGGCTTGATACAAAGATCTGCAGTCACAACGCTATTTTCTATCAGTGAGATTTTTTTAGCCTAAAAAAGAGAAAATAACCTTAATATGAGTATGCCAATGAAACACTTTTTTTTAACTTATTACTGTTTTATTGTACCGTAAAACCCACACCACTTATTTAGCTGTACCCTTTGAGCTTACCGTTAGCTTTATTTAGACTCCTATTTACTTTGCTGCACATTTATCCTGACATATTCCGTTTATATAATCATTTAACTGACAGCTGTACAGCTTTAAGTTACCCACAGAGCCAGCTTTTCTGTGTCTGTTGTTTTTTTTTCACCGCTTCCTTTTCCTGGCGCGCGCGCTTGCAAATACTCGCTATGATTGGCGGACTCAGACCAATGAACGCAAACCTCACTGATGACGTATGGGGTCGGTGGGTTTTGTGCGCCAAGGTGCAGATGTTAGCAGTTTGAATAGAGGGAAGAATAAGGTGGTGGAGGTCTGCTTTTCAAGACGAAGCACTTGACGGTGAGGACAATGGTCTCATGTATGTGTTTAACCAGCCGTTCAGACCACTGCTGGCAGACTTTTAAGCGGGTTTTGAACATTTTTTTGAGTAGTTTGAGGTTCAGATTCACAGCACTGAAGTAGTTATTAATGGAGTTAATTGCTATGGCCGCTGTGCAGAAATTATGGATTTTTATTGCATTAAAGTAGATGAAAAATATAGATTTTTAAATTTCAAATGTTTTGACAAGTATAGTCGAGAAAATGTTCTGCTAACATGTATCCATACTTTCAGAGTAAATTAATTATTTTGCACTAACATTTTTTGTTGTTGTTGATGTTATTGTTATGATGCAACGTCTATCGGTCGTTACATTTTGCTAGCAAACCTAGGGGTTTCGTTTTCTTTCGTTTTTTATTTTTCCAGACAACTTTTCAAGTGCAGTTTTGTGTCTTTGTTTTCACTGCACCGTCTAATCAACGAGGTCTTGGCCCGCCCCCGCCTTTATGTAAGTTCCTGTAAAAGAAAAAAAAAAGGCAGCAGTCTCCACCTGTGGGCAGGCGGGGGTCTTATAGCATGGCTTATTCACACAGTTTTGTTCTGTGCTCTGTTGAGCTGAGAATACCTGGGGCATCATAGAGGTGCAGAACTTGTTTTGCTAGACAATTAAATTAAAGTCATGTTGTGACTGGTAAGTTAACGTATTATATAACGTTGTTTATAACTGAATATGCAGTTGGTGCCTGTTTTATAATTAGAGTTAATGAGAAAACTCATTTTATCCACATGCAAACCCACTTTTTAAAAAAGGAAATAAATCAATTCACACCAGCATAGTTGACAGATTTTAAGTTTACACCTGGGAGCCCACACTGATGATGATCCACTGTGTGTGTTTGTATTTTTCCAAAGACATTCATGACAGTGAAATGCCAAAACATGAGCTGCTACCATCAGCTCTATACATTGGGAAAGTACATGAAAAGTTCTGCATCCTTCAAAGTGTCATTGATGCTCTCCCAGTTGATACTAATTAATGTTTTTTTTTTTAAATATCTTCTTACAGTGGTATTAAAGGCAGCACTTCTGATAAAATGGCGAGTTCTGGAGGTAGGTATAAATTGTGTGCAATGGTTTGCTCTGTTCTAGCAGCTTTTACACTTTATTTGCTTTTAAATTTTACAGTGTGTTGCTGTGTGGAGCTGATATTTGAAGTTCAGTGTTACCCTGCAGCTCCATCTTTCTTCCTGGCAACTCTAGTATTTCCTGTTTTACAGATATCCAAGTGAAAGAGCTGAATAAGCGTGCATCGGGTCAAGCGTTTGAGGTCATCCTAAGCCCCTCGACCCCAGACGCTAAGGTGGATTTTCTGTTGTCCCCGTTGAAGAAAAAGGAAACCTCACTGGATGAGATTAAGAGGAAACTGGATGCTGCTGAAGAAAGACGCAGGGTATCTAGATTGACAGCTGGCTTTATAAGCAGACACAAGGAAAAAAGTGTAGCCCGTGTGTTTAGAATTCTATAAAGTGCAACAGTTGTTTTGTCTGTCTGTCAGAGCCACGAAGCTGAAGTGCTGAAACATCTCGCCGAGAAGCGAGAGCACGAGAAGGAGGTCATCCAGAAGGCCATTGAGGAAAGCTGCAACTTTAGCAAGCAGGCCCAGGAGAAACTGAATCAGAAGATGGAGGCGAACAAAGAGAACCGCACTGCCAGGTTGGCAGCCCTCAATGAGAAGTTTAAGGAGAAGGTAGGCTCTCAGTGGTGCACCAACATCAGCTTGTGTAACATTAAAAATAATAATGTTGTGTTTCTTCTTATTTTTTAACAGGACAAGAAGCTTGAAGAAGTGAGAAAGAACAAGGAGGCAATGAAAGAGCGAGAGAATTAATCCCCTTTCGATCTCTAACGCAGTTTTCACACCTCCAAAGATAAGCTGTATTTTCATGACTGACGTTTAAACGCAGTTTTGTGCTCTTTTTTTGTTCGGATTATGCTGTTCTGGTTAAGTTGGTTAGATTGAGTCAGGATGCAGTCTGGCTTTCTTGCTGTAGATTTCACTTTGGCAGCTGGTTATATTACCTTCTTTAAAGAAGCATTTGCTGGTAATAAATTGGTCCTTCTACTTCTTAATGTTAATACATCACATGCTGTTGTAAACTCTTGCTGGCAATGCTGGATGTTATTGTAGACTGTCCAGTACAGTCCCATTGTTACACCATTAAAGTTTTTATCCTTTTTCAACTTTCTGTACTGTGATGATTCATCTACTAATTATAATGAAGATGTTATAGCTTCATGCTGTATGGTTTCAGGACTCTTCTGACACCTGCTGACAGTTTTACATTTTAAGGGTTTTGCTCATTTTTGCTGTTTTGACCCTTCTGGCATATATGAATGGGAAAAAGTGGAGTGGAATCTCCCCAATTCAACTGGTTGCAAACTTAAGCTAACAGTGAGACTGCAAACTGATAGCAATGTTAGAGTCAAGAATTTTTATTTAAAAGGTCATGAACCAAATTCTGTAGTTGTGCAGGTATGATCACAGCTAAGACTTAAACAGTAATGTATCTTCTTGGTATTGCACAAGCTTCTGCTATACTAAGTTACCAGTAGCCTCTGTACTTGACTAGATATAGTGTATTGAATGAAAGACACTGTCTCACGCCACTGATATGGTATCACGGGTCAATAAAGCATTTCTAAATCCATCCATCCATCCATCCATTCGCTTCTCCTTTTGGGGGGCGCTGGAGCCTATCCCAGCTGTCATAGGGCGAGAGGCGGGGTACACCCTGGACAGGTCGCCAGTCTGTCGCAGGGCCAACACACAGGGACAGACAACCATTCGCACTCACATTCATTCGCACATTCACACCTAGTGGCAATTTGGATTATCAAATTAACCTATCCCCACAAGCTGCATGTCTTTGGACGGTGGGAGGAAGCCGGAGTACCCGGAGGGAACCCACACAAACACGGGGAGAACATGCAAACTCCACACAGAAAGACCCCGGCCTGATGGTGGAATTTAACTCAGGACCTTCTTGCTGTGCGGCAACAGTGCTAACCACCGTGCTGCCAGCAATTCTAAATACAAAAATAATTTGATACAAGACGTGAAAAGAATTATACTTTATATCAACAAGGCAATTTCCACATCAGCTACATGTTGTCTGGGAAAACATGACAAAACTTTGTCACTAGAAGTGCTTTTTAGCGCAGATGAAAGGATGTATTTTCTGCATGTGCTCATCTCTAACTTATGCAGATTGCTGCCAACAAAAATCTCATGATGAATTCGTTATGCACGCGATGCCCTTCTTTAGATGACTGGAAAATCTGGGGGAAAATACACTGAATTACACTTAGGTCCAGTGGATTTTAAATTAAACTATCAAACTGTGACTGAAGTGCATTGTACTCTGAGTCAAAGCTGCTGGAGAACACCCAATCCATTCTCTTAAAACCACCCAGGTGGAACAGTAGAAATAAACTCACTGAAAAAAACAGCCTAGAGCTCCCTGATACCTCAGCTTTTAGATCGGGGATTAACCACGTTTGTTGATATCAAATGCTGGATGGTGTTTTAAAATATTGCTCTATTTCTTTTTAATGATGTAATATCTGTAAATTACGTGAAACTCTCTGAATGAAACAAATAATTCTTTAAGTGGTCAAAATGCCAAAGAATAAAACTCGTGTATCCGAGCACCTTTACATATACTGTAATGCCATTTTAAATGCAGTGGCATAAACTGCACGGTGGAGTTAGAAAATGTCATAAAGTAGCATTCTTGTGCGGGAGATGAGCTCAGGGAGTGTCAAATGCTCTCTTAGCTGCTAGATCTGAAAAAAATTATGTGAAATTTTAGAGGCTTATATTTATTTAATGTTTTTTCTTATTTACGGCTGACTTTACATTTTCCTAAAGAACCTGTGGCTGTGGACTTTTTCAGGTTGATGTAAGGTAGCACCTGCTTGCCACATAATGTTCCGCTTTGTGTAAGGACATAAAGTTCTCGTCAGTTTTTATGGGTTTGTTTACCTTTGCTTCAACTTGCACAGAATTGCAGTCAGTGTGTAACCGGTTGCCAAGTGGCACTGGGTAAGTGCTGATTGTGTTCAGTGACCTGCTTGACATGTCTGATTATTGAAGTCTTAGAGTTTTAAGAGCTTCAAGTTTTGGTGTATAACATATTTTATTCCCTTAATTGGTATATTAGGATTTTTTTTTTCCTATTTTCCCCTATTTTTGTTTTCTTTTTGGAATCTTATTCACATTGTGAAATACAGTTCATTCTCTGTTTATTGCTTGGTTATTTACAGAATGTAATGAACATGAAATTAAAATTTCTTCTGTAGAATAAATTATAGTGTCTCTGTTAATAGTTTAATGATTGGCACTGGTCTAGCTTCATGGGTATTAGACTTGTGTGCTGTGTAAGGATTAACCTTTTTTCCCCAATTTACGTCAGCTCTTCATCTTCCAGTTTGTCCCATTAGAAGTCAACACATTTTTCTTTTCCTGTCCTTTTAATCTTTATGCATCACAGCAGCTACCTGTATTCTCCTTCACCACCTCCATCCTTTAGGGTCCCATCTTTTCATTATTGGCACCATTTCCAGTCCATTTAACATAGTAGCTGCTCTCACTACCATTGTGTAAACCTTTGTCTTCACTCTTGCTAGTATGCCCATCTGTGGTAAATCATTTCTGACACATGCACTCCACCGTACCTCTCACCTCTCGTTCACGCATCAGTCACTTGACCCCTCAACCGTTGCCACCTCAGCTAACCAATCCTCTCACCTGTCCTATCCACTGTCCTCTCTCTCATTCATGCACTGTCCTGACTTTCATGGGGTTTTTTTCCCCCAGAGGATATACTCTCCAGGATCTTCCTGACTTGCTCTGTACTCTTGAAGCAGATCACAATGTCATCTGCAAACAGCATAGACCACAGACGCTCTTGTGGGATCTTGTCTGCCAGCGTGTCCTTCAAGGAAAGGGCTGAACATCGACTCTGTGTGTAATCCATCCTCCAACTTGAACCTATCTGTCACTTCTACTGCAAACCTCACTACCATCTCTCTTCCCTCATCAATCACCCTCACATTTCTGTCTCTCTTAACTTCCTCATACAGCACCGCACTTCTACTTCTATGCAGTTCCTCATTATTTGTCTGCAAATAAAAAAAAGAAGCTTTCAGACCTCGTATTAAACATCACATCTGTGGTGTTTGTTTTGCTGCTCATTAATCATTAGATCTCTTCTTAACCTATCTTCCCCTAATATTTACCGTGACTTCATTGCTACATGGATTTATTTGCCTTTTGTTACTTTATCAGTAACATGCTTCTTCTCTGCTCACACACACATTGTGTCAAACATCCCTGATCAAACATCCCTCAAACCATCCCCCATGAAAATCCTCATACCTTTCATCCTCATGAACGTTCTGATCTACAATCTCCACACGATCCAACCTTTTCTTTCTCTCTCCTTCTTTGCTTCAGAGCACTGCTTTCAGTCTCTCGATCCTTTTTCTTTTCAGCATATTTTCATCCTAATCCTTCACAACCCTTATCTTTTACATATCCTATATGGCAGTCAGTGTAAGACCTTTTCTCCATCCTAAGCGTTCAACCATGGCTACAACTGTCATCTAACAGAAAGATATAAAATATCTTTTTCTAAAATATTTATAAGATATAAAAAGAAAAAGAACAGGACCAGACCAGAAGAAAAATCTTACCAAGCTAAAATCCAATAAACAGTATGAATGTTACTATTTTTGAGAACTACACCTGAAACAGTACCATCCATTTGACTATATGATAAACTCTTTTCCATTCAGATCACATTCTAAATTGCCCTATGAATCATCAATTAGCCTAATATCGCTAGCTGCATGTCTCTGAACTGTAAACAGAGGGAGAACATGCAATCTCCACACAGAGAGACCCCATCCAGATGGTGGAATTGAACTCAGGCCCTTCACCTGTGAGGCAACAGTGCTGAACGCTGCACCACCATGCTGCACTGTCTTACAGGTTTTCTTTGGAAGTTTAATACTCTGTGTGCACCATACGCTGCAAAAATGTTTATATAAGAGTGTTTGTGTTGGAGTCTTGCGTGCAGTTCTGTACAATCCCTCTTTGTCATGTGTTTGGAAAAACAGCTGAACTCATCAGCCTGGAACTATGTCCTATAGTGCACTGCTCCTACCCTGTCTGACCACACAGGGGACAAAAGCTGGCCTGACTTCAAGAATCGTTTCTCAGTATTTTCTGGATTTCTCTGGATTGCTGGACAGACTTTTTTTTTTTTTTTTTTTGCTACACAAAGATGTGTGTTCAGCTCATGTTCCCCCGAGCTGACATTAAGATACAGAGAGGATAAATACCCAAAAGACCAACACATTATTATTTCTGTTTTAGGCACGCCTCTTAAATCCGTCTGGGAATATAGACTGAGTAGGGTGGTTGGTTGCAGTTAAATGAAACTTTGTTAAAGAATGGAAAGACTATAGGCTGTAAACGTAATCTGACCACCACTAAGAAGCAGGGAAATTGCCTGTTTTGATAAGCAAATTAGACCCAGTGGAGTTGGCATTGTGTTATGAAAGGTATCTCTGAAGCTGAGACACTGAAGAAGCAGTGCCGTCCAGTTTTATGGGCTTCACGATATCGTGTTTTAGTGCTTTGTCACAGTACTCAGGAAGAACTGTGTGGCAACTGTGCAACTCATTTGCACAAGTGGTGACAGTGGCTCTCGTGTTTAAAACGATTGATTTGAAAAACTTTTAAATCTTTATCAGGGCTACTGAAAGATTCATCAGCCTGTTCCCACAGAGGGTAAACTACATGCAGGTGAGTGTGTAAACAAGAGGGGAAATGCAGCATTGCATTTGCATTTTGTGGTGCTGGAACAACGAAACGGTCATTAGACTGAGGAATAACTAAATATATTAAATTCTTCTTTTCTCTTATTAACATAAACTTCAAACTATTTTAGAACAGGTGTTAACACTTAGCTAACAGCGACTGGACGTATAAAGCTCTTATATATACATATGACAGTGGAAGATTTTCTGTGGGGGAGTGGGCTCGTTTGCCGGCGTTAGCTATCATTGGTCGAATGGATTTGCAGAAGAAGCCTTGTGTTTGCTGATTGGCTAGAACATCAGTCCGTTCACCAAGCGATGTCCGCCCTCCCAGCGATTGAGCCGTGAGAGCCGCCAGGCGCCGCTCCCGTCACGTTTCTCCGCTGCATGTTCACCGCCGTCAGATAATGTTATCCATGATCTCCACGGCTCTAACTCGTCCATCCTCTCCTGTATCTTCGGCTCTGGATTGATTCTCCCGTCGAACAGGTATGTGTATTTATTTTGCCATTAGCCTCAATCTATGAATTATCTAGAACGTTCGTTGCATCAGTGGAAGGATGCGCCTCGAACGCAAAGCCCTGTCATTTTCTATCATCGTGCAGCGGCATTTCTCGGGCTCATTCAGCACTAATGCCTAACTGCAGAGTTATGTGGCGTCCACGAGGAATCGAAGCGAGACGATGGTCGGTGGAGAGGTACATGCAAATTCATCCCGGCCACTGGGTGTCAAGTTTAAAGCAGACCGATGGTGATCAGGTGCAGGCTTGCTCGGGGGGAATTGGCTGCATCAGGCCCGTAAAGGCCCGCGTTTAATACCCACTAGCTCTCTCTCTCTCTCTCTCTCTCTCTCACACACACACACACACTAGCGCGCTTTTTCAGTATTTTCGAGAATTTTTCTTTCATCCATAAATATTTC
The DNA here is from genome assembly GCF_057382095.1 of Aulonocara sp. 'chitande type north' Nkhata Bay. Taxonomy (NCBI): domain Eukaryota; kingdom Metazoa; phylum Chordata; class Actinopteri; order Cichliformes; family Cichlidae; genus Aulonocara; species Aulonocara sp. 'chitande type north' Nkhata Bay. Next base: position 19,099,969 of record NC_141354.1, read on the forward strand.
AACGTGCATCGCAATTGTTGGAAGCGGAGGGTGTGGACGCCGGATGGGGTTATGTTACGTAATCCCCCCCTCATTCATCACTCCACGCCATCCCTCCTGATCGCCGGCCCTTGTTCATCCCACACAGAATGATCTCTGCAACGCTGCTGCCTCCGCTCTCTGCCTTTCCTAGTCCCTTCTCCACATGTTAATCAAAAGAAGTATTGATGAATTAAATGACCTTTTTTAGGGTCCCTTACGCACACGTGACTCAGCATTCTGAGCGTAGTTTACAAAATCTGATTTAATTGGCCCAACAGAACACAAAGAATGTCTTTACAGGAAGATTTATAGAAACTTTGTATTTTCCCACATCGTGCTCCAAACTGAGCTTTATTTGAAAAGGAGGAGCTAAACTACTGTGTGGTACTTTGGCTGCTTAGTAGGCACAGATCATGCCTACTACTAGCTAGTTATACTGTGATATCGGTGTCTTTTTGGATAACTGTGTAGCACACTGTAGGTAGATTACCGTCGTCAGTTTGCTTTACCCATTAGTACTTTCTATGTCAATAGCAACACTTTTTCAGCTGCAGGTCTTTTAGATCAAACCCCATTTTCAAACCCATCGTGCATTTTTTAAGTTAGCCGAGTAGCAAACATTCACTGTGTGTCAAGTGCTGCACTTTTTGGGAAGCAATTTCTCCCCATTTTCAATCAGTGCAGAATTTATGAGCTGAGGTGAGAGCTTTATTGTACCCGAGGTCCCGTGGTGTGCATCCACCCTTCAAAGTGATGCATTATGGTGAGTGGAGCGTAGAGGCTTCAGGACACTTTCAGACACACAAATCAGCTCATTAAATTTTGGATAAGTTACCTTTGGTCCCAGCAGCTGGCTTCACCTCTCTGAGCCTGGTTCTGCCTGAGGTTTCTTCCTGTTAAAAAGGAGTTTTTACTTCCCACTGTCACCTAGTGCTTGCTCGAAGAGGCCGTTTGAGTGCTGGGGTTTTCTCTGTATTGCTTTTGTCACGGTCCGGGGCAGCGGCCGTGTGGAGAGCAGAAGGAGGACTCAAAACGCAGCACTTATTCAGGTGTGAGGGTGATTTATTGATAATATCCAATATAAAGTGGGGATGGTAAAACAGAACTAAGGATGAACTAACTGGGAGAAACTACACAAAGAAATAGCAAACCTGAGCATGAAGGGAGAACAGCAGGGAGAGCACGCAGGGGATTACACCAGGTATGAACACAGACGACGCGACAAGGAGCAGAGGAAATCACACACTATAAATACACAAAGAGACACTGGGAAATCACACACAGGTGGGGGAAACAGCTGGACCTGATTAACCTGACGAGACAGGGGAACACTAACACCAGGGACCAACAGAGGGAGCACAAACCCAGAACCCAGTGTCTAAAATCCCAAACACAAACCATCCCAAAACAGCCATGAATAATAATGAAAGTAATAACAATAAAGAACATAAACATAAAGTCACTGAGTCATGGTCGCAGGACCATGACAGCTTTAGAGTCTTAACCTTACAATATAAAGTACCTTGAGGCATCTGCTTTTATTATAAATACAATTTAATTTAATTTCAGACGGGAAACACTTAAAGCTGCGCTGAGCCATAATGTTTAGTTACCAACAGTGGATCAGAAAGGCTGTGGGGGAGCTTAAACTGTTTCTCTCTGCAGACAATAACAACTAGTTGGTCATCTTTATTGGAGCCGTTTAAACTACCGATTTATAGATCACTGCTGTTTATATCTAGACTCTTATCAACCCCACTTTTAGCCAGAGGAAGCCGTGTTATTTTTAGCAGAAAGCTTTTCAAGATAAAACCCACTGCACACCACCAGCAGGGCCTCCAACAGAAGAAACACAGTTGCATAATTAGCTGCCAAGAAGTCGGAAATGTTCTGACGTTTGACATGTGACAGATGTAATATTAAGTCAAGTTGTCACATAGTTTCACTGCCCCCCGGTGGCCAACAAATTCATTAGATTAAATTAATTAATTTAGTTTATAATTTTTCATTTAATTTCATGTTGCATCTGATGGCTTTTACATTCAGTCAATCTGCTGATTGTTTTTAAATAATAAAAGCAGTGAACAATGAAAAAGATGTCAAGTCCTCCAGTGCCCACGGTGAACTGTGTGACGATTAAACCCCCCCACCCAAAATGACCTAAAATCATAACCTGTGCTGTTTTTGGGTGTCATTCTGCTCAGTGATCCAATGACCGCTGCTCAGATTTGCTTTGTGATATCAGTAGTATTGCAGTTTATAAATGTGTTCATACATGTTGACACAAGTGTGGCTCAAAGGCAGGTATTGACTAACCCTCCTCTTTGGTCTACAGTTCGCCATGGCAACGGTGGTGATGGAACAGATCGGTCGCCTGTTTATCAACGTGCAGCAGCTGCGGCAGATCCCTCAGCTGCTCGAGTCGGCCTTTCCAACCCTGCCTTGCACTGTAAAGCTGTCCGACGTTCCGTGGGTGTTCCGCGAGCGCCACATCCACACGGGGTACAGACAGCCGGACCTGAGCTGGCGGTACTACTTTCTCACCCTCTTCCAAAGGCACAACGAGACCCTCAACGTGTGGACCCATCTGCTGGCTGCCCTCATCATCTTGGTGAAGTGGCAGGAGATCTCGGAGACGGTGGACTTCTTGCGAGATCCTCACGCTCAGCCCCTCTTCATCGTGCTCCTGGCAGCTTTCACCTACCTCTCATTCAGTGCTCTCGCTCATCTCCTCTCTGCCAAGTCGGAGCTCTCCTACTACACCTTCTACTTCCTCGACTACGTGGGGGTTGCCGTTTACCAGTACGGGAGCGCTCTGGCACACTACTACTACGCTATAGAGAAAGAGTTGCACACTACTGTGCAAGGGATCTTTTTGCCCGCTGCGGCATTCCTGGCTTGGCTCACGTGCTTCGGCTGCTGCTATGGCAAATATGCCAGTCCCGAGCTGCCCAAGCTGGTCCTCAAGCTCTTTCAAGTGGTGCCCTCAGCCTTGGCTTACTGCTTAGACATCAGCCCCGTAGTCCATCGCATTTACAGGTGCTACCAGGAGGGCTGCTCCGACCCGATGGTGACGTACCACTTCTACCACGTGCTCTTTTTCTTAATCAGCGCCTATTTCTTCTGCTGCCCTCACCCAGAGAGCTTGTTCCCTGGGAAGTGTGACTTCATCGGGCAGGGCCACCAGATCTTTCACGTGTTTGTGGTGGTTTGCACCCTGGTGCAGATTGAAGCGCTGCGAACAGACTTCACAGTGCGCCGCCCCTTGTACGAGCGTCTTCACGGGGATCTCGCGCACGACGCCGTGGCGCTCTTCATCTTCACTGCCTGCTGCAGCGCCCTCACCGCGTTTTACGTGCGCCAGCGCGTGCGGGCCTCTCTCCACGAGAAGGAAGAGTGAGAGTTTAGACTATTTAAAAAAAACAAAACAAACAAGTCAAACAAAGTCTCATTTATTTTACTCTATAGTGACTGTTCTAAAATAACTTAAATGTTTTTGTCAAGGAAAGTTATCAGCTCGTGATAGTGACTTCTGATTATTTCTTCTCTGTGTTCTGCCAAACAACAGTGAACTAAATATTGACTGAGGCGGTGTTGTTGTGACTTAAAGGGGGGGGGGGAAAGGGGGCTCCTGCAGCTCATCTGTAGCAATGCGGACCCTGCAACAAACCCTTACATCCTAACTTCTCTTTATTTATTTATCTTTTCTAGACGGTCTGAAGGAATGTTTTACTTTACGAAAGAAAAAAAGTCTTTGTGCACAGATTAGCAAAAAAATTGAGAGGCTAGTTTCTTCAGTTGCCTTCTTAATTGTATTTGGAAAAAATCTGACTGTCTTAATCAAATTGTAGCATTTGAATTTAGTATTTATAGTCCCTCAGACTAACTTTTAGCTCCTGTTAAGTTTTACACTGGTGCTTTTCTCAATGTCCTGATATTCTTTTGTGTTTCTTTGGGTTTTGGTTAGGTTTGGATATCAAAGCAGGGATTATTTTTCCATTTCCCAAGGCGCTAACACTAGGCCACGCTAATGTTTCAACACAGTCCACAAAGATGGAAACCCAATTTGAAAACCAAATATTTTACCTCCTTATGAAAAGCAGACCCTTTTCCTTGGATTCGATGACACTCTGTTGAAAAGGAGGCTGGCACTCTACACTGGTTAAAAGATGAGCGGAAGATTACTGATGTCTCCTTGTTGTTGTGACAATGTTAATCTTTCTCTATTTTCTTTAATTCAAAGGGCTGGAACTTCAGCTTTTGCCTTTTCACGTCCTGTGATGTCAGTGCTTTGCGTGAATCATTTTCATTGTTGGTCGATTCGAGTCGTGGAAAAAGGAAAAAGCTGCGTCTGACCTGCTTTTAGTATGGTTTTTTTTTTTGTATGATGAATATGTATGTGCCTCTACGCATGTCTTTTGGTATATACCGTGGATAATAAGTGTGTGAATGTCTATGAAAGCTTAGCCTTGCACTTCTTTCTTACCCTGTAAATAGCTGTATTTCTCTTGAAATTTTCTTTGCATCCCATTTTCTCCCCACCTGATGGCATTCGGAGGTGAATGCACAATATTTTTCTGTGGATGTCACGGGCTGCGATGGCAGACCGTAGAGTGACAGTGAAAGCAGGGCCCAAACGCGAGACTCTAAGTGAAGGACAGTGGATTTATTTACAGGAGGTGAAAAACACACAACTATATACAAAATCCCAGCACTGTGGTCCCGTGGTGATTCTCCCTGAATCCCACACAGTGCAGATGTCCGTGAGAAGTGAAAGGTGGCGACTCCAAAAAACTCCAATTCCCACACCGTGACTTTAGAGGCGTACTCCGCTCCCGATTCCTGGTAACACAAAAGGCAGAGGGTTAGCAGGGGATCTGTTTCCGCGGAGGTTACGTAAAAGCTCACGGCAGTACTGACGAGTTCTGACTCAAGGATCCAGCGTCGGCCTCAGCTCAGCTGCAGTCCTAAATGCCGTTCCTAGACGAGCGTAATCTGCTGCAGCTGGCAGAGGACGACGAGCGGCAGGTGCGGCCGTCTCTCGAGTAGACCACTTCCGGGTTCGCAGTCTCCTCAGCGAACCCACACCTCCGGAAGCTCACACAGAGACACATGGAGAGATGGCGAGCAAACCAATACAACACACGGAAAACATAAACATAAACATACACTGAAAATGCCTGAGCCCTGGGTCCCTAGACCCAGGCCATGACAGTGGAATACAGCACATTACTCTTTTGCTGCTTCCTTTCAGAGCGTGTTTTGTGTCCTCCTGCCCATCAGACTGTAATGGGTATGAATATTGTAATTTCATACTGCCTCACTCTGAAGAGTCCTCTGGTTTATCTCTTTGGTTAATGGCAGTTCTTATAAAAATATCTCACAAATATGGCTTCTGTGATAACGCCGCTTGGATTTTTATCTCACAAAATGTCAAATGCCAGAAATGATCTATATTAATGACTGCACTCCTTGTTCATGACAGTGCTGTAATGTGCCAATGAATCTGTTATTGCTTCAGGGATGGCTTTACTGAAAGATGAATGAACAGACATAATGCAAGACATCGATTTGAGTGGAGATTTAACCATAATTCTCTTGATTATAAACCTAATTATAAATTGGTCTCATCATGCACTGTCTAAATCCACACTATATATATATATATATATATATTGTAGCTGACAGCACTGGCTGTGTTTACATGCATGGAGGCTGATAATGCGGTTATTCTGGTTTTCTCCTCAAATGTCATAAATCAGAATAACGTGGTTAAGTCTGTACTCCTGCTGAGAGAAATTATGTTGTGAAGCTCTTGTGTATAAAACAGATTTTCTGCACACAGTCTTCACAGTCTTCACTGAAATGATCCATTATGGGCTAATCATTTCTAATTGGCAACCAATGTCTCCTAAACCTCTGCCCAGCCCTATCTGTAACATAAGGGTGTTGTTGTGACCATCAAAGGGACCAAAACAACTACTTTATAGATTATAATGTCTTTTCTGTGTGTTAGAGAGAACGTAACTTTCTTGAAACTGGAGGGGAACAGTTACAAAGTAACAAGTATTTCTTTGCTTAACTGATTATTTGTGGCAACAAAGACACTCTGTCACAGGTTGTCTGCGATACGTGCCGATTAAACCGGAGATCTTAACTGGAATAAGGCCAGCACTCCATGCAAGCGTGTGTGTGTGTGTGGGTGTGTGTATGTTCAAACGTAGCCTCTGATACTACTGAGGGTTTCCCTTTATCCCGTTCAGAAAAGTAGGTTGAAAGGGACGAGAATGTCTTCTGCCTCTAAAAATACGTGTAACTGACTGTACTAATATTCTGTTGTATTTAAGAAAATAAAGTGTTACGGTACATTCAGAAATTCTCCTATGTTGTTTGTACTGATTCTAAAGAAACTGAAATATCCAGTTTGCCAATTCTGCACCAGCCGAACAGCTGTGAAACATTTTCCTTGGGAAAGAAGCCGTGTGAATATGTTTGAGGTCACGTCTGAATTTTACCTGCCAAATTTAATTTCAATGTGATGGCTGCACTTACAGCCACACAGGGGTGATATCCACCATAATAGTGTAGAGCCTTATACACAACATTGCATTCACATTTGTCTTTAAATATAGGAATTAATTTACAGGACAATTAATAACTGGTTTTGGTTTAGAATTAATTCACATATCCACATGACATTGCTTTCTAAAATAAGTGTGCACATTTTAGTTTACACTGTTATGTATGATTAATCTTTTGTTTTCTGAGTTACCTTAGTTGCAGCTGCTCCAGTCCCTTGATTGAGGAGCCGAGAGGTGGAAAAGGGGCGGAGCAAGCTTTGATGGAAAACTGCAAATTGGCTCATTCCATAACTCGGGACCATGGGGGGGATTGGAGTTCATTTTGTTAGTTTCAGTTAGGTTTTGTGTTTTACCCCTCTGTGTTTTTGTGGGCTGATCAGCCACTATTTAAGTTTCCCCTTTGTCTCTTTAAGTTAGTTTGTCTGAGTTATCGGTGGCGCCTGTGTCCGGCAGCCTCGCCTCTGTCAGTGCGCCCCAGGGCAGCTGTAGCTACAGTGTAGCTGCCATCACCAGTGTGTGATTGTGTGTGTGAATGGGTGGATGACTGAATGTGTAAAGCACTTTGGGGGTCCTTAGGGACTAGTAAAGTGCTATACAAATACAGGCCATTTACCATTTTACCATTTATCAGTATTGTTGTCAACTTTGAGAAGAGTTCTGTTATTTTGACCTCTTTTATGGGCCCAAGATTTGGATTCTTTTTGCATGATTTAACCAATTATGTTTAAACTGTGCCTAAGTTTCCTTCGCTGCTCGGTCCATCACTTTCAGACATTTGATTTAAATATTTTAAAGAATCATAAATGACTGAAAACTGTTTTTCTCTCACTCACTCATCGAAATATTGCAAGGTTGTTACTTTCTGTAACATGACCCAAGAAACTGACTCCAGTTCCTATTTTTATTTGTAGAATTAAGCTCTTTGTGAGTATATACTCACGGCCACGCCAGATATTAACAACTGGCCAATCACATGGCAGCAATTCAACATGTCACATGTAGGCATTGTGAAGATTACCTGCTGAAATTTAAACAAGCATCAGAATTGTGACAAAAGGTAATTTGCGTGACTCTGAACGCAGCGTGGCTGCTTGGTTTGAGTATTTCTGAAACTGCTGATCTGCTGGGATTTTCACGCACAGCCATCTCTGGGGTTTTACAGAGGATGGTCTGAAAAAGAGAAACTGTCCAGTGAGAGGTCAGAGGAGAATGCACAGGTTGCTTTGAGATGATAAGAAGAATAAGTAACCCAAATAAACACTTGTTACTACTAAGGTATGCAGCAAAGCATGTTCAACCGTGAAGCAGATGGTCTACAGCAGCAGGAAGTGGAAACTGAGGCTACAGTTTGCATGGGTTCACCAAATATTGGACAACAAAGGATTGAAAAAACATGGCCTCGTTCTGAAGTCTTGATTTCTGATTGGACTACAGGTCCTGATGGTGAATTTGGCCTAAAGATGAAAGCAGGGAAGCGTCCTGCCTTGTATTTAACAGTTTGTTGGCTGGTGATGGCAGCGTAATGGCATGGGGGATATTTTCCTGGCAAACAACAACTGAGTATCGTTAAAAAGCCACAACCTCTCTGACTAGTGTTGCCGGCTATGTCCATCCCTTTATGATCACGTCTAATATCTGCTTCCAGCTGGTTAAAGGCACTAAGTCACAAGGCTCAAACTGGTTTCTTTAAGATGATAACGAGTTGTACTCATTATCATCTGTACTCAACTGGCCTCCAGATCTCAATCCAACAGGGCACCCTTAGGACGTGGTGGAACAGGAGATTTCCATCATGGATGTGCAGATGACACATCTGCAGCAGCTGTGTGACGCTTTAATGCTAACATGAACAAAATCTGTGATGAATATTTCCAGCACCTTATTGAATCTGTGTCATGACGAATTACAGCAGTTCTGAAGGTAAAAGAGGTCAAGGTAAAATGAAGTGGACAGTAACAGTACATGTAATTCTACTGAAAGCACCAGAATACACTATGATAATATAACATAGGAAGTCTAATGAATCTGAACTACAGCTGAACTACAGCTAGTGCATGTTATTTACTGTAAAAGTAAATAACATGCACTAAAGACATAATAATATAATAATATAACATAGGAAGTATAATGAAACTGAACTACAGCTGTTGCGACTGTGAAAATAAATAACATGCACTAAAGACACATGCTCAAGGATAGTCATTTCTCAGACACACTGTACCTGCTGTCACCAGCAGAGGGCAGCCTTGTCGTTTGGTGAAAGCGGCAGTAGCCCTACAGCACACCGACTTATCTCAGGTAAAAAACCCTGAAGATGTATTGTGAGGTAACAAAATAAGCAAAAGCAAATGTTGTATTTATCATGGTTCGTGTTTTCATAGTAGGTTTTCTTTCCGCTGAAAATACTTTTCATCCCAATAACTGTAAAATAGACAGAGTTGTCCACATGAAGGTATACAGTAAAGACTGGAAAACAAATGAAAAACCCCCACTTAACTTAAAATGGCTCTTTTGTAATAAATGTAATAAATGCATGAAGACCGAAGTAATGCCGAATGGAAATTAGCTGATTAAAAACTGTTAGTAGGATTAAGAAAAACTATTGTGAGATTATAGAGTAGCTTTTTAGGCTAATACAGAACATGCTGTGGTAGAAATATGGCAATAATATCAAACAGGTGTTTTTCCTCATCTGTCCAGGGTACAGTCAAATAGGAGTAGCACACAATAACTTTCATCTTGGACACAGAGCTCTGACTGGTATCTAACTAGAAAACATTTACCAAAAAACCCCAAAATCTTTTAAGAACTGTTTTGTTATTTTCGTTACACAAGAAAAATAAATCTTTCCATTAGGGGGCACAAATGGTCTGCATATCTATTTACATCATGGATGTATAACTCCACTTTAAAATGAAATCCATCAAGGCAAGTTTTTCTTTGTTTCTTTTGAATAATTTTTGTAGATAGTGATACCCACTGTTGTAATGAAACACAAAACTCATTACAGGCCATCTGCAGCCAGGATTACTGAACAACAGTCTATGCTACCCCCTTTTGTTGAATTAAACCTTCTGTGAAAATGAATAAAACTTAATTATTGCTGCAAACATTTGCTTAATAGACTAAGAATAATATTACACGAGCAAATCTAATGTCTTACATGTAACTGTTCATCTGGAAGCAACGGCTGGAGCGGCTTCCTGCTAAGATTGGATGTGGGTGGCACATTATGGTTTATATATGCATATGTACGTTCTGTACGTGTGGATTCAGTCTCTCGGGTGTTAACACTTGTATTTATTTACATATGTCTGTATTCCAGTTTTTTTCCCACATAAGTTTGTGTGGGTTTGCATCGCATCGTCCTTTTGCTATTTGTCAGTAGCTTTGGTTTATGATGATTAAGCTGCATTGTACATCGTGCATTCATATGAGGGAACTATCTCATCAGGCGCATCCTTCTGTCTCTCGTCTGCCTACATGCTCACATGCATAACATTTGTACCCTGCATGAGTGGAAATTCATATCGTGAGATAATTAGAACATCTCTAAACTACGTTTTCCAGTAATGGAAAAGAATCATTGGAATTTAAGGCTGAAATGGGCTCTTGATATATCTCCCTTGGATGTGATTAATTCACAGTATTACACACTCAGACGGTCCTAAATCAAATGGCAGAGATAGTGATAATTGCCTTACAGCCTGCTTCCTGTCCTCTAACTATCAATTGCTTCCTCAGACTCCATCAATTTTCATATGCCTGCTTCTGGAGCAGCTCACCGTCTCTCTCCCGGCTTCACTCTTCTCCATTGCCTGTCTCTTTTTCTGTCTGCGAGTTGAGCTACAAAGCTATTTCTTCTCTTCTTTCCTTTTTAAATGCTTCATTTGCTTTATATGATTTGTATCAAGGTTACCAAGGCAATATGAGGTGGCCTTGGTCTCACATCATGTTTTGTAATTAAAGGTTTGACTTGCTAGAGGGAATGGCTTTGTTCAGAGTTATTAAATCGCCTTCTCTTTTTGCCAGGTGACAGACAGCCAACTTCTCTCCCATCTCTCTTTTTTGATGAACCTCTTCTGTGCTGCCAGGTATTTTGTTCCCACATCCTTTGTTATTGTGGCATTTTCATATGGTCTCCTGCTTTTGTTATTACTTGGAGAAAAGCTTAGGGAAACTCACTGTGTTATGAAGGATGTAATCATATAAAGAATGGAACAATGCATTATCAGACTGTGAATTAGAAATGAGTCAAAATGGAAAATGTAATACCTGTTCTCCAGTCCCTCTAATGTACTCATAAGTAATAATGGCACGGTGCCACTGCATGTAGACGCTGCACAAGTGTCAAATATTTCTCCTCTAAAACCTAGTTTCATCATAGGTGTGTGTTTACAGTATAACCAATGGTTTATTTGAAATCATAAAAGTCTATTAAAACAAATGAAAAAAGACTTGAAATATTTAATCCGTCTTAGGCAGCGATGAGTTATTGATTTTTATCAGGAGGCCAAATGATAAACTCAGACTGTTGTGGAGGGCTGTACCAGTGAACTTAATATTAAGCAGATATTAGTTCAGCTTATTAGTGTAGCCTTCCACAACAGTTTATCATATGGCCTCCTATTAAAATGACTAACCCATCACTTTTTAGACCAATTAAATATTTCGAGTCTTTTTTTCAGTCTTTTTAATAAAGTGAAATAAGACCTGCTTAAAATTTGTTTTATTGGTGCGGCTCTCAACAACAGTCCCGGTTTTTTTTTTTTTTTTTTTATTACTTGGTTTTTAATAAAGGTTTTACATATTTTTACAACAGAAAAGGAAAACAACAAACAACCAAAAACAACAATAACAAAACAAGCAGTCGACTGAAAAGCACAGCTTTTCCCCACAAAGCCAGTCCCGGTTTCTATTGTGGGAAAATTGATTTCCCATCCCTGTTCTAAAGGGAACAAGAAACACACTCTTTTGCATTCTAAAGTTCATTATTCTACCTTGTTTATGTTTTTAATTGTTTTAAATCAACACAATTGCATACTTGGTAAACATCCTCAATTTAATTAATGAGGGTTGCATCAGGAACGGCATCCCACGTATCCAGCATAAGGCACTGTGACAAATCAAATATCATAAAGCTAGCAAGACGTTAGCCTAGCTTAAAGACCGGAAACAGAGAAACTGCTCCGTCTCCTTCTTTGGGAGGTCACCAAATTGGCTTGCCAGTAGCTCTAAATCTTACAGCTAAAGTGTTTCATTTTATTAATTTAATCAGTACTTTTTTATACGTTTGCAGGTTAAACAAGATATAGTTTAAGGTTCTTGTAGGTGGCTTTTATTGTACCTTTGAGTAGTGCAGGTTAACTGGTTTCCCTGCACCACTGCGACTGAAAAAAACTGGTTCAAGTTTCACATGACGGATGGGAGCACTATTCCTCATCCTATAGCTCGAAATAAACAAATCAGCATTTTTCCCATAATGTTTTTGGCTTAAATTGTGCAGTCACTCATCAGATGGTCACATCTGGAAACAGACGTGGACAGAGAAAATGTGCCATAGCATAGTTTTATTACTCATAAGCAGGTTACTACAGCAACATGTTCTCACTCCCAAAGCGTAATATGTTACGCAATGTGCCAAATCGTTGGTATGTTATGCTTTCGGCCACTCAACACATTCCTATGTTATGCGTGGGGAAATAGGAGGAAACATGAGAACTGAACTGAATCGCTTTGGAAAACACTGTCTAACACTGTCTAACACGATTAGGACTGTGGTTAAGGTTAGGGATTAAGGTTATGTATAGGGTTAGGTTTTAGCTTAGGGTTAGGGAGAGAATACACGGCTGGAACATGTGTCATTCTATTGGATTCCATCCACAATCGGGCACGTATCAGGACGGGTACCTTTCGCGTTCCTATGGGACTCCTCGGGACCTGACAAATCGTTGGTATGTTTCGTGTATCCAATCTAGATTACACCACCAAAAGACTACAACCTACTGCCATTTAAAATATGGAGCTTTACAAAGAACCCAAAGGCAGTGTACACACAGTGATAGACTGATGAGACCACTCTGTAATTGGCTAACGACATCATTTATAAGTTGTAAGTTCAGAAAGCTGTTTTCCCTTAGACTTCTAAAGGACCCAGAGTCTTTTTCCAACAACAGCTTTCTCCATCTGATGGCCTTCAGATAAAGTGCAATTTTAAAACACTTGCGCATCGCCTGCTGTGTCAAAGCATAAATTTGCACCGTTAGTCAGATATTTACTTTAATAATAATAATAATAATGGATTGGATCCATTACTTTACTCTCATATGTTTTTATATATAGTGTCACAAAAAATTGACTACTATATACTGTACTTTGAGTACCATGATGATGAAATCATTTTCTGGGTTTTTAAAGATTAGTCTGGATGCGGATTAGAAAATTTCTTTTTTTTTTTTTTTTTACATTACTTTACTTTAGCCCAGTATGCACAGCTCTATTCTTGTCCTTAATAGCGCTTTCTGCACTGTGTTGAATGTCACTGTGTTCCAGCGTTCAGCAATTTAATGTACTTTACAGTGTTTATTCTGGTATTTCTAAGAATGTCTGCCGTTTTTCCTCATCAGTCACCCTACTGTGTATTGGTAAGCAGACTGTGGTAGACAGATAAAGACTGTAAGAATAAAAAGCATACAATATAGATAACAGAGTTGATGAAGCAAGCTTTAAAAGCAATTGTGAGGCTGATGATCCTTCTAAAGTTACACAGTGACTATGTAACTGGCAATGAGAGGCACTGGCTCATTGTGTACTTAAATGCTAATACACTCACCACTAAAACAGAATCCAAAAATAAGTCTCTTTATTTTAATAATCACACAGACACTGCATTGTCCTTGCTAACACTGATAGATATATATTGGAGCACCTCTTCTCCAACACTGTCAGAATATAATATTAGCCTCATAGATTCTGTCTCTTCTAAATGAGACACTTCTTACCTCCTCTTCATCTTTGCAGTTGCCTTGATGCTACTTGCTTCACCAATCAGCTCGCCCACTGATCGGGCCTATTCATCATGAGCTAGTTGAGGAGATACTGGGGGCTGGGAGAGGTGAGGAAGAAGCACGTATGTCCTATCTGAAGGTCTCTCCTTCTCTTGCCAGAATCCGGAGCCGCTCAAGGATAATGAATTCCCCCCTTCGACCCTTTAACCTCTCTGTATACAGCTGGGTTACAGACTCCAAACACATTATACCCAGATAACCAGCAAGTGGGAAACTTTGAGATGCCTGGACTCTGTGTTTTTGCTCACAGCGGGCTTGCGCTAGAGCTGCTTAGGGGGTATATAGACTTATTTTGTGGGTGTTATTGTTTGAATAACCTTTTGCTCAGAGTGGAGTTGAGATATGACAGCCCATACTTCATGCTTCTGCAGCGCAATTACTTTACTGCAACCTAAATCGTGCCGTCCATTATTGGCTGTAATGTTTGCAATACCTTTGCGGTGTCACAATTATAATCACTTGATTTGTTACTTTTGGAGGTTGTCAGCTCGCGGTAAAGGCTGTACGCACAACACTGGAATGTGGCCACAGTGTGTGTATCAGCGTGGCTTATTTAAATGATGAATAGAATATGCAGTTGCTTATGTTTCAAACTAGATATCAAACACACACTTAATGTATCTTCTCACTTCTTATTTTCCCACCAGAGAGTCTATATGTTCCATTTCTGAAAACCCATCACCTGCCAAAGAGTCCTCCCTTCCTCTTCCTCCCCATCACAGCCAAAGTATGAATTTTCTCAAAAGACTCCAGATGGCTCGGGATCATTTTGTTGTGGCCCATCTGCATGCTTCCTCTGCCGATCTCTGTTCCTTCATACGCGGTATTTAATTACACATGCACCTGCAGCGCTGGTTTCAATTTTCAGACGGAAGTACGAACAGGCTTTTCACGCTTGTTGCTATAGAAAATGAGAAGCCATTTCAAGTTTCTCTGCAGTCGCTGCTGTTAATATCTTTAGGGTTTTCTATACTGTAAATTACTGTTGAAGAGTTCTTATGATGGATTGGTTAAAATGACTTCCTTTTTCCTCTCAGTGAATGATGAAAGTCTCGGGCAAGACAGAGCAATGCTCTTTCTGTAGATGATTGGAGTTATCTGTTTTCAGCGATAACTTGAAATGTAATTCTTGGATTATGCAACTGGATGGGCTCAGTTATTGTTGTGACTTTTTCAGGGATTACATCCACACTGAGGATTAGTAGCAAAATTGTTAAATTGAATTTTGGGAAGGTACAGAGATGATAAAGGCAAATATTGCTATGTGGCACATTGCCTCAGCATTGCTAAATACACTCGCTCTTGTTCAAAGAGCAGGAGACCCAAGAGCCGCTTGAAACTGGAAACATTCTCTTATCCCCCTTTTTACAGTCTTAACCGGCTTAGTCAGCAACAGCTGAGCAACCAAAGAATGACGGATGTTGTGTTTTCGATTGTTAGGCCTTGCATTAAATATATACGTAAAGCTTACAAGGATGCACTGCACTGTTGGACTGTCAAACTCATCAGCAGCTCTGTGTTTTCAGGCTTTGTAATAACCATGGATCCGGTGACTCACCAGCGACACAGAATCTGAGGAGTTCTTTAGCCTCTGTTGTTCTGGTTTCATGCCATTTTTCTAATACTTTGCTCTCATTTACCTATTCGTCAAACCATTTCCATATATGCATTAAAAAGGAGACACATCAGCGAAAGACAAGCTTGGGTATAAATGAAAAGATTGTTGCTGTCATAAGGTATGATGTGTCAGAGACTTAGTTGGTTCAAAAGTATATCTTTTTTGCATGTTAAAGCATCAATACTGCAATTTCTTGTTCTCATAAATTCAAATTTTGGAGACCAGAAGAAATAAAAAAAGCAAAAAACAGTTGTTTTTATTTTACTTAAATATGTTGGCCAGCAACACAACTCCAGATGAATATTGTGTTATAGGTTTGGCTGCAGAGCAACAAAGATGGAGAAAACAAATAACCAGGCAGGGCTCACAAAACGTTTCTGCCTGTTGTTACCTAACATCAGTGATCCTGGATAATAGATACAGGCAAGAGTCGTGTAATAGAAAGTCTATAATAATGCAGTTTTTCTTTTAAAAAGTGATTAAATGTGAATTTAATGATCTTGATTTCCAATGACAAAGATTACTTTTCTTTGAAGTGGATTAGTGTAACAAAGTATCTGCCTTTGATTCAACTTCCTGTTTTGACCTGCCCTGAAGATGAGGTGATTAATCCCGGTTATGTGCCCTTATCCCAGCTCCTATTTTCTCAAAACTGATTGCAAATCTTTAGTTTGAGTTTTGTCCATATGTGTTGCTGTTTTTGTTAAAAAAAATATGTTCTTTGTAAATCGCTATGACAAAGAAACGACTACATCAGAGGGCCCGGTGGCGCCAATGTCCGGCAGCCTCGCCTCTGTCAGTGCGCCCCAGGGCAGCTGTGGCTACAATGTAGCTGCCATCACCAGTGTGTGAATGTGTGTGTGAATGGATGAATGATTGAATGTAGTGTAAAGCGCTTTGGGGTCCTTAGGGACTATGTAAAGGCCATTTACCATTTTACATACATCAGAGTAAAACAGCAAAACACCATGTAAGGGGAAATTTGGGGTTTTATTTACAGATCCATAATAGTTTTGTTATTCAAACCTTAGGATATCAGAAATTAAGACCTTTCTTTGTTGAAGGACCCACAATAGTCTAAACCCCCAAGTCCCTGCGTACATGTAAGATGTTCACTTTCTTATCTGTCGAGGAGTCGAGCTGGGAGTATTAACGAAACGATTGTGACGATAGAGGAAAGACGAGAACCTCCCTGCCCATCAGTCTGAAACAATACATATAATGCGATGAGTGTATCTTGACAAAATCTAAATAGAAATGTCTGTGGGAAAACAAGAAATGGTTGGAGGCAGTGGCTGTGGTTTGGAACTCCCAGCTCTGTGAGGCTGATAGATGGCTCTCAGCCCAACAACACTGCCACAATGACTAAATCACAGGGAGGAGGGACACGGCTGATAAAAACTCTGGGACTGTCACACTGTTTCTGATTAAGGTTTTCTTCCAGCCCCTCTGTTGTGTGAAAGCAGTACTTTTACACTTGCTGTGAGACTTTTTAGAGAGATGCCCGGGGGTCGTGAAGAACCTCCTTCTGATCCTAATTAACATGAGCAGTAGTTCTGTGAGAGTATGACAAAGTGGGGAACGTGACCTGTATTTAACATGTTTTTTAGGCGAATATCAATGTCGAGTGTGTACAAAGGATTTTAGGTAAAAGTATTGATACGACCACCTAGTTTCATCTAATTTCTCTTTTGTTAAGGGGCTAAATATAAACACATAAAAACAGGAGTTAGCCTTTTAAGGTCTGTAATAAACATGTTGTGTAATTGCTGATAGATGTATGTAAAGTTTGGCCGCATTCCATTTGCAACCAATCTGAAGATTAGAGATGTTGAGTGGAATTGATGCCAGTCCACAGAAACGCAAAAGAAAAAACCCCATCTGTAGATCTTCTGAAAGGCAGATGATATGCTCACTTCAAATAAATTCCTGCTCTGAAGATAACAGCGGTTTGCATTTTTTGTTGGAAACTCAGGTGTACTTTATAAGAAAATGCCCTTGAAAAGGACCACTGATAGGTTTGTAGCTTGAACCCATCCGCTGGAACGTTGAAGACAATATAATTACACTGCTAAGCAAGACACAAATAGGCAAAGTTCTTCATGTTACTCGTGCACGGGAGAGACCGGACAGAGCGCCGTCCCTTCGCTTGACCCCAGTTGCTCTCGTCCGTCCTCCCGTAACACTGTCCTTTTATTGAGGTTACATGAATATGCATAGGTTCATTAACATACGACGTCTACATACAAACAAAGAGTACCTTGCCTGTGTGTGTGTGTGTGTGTGTGTGTGTGTGTGTGTGTGTGTGTGTGTGTGTGTGTGTGTGTTGCTGATCAAAGGGTCAAACATCCTTGGTCAGGAAGAGGGTAGACTAGACCCCCCCCGGTGAGGAAGTCCAGCAGTTCATCTAAACAGAAAAGCACTTAGACTAGAACAGACGTAGCTACGTTAATCCTACCATAAAACAATTAAAACAAGATGCGACCTCTTCCCGTGCTCCCAGGATGTAGGTGTGCATTCTAGTGTGGAATGCACACCAAGCCTCTGTAGCCTGTTAAAGATCACACAACTTATCACTACACAATTGATTATACACCTCTAAGCATCTATGGTTAAATATTTCTAAGCATAAATAACAATCAACAATACAAACTCTAACAACCACCAATGTATTTTAGGCTACATGAAGTGCGACTCTTTGTGGTTTAAGAAGCGCACACCCACATGCACTTGTGAGTCAGCCCGCTTTGCTAAAGCAGTCAGTTAAATTAAACTTGGCAGCAACAATTTTAAGATTATGTAGATTTTAAAAAACCTAGTATCTGTGTTTAAAAAAAAAAGTTTTTTTGTTGTCCCTCCAAAATGAGCATGAAGAATATAAACACTACATACAAATTATACACTCTTGCTGGCAAGAAAATGCCCTGCAATTTAAAATAAAGTTGTCTGCTATATGTAGACAGACATCGGTTCCTACTTTGAGTTAGCTACTTTTTTTAATGCTTGAAGGATTCATAGATCAGTGTTGAGTGACCTATGAAATCAGTTGGCTTAACAAGCAAAAAACATTTCTCACAACTGAACATAAAAACATGAAAAAACAGCAAATGTCCAAAGAAAAATGATAAAAAGACCTTCAGGATGCCTTGAGAACTATCATTAAATACCACTTTTAAAACAATTACAAGAAAGTCTGGGTCCTGAGATGCAAAGTTACTGTTGCACAGTACTATAATTAAATATAACAAATGCTCAATGTAAAATCTTTCAAATAGATTGAATAGCAAACCAAAAAAAGATGTTTCCTCTCTATAGTGCATTACATTGGAAGTCTCTAGTGAAATGTTATTCAGATTCCTTTATATGTAGGACATAAGCTTGTGTCCTTGTGTGAGTTCAGTCTTACAGATCTGCCGAGCAGCTAAATCTGAAAACACTATACCTCACAGTGTAAGCGATCACTATAACGGATGAAGGTCATAGTTTCCAAGAACACTAAATGGATGCACATGCTGAGCATGGATTTTGAGCTATCACAGAGTTGTAAACAAAGACTGGCTCCAAAACGAATCTGTAATGCTTTCAATTTCTTTAAACGGACAAACTACTGATATCAAGACCAGTTTAATCAGGACATGAGAGCAGTTTTCAAAAACTCTTATGTTTCTGAGCTCTGAGGGGAGCTTTTCAAGGTGATGCAACAGTGACGGCATCGGGGTTATCTCAGCTTGGACTTAAGAACTGATATTTTAAGAGTCAGACACTTGAGGAGTTGTTTTGAAACATGCATACACCTGTTGATCTACATTGTTGCACATGTAAAATAGTGAAATTCAGATTTACACTAATTTAGAGGTGATTTTTTTGGATGCATGAGCTGCCAAAAATTGTTGGAATATCATTTTCCTTTTGCTCACCCAGCTGCAAGATAATAAAGACATACATTCAGAGATATTCAGAGTCGGTGTCTGGCAATCTTTCGATTTGGCTCCTGTCTTTCTTTTGATTCACAATAAAAGCTCCTGAGTTTACAGCTGTGAGAACAACAGGCTTGGTCAATTCTATTTTTCATGGCTTAAATCTGGATGTTGTAAATGATCAGATTGCGGTGTAGTTCAGACGTGCCCGTCACACCCGTGGCCGCCACCCAAAAGCCCAAACTCGAGTATATGTAAGCACAGATGGTAATGCAGTTGGAACACATATACAGAGCAAATATAAGCATATTAAACCAAGTGAATGAGAGGAAGAACAGATGCTGTATTAATTTACTTGCTGTTAATCCAATACTCAGTGGCATGCCACACACTCCCCTCAGCACGAAGGTCTGCTGACACAGAATTGGTATTCTTCTGCAGGCACAACTTTCAGGGGTAAATATTTATAGAGGGGACTGGCATGAGGTGATAAGGAGTAGGGGTTCATTCATGATAACGCGGGGGGAATTTGCACAGAATATTTAATCAAGCACTAGTTTATATCTCGGGGACAATAATGTTTCAAAGCTTTTAAAGGCCTACCTTGAAGCGTTTTGGCAAAGGTCAAGGAGGATTTCTACAAAGTTTTATTCACCCTGGAGCTCAGTGCTATTTAGGGGCTGCATTCATAGTCTTGTAATAATCACTGACAAAAAAAAAGAAAAACGCAGAATATTTGTCCCAGAATACATTGTGCTGTGGGCTTACTGCTGAGCATAAAAAGCTATCTGAATGCACACAACATGGAAAATAAAAAGCAAACTTGCAGCTGCATATTCTGATATGGAAATATCACAGAAAGAGTTGTATTATGTTTGCTCCTACCTCATTCCTTCAAAACAACAATTTTGCCTGTTTTTGTGCTACTGTGTGCAAAAGGATGATTAAAAAAAACCCCATCATGCTAACAACAGCAATTTCCAAACTGCTGGTACTGTGAATCCATCCTCTGTGCAATGCTTAACTTGTGAATCTTTGTTTGCCATTTCAGTTACCATTTCTAATACCTCTCCTAATATGATACTCATCTTCAGCATTCACAAGGTGTGACAGAGAACACAGAGCTTATGCAGGAACAGGAATCAATACATAATTCAGACAACAAGGCCTGAAGCGCTTATATTCACATCTGAATGAGACTTCAGTTAATAGTTTTACTTCTAAGAGCAAAAACGAAGTCCTGGTGTGAGCACAGAAGCTATTCAAGTGGCTGGCTCTCAGTAGGTCAAATTGCAGCCTCTCTTTCAAAACTCGGAATAAATTGTTTGCAACACAATATGTTTATACGCTAAAATAATCTGTTATCTGAACGTATAAAAACAACCTGACGGGTCAGATAATGAGCAAATAGGTTGTTTGATGAAGCTGTTATGTGGTGACAAATGTTGCTACATTTTAAAGTTAAGCAACCCCCAACGGGAGTGTGAATAATTGCATATAAAATATGCACTGGCTATATCACCTTCTGATGGGCTCAGAAATCTGGAAGCCCGAAATAAAGCTTCTAACACTGCTGGTGTCATATATTTTAAACAAATGTGTAATCAGATTACAGTTATTAATCAAGTGATATTGTTATGTCAAACATAACAAGCATAAGAAGAAACATGTTTTGTGCAGCAGTTGCTTGACCTCATATCTTGCAGGTTATAGGACAAAATGCACTTTTTATTGATTACCCAGAAAGAAGGGCATGAGAAAGAGAAGAGACAACAATTCACCCGTCCCTTTGGCACCCTAACCATTACTTCTATGCCTAAATCTCACCTAACACCAAATAGATACGAAGCAAACAGTAACTGGAAGCAAATGTGTAGTCTCAGACAGGAACTCAACTCAAAGATACTAATTTTGCAGGTCTTTTTAATCACTAATGTATGTCATTCCAAGGCTCTGACATCAGTTGTGATAGTAGTAATATGATCGATTAATTGGTGGAAATGCAGTCTGTGGAAAAAGCAACCTAGGGTAGGCTTACACAATGTTTTGCTTCAATATAAACAACTTAACAGAATATTGATACTCAATCAACTGTAGCCCATAGAGCCAAGAACTGTTTATCTAATGATACTCTAAATCTATAATGAATTATTCCATAGGACAGCAGGGTGGTGCGGTGGTCAGTACCGTCTCCTCACAGCAAGAAGGCTCTGGGTTTGAATCTGACCACATGTGCCCCACATTTCATGCCAGTAATAAGGCCCACAGTGACTGCTTGCACTGGCATGAGATGGCATGACTCTATTCCTAACTCTGTTGGAATACTGGAAGTAGGCATACTATATACACGTTAGACATACTGAAGCAGTGTATCTAATCACAGTTAAGCTATGATACCTTTTCAGTGCATTGGTGATGTTCTTTTACACATAGTTCTGTATGTAAGGAGTGTGCTGCACCTTACTGTAAAGACAACCACAAATACAACAAAAAGCCTGTGCTTTCAGTTACAGCACACCACAATAACTCTGTATAGCCATGAGTGTATCTGCTGCTGTATTACCGGGGCTTCCAAAAGTTGTTCAACTAACTGAAAAATAGTTTAACCAGGAAAATGTTAAGTGTGAGGCAGAATGAGCTTTAAAATCTTTTCAAAGGAGATGCTTGGCAGCAAGGACCTCAATGTGACAGATGGCTGAGGGAGGTGAGGGAATAGAGGAGAGCACCAGATCAGACCTGATTCAGGATTGCAGGATTGGAGAGAGTTGGAGTTGGAGAGCGAGTTCTTGGATCTCAGGATGAAAAATAGGCGATGAGAGGAGGGACGGCAGGACTGGCTCCAAACATGAATCATGTAACTTTAATGACAGTTTGGAGCATCATGACACAGCGAAGTCTTTCTAGTGCTTTCAACGACTTTCCACAATCACGAGGCATTGCATTAAGATGCACTCAGTGAAGTGCATTGTTACGCTTAATTTCGTTCTCATGTTGAGCCTTGTGATGAGTAGAATTTTTTCCTTCACATCTTGAACTTGGGTCATTCTTATTTGCATGCAATTAAGAATTTAGATGTGCAAAGAACATGGCTGCTTGATGTCGTACGCGCTTACAGGAGGCTTCCCACAAATGTTATGGGCAGACCTAGCAAAGTGAAGCCTTTTTGGCGACTTAATTAACCCTAATCATGCTTGTATTGTGCCCTGGTTAGTGTAAATGGCACTGCTTGGGGAGAAGCATGCAAGTGCAAATGAGTTGGTAAAAGCCTCACGATGAGCCACAATTTGGATTACAGTAATGGATAATTATAAAAATGCAGGTTGGAGTGAAAATGTCGAGCGTTGAAACACGCTTCGTTAATAGTCGTGCTCGCATAGTCGGTCGTAAATGGTCTTATTTTTTACTAAAGCTGTAAAATTATACTTTGTTAACTGCAAGGCTTCAAACATCTTTTAACAGCAGGAGGAACAAACACTGATCTAAACTGTTCCCTCTGCAGATTTCTTGGTTTGGGGCAGCATTCTCTCTTCTTCTTGGCATGGCGCTCTTGACCCAGGAGCCAGGCTTAATGAGCGTAGTGGTTCATCTGTTTTTCAACATTCAACACTTAACACCATCTGTTGTGCTTAAGTACTACCCACCCGCAGGTCCAAACCCACCACCTGATTTTCTAACAGCGCCGCGCTGCCCACCCCCCCATCCTCTCATCCTCTCGCTGCTCCTGAGGGAGTCTGTGTTTCAGGCTCCAGGTTGGTGGATAGAATGTGTCCAATCTTTCTGGTGCACTGGGTATTCAATCTTGTCTTTTTTTTCTCCATCTGTCTTTCTCCCACTCTGATGATCTCGGCAGCCTCTCCGAGCTTTATCTTTTAGAGGGAAGCAGCTATCTGCATCATCATCCTCCCTTTGTAAATTGTTTTTTTTTTCTCCCCACACCTCCTCTGACTTGTTGTAAGCCATCAGTATGATTTAGTGAGCGATGCTTCACTGGCTTTAGTATCGCTGTAGTGAATCAAAAGAAAACTAACAAGGAGGGCAGCAATGTGAATATGTCTTTCTTCTCTGCTAAAATATGAGGTGTCATGCAAGTTTTAGGGCGAAGATGGGAACAAAGGTGTACTTAGTGTGCATCCAGCAAGTGTGAATATGGCAAAGTACCAAAAAAGATGAAAACACCCATGTGTTTATTGGTAAAGGCATGACAATATTTGGAGCATTATATACAGAACAGACCTTCACGTATAGTTTTAAACTCTTGTTGTTCGTCACTGAGACGTTTACTGGTGAGGTCAACAGTCATACATATAAGGATGATTAATTTAATCTAACTGTTGTAATTTCATTCATGTCAGGCACGACCTGGGGTGTATAGGTCATAATGGTTGAGCTCATTCATCCTAACAGAGTGCAAAATTTTACTTTAGATGACTTAGTGAATATAAATATGAGCGATGTACTGAAAGTGCCTGCTTGGAAGTATAATGAAGCCTCTTCTGTACCGCTGCAAGACAGACCTGCATCATCTCAGTGCAACAACTTCATCATCTGCTGCATCTGAAGCTGAAATACTTAATAGGCAGTGTAGAGATATATGCAAATACTCTTCCCAAAACTCCAAACTCCTGTTTCTACATTATAGTACATTATATACTATAGTATAGAAGTGATCATATACTACATTGCCGTGGATTTCCACTAATTGCGGTGCCAGTTTGTTCTTTTTTTTAATATGCATATGATATCTGGCCTTCATTTAGCCTCAAACCTGTAAAGTTTTGTGATCAACAGAGTCTGTCCAGGTGCCATATACCATCAGCCAACACATTAAAACCACTGATATGTGAAGTGAACTGATCATCATCATATGCAATGTTCTGCTGGGAAACCTTTCCACTTATATTGATGGTATTGTGACATTTGAAACATTACTGTAGACCAAGCACAGCCCTTCCATTGCAGTGCCAATCCACCATCAGGAGCATAAAAAACATCCTTAGGTGTTGACTTGACCTCCAAACTCCTCAGATTCCAATTCAGAGCATTCACAGGGGTTCTGCATCAAGCCTGATCCATAAAAGACCCCCTGCAAAACCCACAAGACCTAAAATGTCTATGCACACACAGGGCAATATGAGGGAGACCTACATTATTAAGCAGGTGGCTTTAAGTGTACATAGACACCTGTTAAAGTGCTTAAATCCAGCTTTGTTATAGACCTTCTGTAGCATGTGTCTCATTTAGCCACAGTAGCACACACACACACACACACACACACACACACACACACACACACACACACACACACACACACACACACACACACACACAAGATGAAAATAATACTAGCCCTGCTGTCCCAGCTGGTAACTAGCTGACAGATAAGAAGTTGTCTTTCAATCACACAACATATCAAAAAGTTACCCAGTTGGCATGGAAACAGAGAATTTCTGTTTTTCCGAGCGCTTCCACAGACTTCTTGTCCAGGTTATCTGAAAAGTTGGGATTGACATCAGCTAGCAAAGACATGTTACTTTTGGAGTTTCTGATTCTTTCCATGTAAAAACACTGTAAAAATTGAAAACTTTACTTTTAACTTTATCAAACAGTCAATGGTAACTATGCTTGTTTGGGTCAGTTTAACTGTGGTCCTTAGTCACACTGAAATGTGGCTCAAACAACAAATGTTACATGATAATACACCCTCTCAGTCCATGTAAACCTTACTTCACAGTCATGCTGGCACTTTCCACTTCATGGTAGTCTTGAGTCTGGCTGGTTCCTGAGTTGGTCCTGAAGATCCTAACCAATTTCCTTTCATCTGAGGGAGACAGTTTGGGTCTTCTTCCAGAACTTGGTAAAGTGGTGACACATCTGAACACCTTGTGCTTGAGTACAGTTGTTTGAGCCAATGATCTTGGAGTCTGCAGTTGTTTAGGTGGAATTATGGACTCAAATGCAGATTTGAAGAGTAGAGAGGAATAACATGGAAACTAACTTTCATTTTGGCAAACAGAAAATCCAAATAACTGTGAATAACTAAAGTCCAGCTAGCGGGCAAGCAGAAAAAACAGTATGACCCAACAAAGGCCAAAGGCAAACTGAGGGCTTAATACAGGCAGTCAACTGCCTAAACAAAAAACTTAACAAAAACTAGATAGCAAAACTAATGAAACTCAAAATGTAGAAATAATTATATAAATAATAAACTATAAATAAAAACACTTGGGATAATGCATGAAAATAAACTAAGACTCGACAGAGAACAGTAAATAAAAGTCCAAAACTCGAACAGTCTGGGTTAAAATAACACAGCAACACGAGATAACTAAAGATTAAGATGAAATCAGAAAACCACTCAAGTATAAAGTAAACTTAAACCCAAAAACAAAGTAAGAAAACTCAAAACCACGGACCAGGGACCGTGACACTTGTTAATGCACAGTCCTCCTTAGATTTTCACTGAGCTCCTCTCAGATTTAGCCATTCTTATATTTTGCTTGTTCTTATGTTATTGTATTTTTGCACACCTCTGTTGCTTGTGAAGCTCGCACACAAGAATGTCACTGGCATGTACTGTACCAGTGTACCTCCACATGTGATGTGACAATAAAAGTGATTTGATTTGATTTTACTGTCTCATATTTCATGATCACTAACAAGTTAACAGGCCTTGGATGCACATGAGCCTGGAAATCGTCTTTTCTACATTGATTTTATTCTGATTTCCTGCTGCTGTGTTCTTGGTCCCCCCCTGTGCCACCCCTTTTAAAGCATCCTGCCCCGTCACTGATTACGGTAATGTTAACTTCTGTATTACATTGCAGCACTACAACGTGTACTATCTGAACGACAGCACAAATGTTCCAGAAAGCTAAAAACATGCACCCTGTTTTTATATTCATATTTTTGCCTCATACAAGAGTACAGAGTACAGTCACGTACACCTGGCTGGTTTATAGCAGCAGGAGGTCTGTTGTGTGCTGGAGTTCTGCTCTGGGTCTCTGCCACTGATGTTACATTGAGACTAACTTTTCTCACCTCTCTTTTTTCTTAATACCTTTCCCTTTCAAGGACCTCATTTAGTTCTTCTGTAATTATTCTTGACAACAACTTGCATAAATTAGCATAATTTCCTTCCAAAGCATTTATGCCTCTTGTTAGTGTTGTGCTGCAGTGCCAAAGCAATGCAGAGGTCATCCTTTTCTCACAAGTGGTCTGTGTCTTCCCCCTGCAAGAGCCTGAGAGTCTACATTTGTGTTTTAAATATTTCATGTTGAAGCTGGAAGAAAGGATAAAGCTGCCTCTTTTATGCTTTTATCTTTATCCATATTATTATATTGCTATTATTATTGTCATCTCCCATTGCTTTTTACCACTTGTCCAATTCAGTGTTATGGGGCCATCCTGAAATCATGGCTGATTCAGTGCTTTAAAGCTTCAACATATCCAAAAGAAATGTATCTCTGCATTTAAGAAACTAGAAATGCAATTCAAACATGGTCACTAGTCTAAAGAAATGATGAAATATTTTACAGTCATGCATCCTAGCTATGCATGGATCCTTTGGAATAACCAGGATTTCTGAGGCTAATGTGAAATCTCAAGAAACCTCCATTAGTAGTAAAAACATCCCTGCTGATAGCAAAGGGTTCAGAAACTTTTTCTATTTACCCCACTCTCTCTTCCCACACCTCTTCTCCACCTACGTCCTTCCCACACACACTGGTTTGCCACTCTCAGTTTGTCATCCACCTTTTTCCACTACCGACATCTAGATTTTTCACAGTAGGGGAAGAGCAGATTAATGCATTCCACTTACATCTTTGTGCAAGGTGTTTTACTGCATATTAAAACACAGAGCCTGCTTTATTTTCTCCGGGCTTTCCACACTGTAACAAGTCTGCTGTCAAAAAAAGGTCTTTCGCCTTTGTGCTCAACAGCACTGCAGTCCAGTGTTTTGTAGTTTGTTTGTTTTTTGCTCCCTGACTGTTATTTTGCGGTCTTGGTCCAGTTTATTAGATTTTTATTTAATTCTTAGTGTTTATTTCATGTTTGAGCTTAATTCTGGTTATGCTTGAAGTTTGATAATATTTGTTGTCCAGTGTCATGAATCTGAGTTTTAATATCCTTAATCTGTTAACTCTTTTTGGGTGATTGGCTTGATTTTCATGTATTTACCAGCATTCTATGCTTTCACCTTCGGCTTTGTGTTGGCTTCTGCGTTTAGAGCTCAAATTCTTTAAAAAGTTGTGTAAAATGTAAATAAAACCAAAATGCAATGATTTGCAAATCCACAAACCCATGTTTTATTCACAATAGACAAAAGAAAACATTTCAAATGTTTAAACTGATGAAACGCAAATTTAAAGAAAAGAAAAAGTTCAGTTTGAATTTGATGTAAACATAAAAAATGGAACAGGGCAACAAAATGCTGGAAAAGTAACTGGTACTTAAAAGAAACAGCTGGAGGAAGATTTTGCAGGTCAGTAACATTGCACCAGGTGCTACTACCTAAAAAAAACATGATACATATTGTGGAAGGACTGAGATAATCTGGAGAAATCTCCACATGAAAGGGAATCATTATTGGATACCACCCTCAGACGGCATGACACAACTGCATGGGCTCAGAAACACAGTCTGCTGTACTGTCCATAAATTCATGTTAAAGTTAACAAAGTTAAAGAAACCCACAGTGTCTGTGAACATGACACAGAAACAGAGCTTCTTCCCTGGAAGCTCATTTCAAATGGACTGAGGCAACATAGAAAATTTTCCTGTGGTCCAACAGACAAAATATGAAATTATTTTCAGAAAACATCGATGGTGTGTCCTCCAGACTAAAAAGGGACCAGGGACCGTCCACCTTGTTATCAGCACTCAGTTCAATACCCTGAAACTGATGTTATTGAAATATGTCAGTCACTATGGAATTTACAGCCTGCACATCTGCACAGGTTTTAGGCCAACATATGATCCCATCCATGTGACATCTTTTCAGGGAAGGCCTTGCACAGTTCAACAATTCAACATCATTCTGCATCTGTTACAACAGCATGACTGTCTGCACTCCACACCTGGAGTCCACGCCTTCAGAGAAGCAGGTAAGAACCAACTAAAAACATCTGGAGCATCATGAAACTAAAAGCTGAGCAGACCCAGGACTGTTGAGCAGCCAGAATCCTATATCAGACCTGTAAAGGCTAAGCTTATGCTTGAAGCCATTGAGGTGTTCGTTGACGGGGGTGACGCGATATCACTGGTATGCATGAATTTATTAAATAACTGCAGTCCAATAACTGCAGCCTTACTCATCTTGTCATTCAGATTCTTTATTTCCACGATTTAGCATAGCAGCACAGCTGTTTGTCTTTTTCCGATCAACAACACACCTGCCGCTAATTACATGTGTCTACCTTAAATACATTCACCAAAACTCAAAAAGTGACCTCTAGCAGCATACATAATGTATAAATCCAAAAATGGCTCCTACAAGACCAGAATGGAAATATTTTCTCTCCCAAAAGTCCAGCAGCTGCTGTCCTCAGTGCTGAGACGTTTAGGGAGGAGGGGATGCTACACAGTGGTAAACACCGACCTGTCCTAACTTTTTTGTCATGTGTTGCTGCCACCAAATTGAAAATGAGCCAATATTTTTCTCTTAAAACGGTCCATTATCTCAGTTTGAACATTTGATATATTTTCTGTTATACTGTGAATAAAATATAGGTTTATGAAATCTGCAAATCATTGCATTCTGATTTTATTTTCATTTTTCGCAGCAGCCCAACATTTTGGAATTGGGGTTGTATTTATAGGGTTTATTAGTTCTGTCATATTTTCCTCCATTTCATCCTGTTATCCTTCCCGTTCCTGTGTTTCCTTCTGTCGGCTGTTTTTCACTTTCTGTTTTACTTTAGCAGTTATCTCATGTCTGTTTTTACTTCCTCCTCCGTCTCATGTCTGGGTGGGTTCACTGATATCTTTTTACCCTGTGTCCAATTCTGTGATTCACCTTTTGTGTATATGAAGTGTGGTGTTGTCCCCTGAGCTTCCTTGGATTTTTGTCTTGTTGTTTTGGATTTTGTTTTTTCACTTTTTAGACTTTGATCAGCTGGAATAAAAGTCTTGCTTTTATTTTAACCTGCACCTACACTTGGGTCTTTTTACTCCACACTTCAATTTTGTCTCTACCTGAACGCCTTCTCGCCTGTTTCTTCTTACAGCTGATGTCTGTGCTTTGGTTTCTTTAGCCACATTCACCGTTTTGTTAGACACATGACTGAAAGCTGTGAACCCATTTTGGCTCACATACTGTGGCCCATTATATGTAGATCTCTCCACATGACTTGTGGAAAGAGGACAATGAAAACTTGTTGGCTTAGAAGCAAATAGGACTCAGTGTGACCGATTTACTGTGTCTATTTAGAGCCAAAAGGGGAAAAAAGTCTAAGCATACTATGTAACAAAGACATATTTGTGACTGAAAAGCTGAAAGAATGAAAACATTTCTGTCCACAACCAATTCTCAAGGCTGCTTTAGTCTTAATGTCTTTAGGAAAAAAAGAAGATCAGAATTATCTATCTGCAAATCGCAGCTAGATAACTGAAAAGCTAACTGGTGTCAGTTCAAAATGCTATCCAATGTTAACAAAAGCTTCAAATTACAAGCAGGAAAGGTTTTGTTTCTTTTTTAATATCATCCAGGAGTGGAGTCGGGTGGTGGGTCAAATACGAATCACTCAAGCCCCACTTATTACAGACAGTAAGGAGACCAATTTCTACTTGGGCAGTGAGAACAGAAGGATCGAGTACTTAAAAAAAGATGAGGGATAGCAGAAGAGGGTCGTGTGCTGAGAAAATTGGGAAGAAAATGAAGGGGTGAAAGTAGTAAGACAGATTTTAAGAAATGTCGAGAGATAATTTGATAGCCTCCACTGACAGAAAATCCAACTTTATTGTCACGGGAGTGGAACGGACTCAGGCGCAGACTGAGGTAGCACAGTTCAACGACACTTTATTAATTACACTGGTGCACTATATACACGTGAAGGGGGGGGAAAACACCAGGGTCCCGGGGATCACTTGGCTGGGGAGACACACTTCTTCGCACTCGCTCTGCTCCTCGTCCAAACAGTCTCCACACAAGCAGCTCAGCTCACTCTCCTACTCACGGGGTCCAGGGGTCACAAAAGGGCTGATCCAGGTAAACCTGTTTACACAGACGAGGGTAAGTCGAAGGCAAACACGGGAACAGTAGAATCGCAAGGAAGCCAGGCAATACTAACGAGAGTTACTCAATATTCCAGCGACGAACAGCTCAGAGCCCCAGCCTTAAGAGCCAGAGAACTGCAATCCGCTCGAGATCAGCTGCAGGTGCGTGGGCCAAGGGCAGGAGCCCAATCAGAGCTCCGCCCAGGCAGACAGGTAGGAGAGACAGAGTGAGAGAAAAACAACAAACACTTGTGGCTACACTGGGCTGGCCGGGGAGGCACAGGGACCATGACATTTATAGAAAGACAGGCAGGGTATTTTGGTAGTTAAGGGACATCTTTTCATCTTGAAGAGTTTGAATTTGAGACTGATGGCTTGGTATAAAATCTTCATGTCAGCAGGTATCCATCCTGCTGCAGCATTATTGACCAAAACACTGAAAGCCTCGTCCCAGGGGTTCTGTTTTCTAATGTTTTTATAGAGGCGGAGAAAGAGAGATTTTTCCCCTTAAAGCAAACACCAAACGATCACAAACAAAATTGCTACTTATTTTCCAATTCTCAGTAATTTCCTGTGTGGCAGGATACTGGGTTAAAAATAATTAGGGTCCTCAGTGTGTTCAGGAAAAGTTTTCCTGCTCTATAAGTGTGCACAGATATATAGCCAGCTGGTAGGGACTGCAATAAATATGTTTGAACTGTAGCCCCAGGAAAAAAAATCAAAGAAGGCCTGCAAACACTTTTCCAGATGAACTGCAGTGACCCCGCACATCAACTACTGAAACGAAGAAGAAACAGTCTAGAAAAAAAAGATTTCCATTAGCAGGTGTTCAAGACTGCGTGACATTCCTTTCAGGAGGACTAGTTAAGCTTTCTTTGACTGTGTATTTTTTAAATGAATGCTAGAACATCTTTGTATGTGACATTTAAAAGATTAAAAGCCAAAACAAATGTGACCTATAAAGATTATTATGTTCAGAGGACGACGTGTTAAAGTTATTGCAAGACTTTTCTTCACACTTCTTTGGTTATTACGCTGTCAGGGAGGACTCATCCTGTTTGCTGCACTTGATGAATCCTTCTTGTGCCACTGTTTTCCAGGCCCAGTTCACTGTGGGTATTTTTACAGCTCAGACTTTGATAATGCATATGGTCAGGTTATTTGGTTTCCATAGAACAATATTCTGTGATGAACAGTCTTGGTTTCCGGCCCACATTCACATCACATCCCCTCACTTTTTTAGCTGTGCTGCTGCACTGTGGATGAAAATGTCTGACAGTTGGTCAGTCCACCGCTTCAGTTCCAGCTGAAATATTTAAAGTAGTTCAGCTATGTGTTATAAATACTGAAATGGTTTGCCTTGAAATTCCAATAAAATGTTGCATAAAGAGACGATAAATCTGGTGTTCCCCTGACATTTTTTAATTAGTCCTCCTGAAACATGAGGGAGGAATGAGGGCATAAGACCTGTGCTCACAGCCCAGTGCTGTGCAACTAATTTAGCACGTACTAGAGAATACCAGAACTGGGGGTTCCAGCTCTGGTGCCCATTCTTTAAATAGAATACAGAGCATATTTCTCCTGTTTTGGCTTCCCTTCATTGGCTTCCTGTTAAATCCAGAATTGAATTCAAAATCCTGCTCCTTACTTACAAGGTCTTAAATAATCAGGCCCCATCTTATCTTAATGACCTTGTAGTACCATATCCCCCCATTAGAGCACTTCGCTCTCGCACTGCAGGCTTACTTGTTGTTCAGATTCAGATTCAGAAGACTTTATTTATCACCAAGGGGCAATTAGACTAAACTAAACTAGACTAAACTTGCCAACCGTACATACAATACGGTTGTTCCTAGAGTATTTAAAAGTAGAATGGGAGGCAGAGCCTTCAGTTTTCAGGCCCCTCTTCTGTGGAACCAGCTTCCAGTTTGGATTCGGGAGACAGACACT
The DNA here is from genome assembly GCF_057382095.1 of Aulonocara sp. 'chitande type north' Nkhata Bay. Lineage (NCBI taxonomy): Eukaryota > Metazoa > Chordata > Actinopteri > Cichliformes > Cichlidae > Aulonocara > Aulonocara sp. 'chitande type north' Nkhata Bay. The sequence continues at coordinate 19,132,337 of NC_141354.1, forward strand.
ATCTCTACTTTCAAGATTAGGCTTAAAACTTTCCTTTTTGCTAAAGCATATAGTTAGGGCTGGACCAGGTGACCCTGAATCCTCCCTTAGTTATGCTGCAATAGGTGTAGGCTGCCGGGGATTCCCATGATGCATTGAGTTTTTCCTTTCCAGTCACCTTTCTCACTCACTATGTATTAACAGACCTCTCTGCATTGAATCATATCTGTTATTAATCTCTGTCTCTCTTCCACAGCATGTCTTTTATCCTGTCTTCCTTCTCTCACCCCAACCTGTCGCAGCAGATGGCCCCACCCCTCCCTGAGCCTGGTTCTGCCGGAGGTTTCTTCCTGTTAAAAGGGAGTTTTTCCTTCCCACTGTCACCAAAGTGCTTGCTCATAGGGGGTCATATGATTGTTGTTTTTTTTTCTCTTTATGTATTATTGTAGGGTCTACCTTACAATATAAAGCGCCTTGAGGTGACTGTTGTTGTGATTTGGCGCTATATAAATAAAATGGAATTGGATTGAATTGAAAAACAGCAGATCATCTGCCTCTCACCCTATCCCCAATATCCTCTTCTGTCACACCCACCCTCTGCAGGTCCTCCTTCACTACACCCAAGAACTTCTCTGTAGTTTTTCTGCTGCATCATTGCATTCATCCTTTCTCTACCACGTGTTCTTATCTTATCACATGTCTAAAACATTGCAACCTTGCCTCTCTAACTGTGTCACCAACTTACTCATTTCTAATCGTATCCTTCTTGGTCATTCTCGGTGAAAATCTTCAACTATGACACCTCCAGTTCTGCCTCTTATCTTTTTGTCTCTAAACTATTAATCTTGTAAACATTTCCATGCACAGACTCTCCTTTTGTCACATCATCACATGTTCAATAGAACAATATTCTGTGATGAACAGTCTTGGTTTCCGGCCCACATTCACATCACATCCCCTCACTTTTTTAGCTGTGCTGCTGCACTGTGGATGAAAATGTCTGACAGTTGGTCAGTCCACCGCTTCAGTTCCAGCTGAAATATTTAAAGTAGTTCAGCTATGTGTTATAAATACTGAAATGGTTTGCCTTGAAATTCCAATAAAATGTTGCATAAAGAGACGATAAATCTGGTGTTCCCCTGACATTTTTTAATTAGTCAAGCTTGACAGAATGTCAGATTATTTCAGATTTGTGATGTTTTGCTTTGACCGCTAAAGACTGGAAAAACAGAAGTTTCCTCAGCTAACAGAGATGGCACAAACTGTTATCTGCTTGTACACAGTGTTGGGAAGGTTACTTTTAAAATGTATTCCACTACAGATTACAGAATACATGCCCCAAAATGTATTTTGTAACGTATTCCGTTACGTTACTCAATGAGAGTAACGTATTCTGAATACTTCGGATTACTTAATATATTATCATGCTTTTACAACTACATGAATGTGATTTATTACTATTACTGAAGTTCTGCGGGTCTGAACCGTAGTAAAGGGACCTCTGGCTAATACGTCAGGTTCCCTGTTGGGCTCGTAGCTGAAAACTAGCTTTACTTTGTTGTCTGGGTCAACTTTGCTTGCGAGAGAGAGAGAGACAGAGAGAGGCGTTGAAAGGCTGCTCCAACAGAACTTATTGTTTCGGATGAAAACACGAACACAGCGTACAGTCGAGTCGTAATAGCTTACTTACAACTGGGCTTGTCAGGCACTCTTCTTGGCTGCAGTGGTTATTATTATATTTACATGCTTCCAGCTCCCGTTTCTGCTTGACGATAACTCCTGCTTTTCGACTCTCCTTTTTCTCCCTCCTCGCGCTCACAGACCCATAATGTGTATGGCAGTCCATGCTCCCTGCAGCACGGACTACACTGCCCATGAGGCTACATTCTTTAGGGCTATGTCTGTAACACTCTACCTTTTAGCTTAGCACAACAACAACAACAACAAAAAAGGCGCTCTCTCACCCAGGAAACACAGTCACAAAGAGAGCGCGTCACCCTGTAACCATGGCAACCGTAACGCTGCCGCCTGGAACAACAGAACGTAGCTGTCAAACAAAACCCAAACAGTCCCGACCCGCCACAATATGAAACAGGAAAGTACCGCCGTGTAATCAATTTATTTCAACAAAGTAACTGTACTCTAAATACCACCTTTTTAAACGGTAACTGTAACGGAATACAGTTACTCATATTTTGTATTTTAAATACTTAACGGCGGTACATGTATTCCGTTACTCCCCAACACTGCTTGTACATCATTAGGTTAGCATTGTAAATGTGAGCATTTTTTAGAGTTTAGCAAAACACTGCTACACCCTTGAGCAAAACTAAGAGCAAGAAAGGCCTATCTGTGTAATTGTAGGCTGTGTGGCAGGCTGGGTTAGGACCCAAACGCAGGACTCTCGGCAGGGGCGTAATTTCCTGGGGGGTTAAGGGGGTTATGACCCTCCCAATAATCAGACCCAACCAATATAACCCCCTCAATAAAATTATCAATTATCTTGAATAAATAGACTGTTGATTTTCTTTACTCATTTCAGGTATTACCAGCAAAATAGTTGCATGTTTAATGATCTGGGAATTTACCCACATTTATTTATTTATTTAGACAGAGATCTTGACCCCCCAAATGTTCAGCACAAATTTATGCCGATGACTCTCAGACAGAAAACTTAAAGCTCTAAAACAAAAGACATGAATATTCAAGAAACAAACTAAACATAAACTAGAGCTAAGAATCTCCTGACTAGCAACTAAGGACTTTACATGACTTGACAGGACTAGAGAACATGGAACAAATGCAAGGACACACAGCCAATGCGGTTACGATGTGACAACGAACAGAGGAAAACACAGGGCTTAAATACACAAGGGAGTAACATGGAAACAGGAGGGAAACACAGCTGGGACTAATCTGACATAACGAGACGGGAAGGAGGCAAAAGTGAATACAATGAACACAGGACAAGGAACTATCAAAATAAAACAGGAAACAGACAGACTGAAAACTCAGACTCCATCCATCCATCCATCCATCTTCATCCGCTTATCCGAGGTCGGGTCGCGGGGGTAGCAGCCTAAGCAAAGAGGTCCAGACCTCCCTCTCCCCAGCCACCTCCTCCAGCTTGTCCGGGGGAATACCAAGGCGTTCCCAGGCCAGCCGAGAGATATAATCTCTCCAGCGTGTCCTGGGTCTGCCCCGGGGCCTCCTCCCGGTGGGACATGCCTGGAACACCTCGCCCAGGAGGCGCCCAGGGGGCATCCTTGCCAGATGCCCGAACCACCTCAGCTGGCTCCTTTCGATGTGGAGCAGCAGCTGCTCTACTCTAAGCCCCTCCCGGATGGCCGAACTTCTCACCCTATCTCTAAGGGAGAGGCCAGCCACCCTTCGGAGGAAGCTCATTTCCGCCGCTTGTATCCGCGATCTCGTTCTTTCGGTCACTACCCACAGCTCGTGGCCATAGGTGAGGGTAGGGACGTAGATCGACCGGTAAATTGAGAGCTTCGCTTTTACACTCAGCTCCCTCTTCACCACGACTGACCGGTGCAGCGTCCGCATTACTGCAGCCGCAGCCCCAATCCGTCTGTCGATCTCCAGCTCCCTTCTCCCATCACTCGCGAACAAGACCCCGAGATACTTGAACTCCTCCACTTGGGGCAGGAACTCATCCCCGACCCGGAGTGGGCACTCCACCCTTTTCCGGCTGAGAACCATGGCCTCAGATTTGGAGGTGCTGATCCTCATTCCCGCTGCGTTACACTCGGCTGCGAACCGCTCCAGTGCGAGCTGGAGGCCCTCACCCGATGAAGCCAACAGAACCACATCATCCGCAAAAATCAGAGATGAGATTCTGAGGCCACCAAAGCGAAAGCCCTCCGCCACTTGGCTGCGCCTAGAAATCCTGTCCATAAAAATTATGAACAGAACCGGAGACAAAGGGCAGCCTTGGCGGAGCCCATCACCCACCGGGAACGAGTCCGACTTATTGCCGGCGATGCGAACCAAGCTCTTGCAACGGTTGTATAGGGATTGAATGGCCCGTAGCAATGGGCCAGACACCCCATACTCGCGCAACACCTCCCACAGGACGCCCCGAGGGACACGGTCGAATGCCTTCTCCAGGTCCACAAAACACATGTAGACTGGTTGGGCAAACTCCCATGCACCCTCAAGTATCCTCGAGAGGACAAAGAGCTGGTCCAGTGTTCCGCGACCAGGACGAAAACCGCATTGTTCCTCCTGTATCCGAGGTTCGACTAGCGGACGAACCCTCCTCTCCAGCACCCTGGCATAGACTTTCCCGGGGAGGCTGAGGAGTGTGATCCCCCTGTAGTTGGAACACACCCTCCGGTCCCCCTTCTTGAAGATGGGGACCACCACCCCGGTCTGCCAGTCCACAGGTACTGCCCCTGATCTCCACGCAACATTGCAGAGACGTGTCAACCAAGACAGCCCTACAACGTCCAGAGCCTTCAGGAACTCGGGGCGGACCTCATCGACACCAGGGGCTCTGCCACCAAGGAGTTGTTTAACTGCCTCAGTGACCTCGCCCCCGGAAATCGGTGGGTCACACCCCTCATCCCCAGACTCTGCTTCCTCCCCGGAAGACGTGTCAGTGGGATTAAGGAGGTCCTCGAAGTATTCCTTCCACCGCCCGACAATTTTCTCAGTCGACGTCAACAGCGCTCCGCCAGCACTATACACAGTGCAGGTAGAGCACCGCTTTCCCCTCCTGAGACGCCTGACGGTTTGCCAGAATCTCTTCGAGGCAGTCCGAAAGTCTTTTTCCATGGCCTCTCCGAACTCCTCCCACACCCGAGTTTTTGCTTCAGCCACTGCCCGAGCCGCATTCCGCTTGGCCTGTCGATACCTGTCGGCTGCCTCCGGAGTCCCACAGGCTAACCAAGCCCGATAGGCCTCCTTCTTCAGCCTGGTGGCTCCCTTCACCTCTGGTGTCCACCATTTGGTTCGGGGATTACCACCACGGCAGGCACCAACCACCTTGCGGCCGCAGCTCAATGCAGCAGCTTCGGCAATGGAGACGCTGAACATGGTCCATTCGGACTCAATGTCCCCAGTCTCCCTCGGAATGCTGTTGAAGCTCTGCCGGAGGTGTGCGTTGAAGATCTCGCGGACTGGGGCCTCTGCTAGACGTTCCCAGCACACCCTCACTACGCGTTTAGGTGCACCAGGTCTGTCCAGCGTCCTCCCCCGCCACCTGATCCAACTCACCACCAGGTGGTGATCAGTTGACAGCTCAGCCCCTCTCTTTACCCGAGTGTCCAGAACATATGGTCGCAGGTCTGGTGATACGATTACAAAATCGATCATCGACCTACGGCCTAGAGCATCCTGGTGCCACGTGCACTTATGGACACTCTTATGTTCGAACAGGGTGTTCGTTATGGCCAAACTGTGATTAGCACAGAAGTCCAATAACAAAGCACCGCTCGGGTTCAGATCAGGGAGGCCGTTCCTCCCAATCACGCCCCTCCAGGTCTCGCTGTCGTTACCCACGTGAGCATTGAAGTCTCCCAGCAGGACAACAGAGTCTCCAGGTGGGGCACCTTCCAGCACCCCCCCCAGGGACTCTAAGAAGGCTGGGTACTCCGAACTGCCACTCGGCGCATAAGCGCAGATGACAGTCAGGACCCGTTCCCCGACCCTAAGGCGCAGGGAACAAACCCTCTCGTCCACCGGGAAAAACCCCAACGTACCGGCAGCAAGCCGAGGGGATATAAGAATACCCACCCCAGCCCGCCGCCTCTCACCAGGGGCAACTCCAGACTGAGACAGAGTCCAGCCCCTCTCCAGGAGACTGGTTCCAGAGCCCAGACAATGCGTAGAGGTGAGCCCAACTATATCTAGCCGGTACCTCTCAACCTCACGCACCAACTCAGGCTCCTTCCCCACCAGAGAGGTGACATTCCATGTCCCTATTGCCAGTCTTGGCAGCCGGGGGTCGGTCCGCCAGGGCCTCCGCTCCTGGCCGCCACCCGGCTCTCATTTCTAGAAATATGGACAAATTTATTAAACCCCCCAAAATATGACTATCCAGAGTTGGGACCAGGAAGCAGAGTTGCAGTCTTACACGCTTCTCTGCAGCTTCTCTCCTCCTGCTACCCCCCCAAAAACCCATCTCCATAGAGACTGTGTCAGCTTCCAAAAAGACAAAAAACAAACTAAAAACCAGCAACAAACAACTTAAACATAAACAATCACAAAGAAAGAACAATACAGTATCCACATCTGAACCAAAGAGTAAAACAGTGAAATGTGGATTATTAAATATTAGGTCTCTCTCCTCCAAGTCTCTGTTAGTACATGACTTAATAATTGATCAACAAATTGATTTACTCTGCCTTACAGAAACCTGGTTGCAGCAGGATGATTATGTTAGTTTAAATGAATCAACACCCCCGAGCCATTCTAACTACCAGAAATCTCGAAGCACAGGCCGAGGGGGCGGTGTGGCAGCAATTTTTCACACCAGCCTATTAATTAATGAAAGACCAAGACAGACTTTTAATTCATTTGAAAGCCTGATGCTTAACATTGTCCACCCCAGCTGTGAAACTCAGAAACCAGTCTTACTTGTTATCATCTATCGTCCACCTGGGCCTTACACAGAGTTTCTGTCTGATTTCTCAGACTTTATATCTAATTTAGTTCTGAGCTCAGATAAAATAATTATTGTGGGTGATTTTAACATCCATGTAGATGCTAAAAATGACAGCCTCAACATGGCATTTAATCTGTTATTAGACTCAATTGGTTTCTCTCAAAATGTAAAAGAACCCACCCACCACTTTAATCACACCCTAGATCTTGTTTTAACATATGGCATCGAACCTGAACATTTAACAGTGTTTCCTGAAAACCCTCTCCTGTCTGATCATTTCCTGATAACATTTACTTTTACAATAATTGATTACACAGCGGTGAAGAGTAGACTTTATCAAAGTAGATGTCTTTCTGAAAGCACTGTAACTAAGTTTAAGAATATAATCCACCCACTGTTATCATCTCCAATGCCCTGTACCAACACAGAGCAAAGCAGCTATCTGAACGCTACCCCAACAGAGGTCGATTATCTTGTTAATAATTTCACCTCCTCACTACGTACGACTCTGGATACTGTAGCTCCTGTGAAAACTAAGGCCTCAAATCAGAAGTACCTGACTCCGTGGTATAATTCTGAAACACGTACCCTAAAGCAGATGACTCGTAATCTGGAGAGGAAATGGCGTGTCACAAATCTAGAGGATCATCATTTAGCCTGGAGAAATAGTTTGCTGCTTTATAAGAAAGCCCTCCGCAAAGCCAGAACATCTTACTATTCATCACTGATTGAAGAAAATAAGAACAACCCTAGGTTTCTCTTCAGCACTGTAGCCAGGCTGACAAAAAGTCAGAGCTCTTTTGAGCCAACCATCCCTTTAACGTTAACTAGTAATGACTTCATGAACTTCTTCACAAATAAAATTTTTATCATTAGAGAAAAAATTACCAATAATCATCCCACAGATGTAATATTATCTACAGCTACTCTTAGTACCATTGATATTAAGTTAGACTCTTTTTCTCCAATTGATCTTTCTGAGTTAACTTCAATAATTACTTCCTCCAAACCATCAACGTGTCTTCTAGACCCCATTCCTACAAAACTGCTCAAAGAAGTCCTGCCATTAATTAATTCTTCGATCTTAAATATGATCAACCTATCTCTAATAATCGGCTATGTACCACAGGCCTTCAAGCTGGCTGTAGTTAAACCTTTACTCAAAAAGCCATCTCTAGACCCAGCAGTCTTAGCTAATTATAGGCCAATCTCCAACCTTCCTTTCATATCAAAAATCCTTGAAAGAGTAGTTGTCAAACAGCTAACAGATCATCTGCAGAGGAATGGTTTATTTGAAGAGTTTCAGTCAGGTTTCAGAGCTCAGCACAGCACAGAAACAGCTTTAGTGAAGGTTACAAATGATCTTCTTATGGCCTCTGACAGTGGACTCATCTCTGTGCTTGTCCTGCTAGACCTCAGTGCAGCGTTCGATACTGTTGATCATAATATCCTATTAGAGCGATTAGAACATGCTGTAGGTATTACAAGTACTGCGCTGCAGTGGTTTGTATCATATCTATCTAATAGACTCCAATTCGTGCATGTAAATGGAGAGTCCTCTTCACACACTGAGGTTAATTATGGAGTTCCACAGGGTTCAGTGCTAGGACCAATTCTGTTTACATTATACATGCTTCCCTTAGGCAGTATCATTAGAAGACATAGCATACATTTTCACTGCTATGCAGATGACACCCAGCTCTATCTGTCCATGAAGCCAGATAACACACACCAATTAGTTAAACTGCAGGAATGTCTTAAAGACATAAAGACCTGGATGGCCGCTAACTTTCTGCTTCTTAATTCAGATAAAACTGAGGTTATTGTACTCGGCCCTGAAAATCTTAGAAATATGGTATCTAATCAGATTCTTACTCTGGATGGCATTACCTTGGCCTCCAGTAACGCGGTGAGGAACCTTGGAGTCATTTTTGACCAGGACATGTCCTTCAACGCACATATTAAACAAATATGTAAGACTGCTTTCTTCCATTTGCGCAACATCTCTAAAATTAGAAATATCCTGTCTCAGAGTGACGCTGAAAAACTAGTTCATGCATTTATTACTTCCAGGCTGGACTACTGTAATTCATTATTATCAGGATGTCCAAAAAACTCACTGAAAAGCCTTCAGCTAATCCAAAATGCTGCAGCAAGAGTCCTGACAGGGACTAGAAAGAGAGAGCATATTTCTCCTGTTTTGGCTTCCCTTCATTGGCTTCCTGTTAAATCCAGAATTGAATTCAAAATCCTGCTCCTCACATACAAGGTCTTAAATAATCAGGCCCCATCTTATCTTAATGACCTTGTAGTACCATATCACCCTATTAGAGCGCTCCGCTCTCGCTCTGCAGGCCTACTTGTTGTTCCTAGAGTATTTAAAAGTAGAATGGGAGGGAGAGCCTTCAGTTTTCAGGCCCCTCTTCTGTGGAACCAGCTTCCAGTTTGGATTCGGGAGACAGACACTATCTCTACTTTTAAGATTAGGCTTAAAACTTTCCTTTTTTCTAAAGCATATAGTTAGGGCTGGACCAGGTGACCCTGAATCCTCCCTTTGTTATGCTGCAATAGATGTAGGCTGCCGGGGGATTCCCATGATGCATTGAGTTTTTCCTTTCCAGTCACCTTTCTCACTCACTATGTATTAATAGACCTCTCTGCATTGAATCATATCTGTTATTAACCTCTGTCTCTCTTCCACAGCATGTCTTTATCCTGTCTTCCTTCTCTCACCCCAACCGGTCGCAGCAGATGGCCGCCCCTCCCTGAGCCTGGTTCTGCCGGAGGTTTCTTCCTGTTAAAAGGGAGTTTTTCCTTCCCACTGTCGCCAAAGTGCTTGCTCATAGGGGGTCATATGATTGTTGGGTTTTTCTCTGTATCTATGAAGCGCCTTGAGGCGACTTTTGTTGTGATTTGGCGCTATATAAATAAAATTGAATTGAATTGAATTGAACAATGCACCCGACCCCTATGGCGCCTCCTGCGGGTGGTGGGCCTGCGGGAGGATGGGCCCATGTCTCCTCTTCGGGCTGTGCCCGGCCGGGCCCCATGGACTAAGGCCCGGCCACCAGACGCTCGCCCTCGGGCACCCTCCCCGGGCCTGGCTCCAGGGCGGGGCCCCGGTAACCCTATCCCGGGCAGGGTAAACTGTTCCCTCGATATTCTTTTCATGGGGGTCTTTTTTTTTACACGCACAGAATAGACACGGGAAAACTCAGACTCAAGGCCCGTAATCTTAACACAGTGAGTGGAGAGACACTGGAAACATAGAGACAAGACATGAAACGTGGGACACGGGACACGCACAGAATAGACACGGGAACAGAGACTAAACACAGGCTAAGCACAGCTAAGCTAACCACAGGTTAAGATAAACACTGAGAGAGGGAGAACTAAGATCACTGAGAAAGACATAACAGAACCAAAACCAAGAATAAAAGTAATAAAAGAATATTAATTAATCAACAAACACAAAACACTGGGTCACAGACTCAGTACCGTGAGAGCATACAGCCAAACACAAATGCTTTACAACTTGCCTCATCCTCTGTATCACAGCCCTTTCATTTGCTACTATTATTCCTCAGTTAGTATTGTACATTACCTTGTAGTGTCACATTAACCTAAACCTTTCCTAAACCAAGCTTGCCCAGGTGGGAAGCGTATTCTGTGTCCTAAAGTATACTTTTTTATAATTAGATGCAGTGGCACACAGTGGTGCATAATAACAGAGCAGTGCATCTGTTTTCTTCTTCTTTCTATTCGATTCAGCATTGCGGTTAGGCTGAAGAGTACTCCAGCTGGTATCCCAGAGGCGGGATTAACTCAGTGACGTCACTTCCTGGCCAATCAGTGGCATGCAGTCTGTTTACTGCATGATTTTGTTTTATTTAATCAAATTTATGTGCTGATTTTGGGATATTCATGTTGGATATGAAGAACTCAACATGGAAGTTACCTAAAAAGATCTTCTGATTCATCGTTTTGACTCAATCATATTCTTTCTCTAAGCCTAACTACATAACTATACTGTGAGGAAAAAGGAATAAACTACCAAAAATAAAAATAAGATAATAAGATGCAAACAAATTCTAAAAAAATTCTAAAAAAAACCCAACCCCAAAAGGAGATGATCTCATCATCCAAATTGTCACTAGGTGTGAATGTGAGTGTGAATGGTTGTCTGTCCCTGTGTGTTGGCCCTGCGACAGACTGGCGACCTGTCCAGGGTGTACCCCGCCCTTCGCCCTATGACAGCTGGGATAGGCTCCAGCGCCCCCCGCGACCCTGAAAAGGATAAGCGGAAGCGAATGGATGGAGGGATGGATATCATCTTACTTAACTTGCAAAGTGCTTTTCTGCTGAAGCATCAGTGGCAAACTTCTCCTAAATTTGTGGGAATATGTAAAACATCCATGGATCTCTTTGAGGAAGCTTGCAAAGTCTTTTCAGTGCACATGCCACTGAGCAATTTTGGTTTTGAATGAATGAGATGTCGTCTTGTAATCCATCTCGTAGACAGTTTTCCACAGTAACTCCATAGCTAGCATGACTCCATGCTACTTCTACTGTGCTGTGAAACTTTCTTCAGAAGCTAATAGACGTGTTAAAAAAGAGAGAAGGCTGAGTGCAGTCTTTTACTCTGCTTAGCCACAGGGCTCAAGGATAATGCATGTTTTACCAACCTTGCTCTCAGTGCTGTTCCCTTCAGAGGCTCTCATTATGACATACTGTTCGGGTGTTGGTGCAGTGGAGGACACTTTCTGGTAAATTGCTGTGGAAAGGAGCTTTAGCAAGTTGACATTAACACACTCCGCTCTCGGTTGCATCACTCGGCAGCTAAAAGCTGACTGCCTTTTGCAAAGCATTTATCTTGTTAGCTTTGGCTAGAGCATAGTGGTGCTTTGAAGGAGATAGACGGGTGTGAAATGCTGCATTTAAGGGTGGATGTCCTCTTCCTCAGCAAAAGTTTGCCTCAAGATAAATAGCTGCCCATTCTGCTGGTCGACATTGCCAGAGTGAGAACAAAGACAAAGGCTTCAAAAGACTCTCTGAAAAAATGGGCTAATGCAAATAAAACCACAAATCATATTTGTTGTCTTTGCTTACAAGGCAGCAGATGCAGAGGGGACTACGAGGATCACTTTACCTTCCAGATGGTTTGTTCTCAGACAAATCCTTCATTATATGTTTTAAACCTGCTATCTATCACACCATCCTCCCCACCAGCCTTCAAAGTACTTGTTACGTTTATACTGCTTTCAACAAAGCAGTAGTTCCCCAATTAAGCTTGCATAGAGTTATTACCATCTCATCTAAAAAGTAAAACAAGAAAGATTTAAGTGGCACAACTACAGTAACGAGTTATGAGTTAATTAGCCATTATTTTGTTTTTTACTTAACATAACAGTGTTTTGCTTTAAACACAAACATACATGAACGCATGGTTGATCAGTTGATCCCGTACAGGTGATGAGAGCACAGAAAATATGCATCTCTACAGCTAAATGTAAATTACAATGAGCTCCAGCACTGTATCACGCGGCTGTTGGTGTGCAGGCAATCAAACAGTCTCCACAATAATTCCAAGTGAATCTTGTTTCATGTGCAAAACTGCAAGTTGACAGACTACAAATCACCAAACATCTACTCAAACATTTTTATAAGTCTGGGGTCTGACTCAGGTCTGCATTTGCATAATGAAATCTTTTGTTTATCATAAACTTGTGCATTCATTTCACCAAGGACCATTAAACAAGCACAAAGTAGTTAAAACTGTGGATGCTATGGTGTGGAATATAAAATTAAAATGCAAATGTGGCTCAGTCCTGATATCTAGTCCTCCGTGGCCCAATATAACACCAGCGAAACAGGTAGCGCGTACTCGATCTGTGGTGTTTCTCCACAGCGACTGACAGAGAGCAGAGGACCCAGAGGAACGGAGCCAAAGCAAGATGTGGATGATGACACTTGATTTCCTTTGATGAACGAGACTCAGGTGGATACTAAGAGTGTGCAGAGGGAGACTGTGGGGGGAATGGGGGAGGACAGGATGGTATGAACAAGCAGCAGATCAGCTCCACACTATTGTGCCATTAGTAACTTCCTGCGCAGAGATGTTTGAACAGCTACTTGTGAACTTGTTGTGAAGGCAGACAAACAGACACAATTAAAGGTCAGGTCACTGAGGATTAGCTTGTTCATTCCGCATAAATATTTATCAGATTGTATGTGTCCTTGTTCTGTTTTTTTACATCTACTTCCACATGTTTATACACGCACACAGAGAAGAGGATAAGGTTACATTTTGTGGCAGAATGATCTTCTTTCAGCTACAAAGCAACGTGCTGTTGCTTCTGGGCAAGTTGCCAAGACAACATGACTGGATCTGAAGTATGTGGCAAGCTTACATAACCACAAATCTATGTCTAAGCTGTGGCAATGCCATGTACTAGCTCCATAAGAAAGGCAGCCAAATTAGGCTACTGTCAATCGCGTCTTTTCTTCACAGTGTTTTGGAAGCTTTGCTTCATACCGATCAGCTTCATGAAGATTGTAATGATTTTCTACAGAACAAGAATGAAAGAGCTGAGGTTAAACTTGCCTTATGCTGCACACACTGTAACAAGGGGAGGAAACAGATAAGTGAAAACAGAGTACAGCAGTAGGTTTACTGTTCATATGGTGCTTGTTTAGTTTGCTGCTAAATTAGAACATGAAGGAACAATCCAAATAAAAGAACCAGATTTTATCATCATTTGCTTTCAAGAGAGTACAGTACAGCTATCTCATTACCAAAGGTAGGCTACAATTGCTGCGTAAGCTAATGACTTTTGTAATTATTTTATTACTTAGTAATGGAAACTGTTGCTATTGCTGAAGTCTTCTTCACTACTGGGAGCATGAAATGATGCCTGCAGCCCATTCACATTTGACATTTCCAGCTCCTTCATGATGGCACACCCATACATGCCACTGTAAGTATGCTGTGTCTCCCAGCACATTCTCAAGAACGTGAAGGAGATACCAGGAAATTGGCTGTTACATGACGAGAGCAGGATTCAGTTCAATTCAGTTCAGTTTTATGTATATAGCACCAGAAAATAGAGAAAACCTCCAGAATCAGACAACTCGACCTGAGCTTTGGTGGCAGGGGAAGCGAAGGAAAAAACTCCCTTTTAACAGGAAGAAACCTTGGGTAGAAACAGGCTGACGGACGGGCAGCCATCTGCCATGACAGATTGGGGGTGAGGGGAGGGAGACAGGACAAAGACATACTGTGGAAGAGAGCCAGAGATTAATAATAATTAATAATTAAATGTAGAGTGGTGTAAAAACACATGGTGAGTGAAAAAGGTGAGTGAAGAAGAAACACTCAATGCATCATAGACAGACCCTAACAACCTAGACCTCTTGCAGCGTAACTAAGGGAGGATTCAGGGTCAACTGATCCAGCCCCATCTATCAAAACATTTTAAGCCTAATCTTAAAAGTAGAGAGGGTGTCTGTTTCTTGAATTCAAACTGGAAGCTTGTTCCACAGGAGAGGGGCCTGAAGCTGAAGCCTCTACTCTTAAATACTAGGAAGTAAAGCAGTAGCCTGAGAGCAAAGCGCTCTAATTTGGTGATATGGTACTATGGGGTCTGTAAGGTAATATGGGGCTGGATATTCCATGACCTCTTATGTGATAAGAAGGATTTTAAATTCAGCTCGGGATTTAACAGGGAATCACTGAAGAGAAGCCAGTATAGGAGAAATATGCTCTCTCTAGTCCCTGTCACTATTCTTGGGTCAACAAAAGGCTTTCCAAAATGACCTCCAGCAGACCACTGGTTTGACCGTCTCTGACCAAACTCTCAGAAACATGAGGGAGGAATGAGGGCATAAGACCTGTGCTCACAGCCCAGTGCTGTGCAACTAATTTAGCACGTACTAGAGAATACCAGAACTGGGGGTTCCAGCTCTGGTGCCCATTCTTTAAATAGAATACAGAGCATATTTCTCCTGTTTTGGCTTCCCTTCATTGGCTTCCTGTTAAATCCAGAATTGAATTCAAAATCCTGCTCCTCACATACAAGGTCTTAAATAATCAGGCCCCATCTTATCTTAATGACCTTGTAGTACCATATCCCCCCATTAGAGCACTTCGCTCTCGCACTGCAGGCTTACTTGTTGTTCAGATTCAGATTCAGAAGACTTTATTTATCACCAAGGGGCAATTAGACTAAACTAAACTAGACTAAACTTGCCAACCGTACATACAATACGGTTGTTCCTAGAGTATTTAAAAGTAGAATGGGAGGCAGAGTCTTCAGTTTTCAGGCCCCTCTTCTGTGGAACCAGCTTCCAGTTTGGATTCGGGAGACAGACACTATCTCTACTTTCAAGATTAGGCTTAAAACTTTCCTTTTTGCTAAAGCATATAGTTAGGGCTGGACCAGGTGACCCTGAATCCTCCCTTAGTTATGCTGCAATAGGTGTAGGCTGCCGGGGATTCCCATGATGCATTGAGTTTTTCCTTTCCAGTCACCTTTCTCACTCACTATGTATTAACAGACCTCTCTGCATTGAATCATATCTGTTATTAACCTCTGTCTCTCTTCCACAGCATGTCTTTTATCCCGTCTTCCTTCTCTCACCCCAACCTGTCGCAGCAGATGGCCCCGCCCCTCCCTGAGCCTGGTTCTGCCGGAGGTTTCTTCCTGTTAAAAGGGAGTTTTTCCTTCCCACTGTCGCCAAAGTGCTTGCTCATAGGGGGTCATATGATTGTTGTTTTTTTTTCTCTTTATGTATTATTGTAGGGTCTACCTCACAATATAAAGCGCCTTGAGGTGACTGTTGTTGTGATTTGGCGCTATATAAATAAAATGGAATTGGATTGAATTGAATTGAAAAACAGCAGATCATCTGCCTCTCACCCTATCCCCAATATCCTCTTCTGTCACACCCACCCTCTGCAGGTCCTCCTTCACTACACCCAAGAACTTCTCTGTAGTTTTTCTGCTGCATCATTGCATTCATCCTTTCTCTACCACGTGTTCTTATCTTATCACATGTCTAAAACATTGCAACCTTGCCTCTCTAACTGTGTCACCAACTTACTCATTTCTAATCGTATCCTTCTTGGTCATTCTCGGTGAAAATCTTCAACTATGACACCTCCAGTTCTGCCTCTTATCTTTTTGTCTCTAAACTATTAATCTTGTAAACATTTCCATGCACAGACTCTCCTTTTGTCACATCATCACATGTTCAATAATGAATAATTAATGAATAAATAAGGGTCTGACTGCAAGGTTTGTATTCCAGTGCAGTGTTTGGCTGCCTTAAAGGGAACTACAAAGAGTTTGTAATTCAGTTTCTCCAGTAAATACATTTTATTTTATGTTTTCTCATTTTGGGGAGTTAGGTAATCTCACGTACAGGCCCATCACACAGGAAAACACTGGATATTGCAGCCCAAGGAACATGAAGATGGTGCACAAACTAAACTTCAGGCTCTCAAGTTCCCAGTCAAATGGAGAATCTGTTGGGTTACCTGAAATAAACACGATGCACAGTGACTCCACACAAAAACTCAGAGCAGCCAAAGAATCTACCAATGTCAGGATGTGTCTCAGAGAGGACATTCTGCCCTGATGACACACACACACACACACACACACACACACACACACACACACACACACACACACACACACACACACACACACACACACACACACACACACGACAAGATGGAAACAATACCAGCCATGCTGTCCTGGCTGGTAACTAGCTGACTGACAGCCTTGTCTCAAGAAGCTGTCCTGGAGCTTTCAATCATACCAAACATCAGACCTGAAGAGGAAAACTCACTCAGCAACTGGAAAATCTTTCTTAAAGGTGTTCATATATACACAGTGACTACATATAAAAGCCTTTATGATTGACATTAGAGAGTCTATATATTAATATTTGCCTTATAGCATAAGTGAGTCATTAAGAGTGCACAAATGAGCAACTCAAACAGGTATGTGCCTGGGATGTGTTGGACCACCTTTGCAGTTGACAAAAAAGACTGAGTCTATAACTAAAAGTCACGTTTTCCCCCCCATAACACATTTCAGCTAACATTGACAGTCAGTCCAGCTGCTGTGATCTTGGTAATGCTTCCAGTCGGTTATTTCAGTTCAACAAGACCAAAGAATCATCGGAGTGATCAGGATTCAATGTCTCAGCATCATGTTTGTCTAAACTGTTGTTTGCTAAAATTATTATTTTGCTAAATATTTTCAGTTTTAGGGCAAAATATTCGACAAACCAGCCAGCACTGCCACCTTTCAAGGCAGATGATGTCACGGAAAGCTTGTTTTTACATACTGCCCTGCAAATGTGTTTTCCCCACCATCATCTGACAGTCCCCTCCCCTAAAACCATCCATGCTCTGTGTAGAGGATGTTAATATTGCTTCTCAGGACGGGTTCCAGGTGTGTACCTGTGCAGTATGCGCACTGCTCTTTCGTTATCCAATGTGTCTCCTCCCCATGTTTGTTGAGGATTTTCTGGTTGTGCCAGCTACACACTCCTCGCTGCACTTCACTGCATCTGTGGCTCCAGTGATGTGCAGGTATATCATCCCTTGGGTAAAGTAAGTGTTACCTCAGTGTGTTGGCAGGTTTGTCAAAAACATGCTACCTGCTGTGGTTTTAGACATTTTTGTGGCATTTGTCAAAGAAGGTGGATTAAAACAGAAAAACTGGCAACCACGATGGTCGAGGTTTGCACTCCATGTGGGAGCTTTGCTTTTACCCACCTTTTAGCTTTTCCTTTCACTGTTCTTTGGGTCAGTCAAGGAACCCCAACTCATGAAGATATAACACCAAGGGGTCCTTTCCAAGAGTCTGTACGTGATGAGTCTGGAGTGAGATTGAGCTGCTTTTAAAAAGTGCAGCAGAACCAGCAGCTTGGAGCTTCAATCACCAGGATGCACCCAGTGCTTATTTCTTCATTTCCTGCATGCTGTGGGGTACACTGACGAGGCTGTGACAAAGCCAATATGAAAGGAACTTTGAAGTGTGAATACTCCTTCAACCAGTCTGGGCTTAGCTGAATTCTGAGCCTCTGCCATTGTTACTGTTTCCACTGCTTCCTTTGTTGGAATACATATAAACATTATTATTTTGTTATACTGTTATTTTATCTGATGTTGCATTATTTCCTAGACATATTTCACAAAAGAGTCATCTATTCAGTCCTAATTAGAGGTTTTAAGACAGCGGCTTGGCATATGGATATATTTCCAAAGTTGCAGCTGGGTGGAGGAAACTTTACATTTCTAGAAATAAAGTTTGTAAATGTGAACTAAAAATGAAAACAGACAAATTTCTGTTTCCACACTGTGAACAGCCCCTAATCGCATTCTTTCTGAGTGTTTTCTTCATTGATATTCAAATGTGTCTTTGCTCGCGCGTCTGCTATCAGTTCTTCTCCAGTAATGTTTCATTTAAGCTGCTCGCCACGGAGAGCATTTATTTTACACCGTCCACATTTGTCCATTTGGAGTGTGTTTGTCTCTCTGCGGTGAGCAAGGACAGGGCATATTACTGACCTGTGACAGCGACAGCACACTCAATCAAGGGCAAAGAGCAGGAGGAAAAAGAAAAAAGGGTCTGCATAAATTTCCATCGCATTTGATTTGTGACTTTGAGCGGCTGCGGACAGGTGAGCAACTTATCATCCATGAAGAATGAATTTTAGCACCTGTCGATGCTTTTAATGTGTTTGTACAAGTTCTACGATTTAAGACAACTACTTTAATACAACCACCGAGTCACTACAGACAGAATTGTGCTGTAAAGCCAGAAGATCAAGAGAGGAATTCAAATTTGATTTCCAGTGGGATTTTTACCGTGAAAATGCGACTCCTTCAACACCCCCATCCTCTCGTCACATTGTCATCTCCTCTGAAGTCAAACAAATCTGTTTCAAAATCCTCCCAAACATTGGACTCTCTGGCACTGTTGCCATGGAGGCCACTTCAATATCAAGTTCCCCTCCTCCTTGTGAACAACACATTTCATTATGGCCCCCCAAACCAGATTAAAGCTGTTTTGCCCTGGAACAACCAAAGGCCTAAACCAGCTGTCATAGTTTATTAGATGATAGCACTGCTATAAAAGAGCTGGAATCCTCTAATATCACTCTGTTGTTTTATTGCATGTTTCATTGTAATTATGGACATGTGGTATTTCATGGGTGTGAACACTTTTTCTTTTTGCAGTTCAGAAAAAACTTTGATACTAATATTTCTTTCACTTAAGTAGAACAACAGCAGATTTATAAGCTACACTCACATTCTGAAGCTATTCCAAAAAGCACGAGGCATTACAAGCCCTCTATATCGTGACTTTCCACCAGCATGTCCTCCTCTCGCTTGCAGAAACAAAAGCTTAACTGTCTAACATTGCCAAAATGAGCTCCCACACACTAAACAATGTCTTAGTCTGTGTGTGCGCTGCACACTGTTGAATAGCCAAATAAGCTATGCGCAGTGCTGGCATTCCAGTAGGCGGGCAAAGTACAATCTACTATAGTGGGCGGCTCTAATGGAATTCAAATATTTCGCACCTCGCAGATTAAAACGGGAGCTGATAATTCCAGTTTAGAGGGAGACGTTTAGATTAAGCCTCTTCTCGTTCGCTCTGTCTCCGTCTCCCTTTGGCGCTTTGCGTTTTGCTGTGTGTTACTGGAGCCTGAGGAAAAACACAACTGCCACTGATGGAACTCATGCTAGGTGTGAAATTCACAGTGGAAGAGCTTTTAAATGTGCAAAAAACAATAAAACAAACAAGAACAAAAAATAAATTAATCATCATTCTCTATTGTCTGCTTTGGGCTGAATCGATATGGGGCACATACTCGCAACTGCCATAGAGGTTCTCATCTAATTTATCACAGTCTGCAGAGAATTGCTAATCAATAAGCCCATCAAGCCTCTTATGCTTCAAGGTCAAAGGTGTCTACAATATAACACATTTCCCACCCCTCATCACGTGTTTGTCGTCACCGTTAGTGTAATTGTGTTTCTTAAACCTTGAGAAGGTGACGTTCACAGGACCCAGTGAAGGTAATCTGCATTCAGCAGCATCTCTGGCTGCCTGTGCAGATGGTTTTCAAATGTTTTCGTACTTGTGAGCGAGACACTAAATCCGACAAATGAACGGGGGTCATTTAAATTTTATTCAGATTTAATGGCTTGTGAGCCGTGGAATTATCTTCTGAATGTTTTTGATGAATATTCCACGTCAGTACATGCATTTATTCTTTCAGTCATCATTTTTCTGCAGCTCTGAATGAGGAGGGGGGGGGGGGAGTATACCTTGTTGTTCTCTAGTAGACCCGCTGAGTAGTATCACCTGCTGCATTAATTTGCAAAGCAGATGGATTTTTGGGGTGAAAAATAGACTGTTGCGAAGGCACAAAATAAATGCACTTGCAAAGACCCTCAATCTCCCTCATCTGACAGCAGGGGGCGCTAGTAGGCCGTTAACTGAGTTGGGAAGTTGGTTTCTTGTGAACTGAGAGCAGGAGCTGGGGGTTTTTCTCCTCAGATGTGGTATATGGGCTCTTCAGCTACACAAACACAGCTCCTCTTTTCTGCTGCGAAGTGCGCATATTGCACGGAAAATACTTAAAGAAAAGAAAAAAAAATCAATTCCACCACATTCTTTTCCTTCTTTCTTTTGCTTTGACAGATAAAGCGTGAACTTGAATGACCTATCATCACCACCCCTGCCTCTTTGTACACACACCAAAAATGTTGTGTCACACTTTTAAAATATTGCCTGCTTTGTATCGCGCGAGGAATAACCCACAAGATACGCCGCTACTCTGCTGTCGTGAAAATGGGAACTCGGTAGCTGAACAATAAAGCTAAACAGTTCATTTTGGAGTGATTTACAAAAATAAGCCACTGTCTGGAAGTATGAAAAACATTCTTCACTTCGCCGGCAAAGATAAACACTGCAGCGACATTGCACAGTCTATTGTTATGCCTCTCTTTCTGGAGGGTGGTGCAGTAGCTCTCATTACACATTACACAAAGTGCTTCGATACTAACGCACCTCTTATGACAAGGAGCTCACATTTGGTTTGATTCTCCTCCCTTTTCCCGTCTTCCTCTCTCTCTCCTTCTGAGTGTGTCGCTGTGCTCTCCAGATCTCCCACCAAAGAGCTGCGTTCATGAAACAGTGCAGTCTATCTCTGGATATACTCCATTGTTCCTCGCACATTTAAGTGTCTGAGTCTATCACTCCTTTCTTCCCCTCAAAGATTTTCCTTGAGAACTTGACTGACTATAAATTAGGCAGCTAATGTGTTTTTAATGTTTAGGGCAATCTCACCCTTTTTAAAAATTCTATGGAGTCTTTAGGGAAACGCTGCTATTGGAAGTTGTTCAAGTGAGTGAGATTTGGTCTAGCTGTCTCTTCTAATGTTAATTGGTCCCTGTGAAGGTCTGTTATTAAATAAACACTGGATAGATTCAAATTACATTAAGAAACAGCTAATGCACTGCACATTTTCTTATCTATTATCACAGAACGAGGGTGGGGAAAATAAGTTGAAATGGTAATTCTTCAAACTGTCATAAGAGACATGATTCTAATCAAAGCAACTGGTGGCCAACAACAGTAGCTCAGAGAAGTGTTTCGGGCTTTAAATAAAACATTTTTCACCGAATTTCCATCCCAACACCACTTTTTGAATTCCACCATCTTCAGTTTATAACACAGGGTTTCTATTATCATTTTAACATCTAAAACTCACATTTGCCAGTACCACAGGAGTTATTTTTTCCTTAGCAGGGTATGTAGTGTTATCTTCCATGCGTTTTAGATGTGATGTTCAAAAATCACATTGCGCGAGTGCACTCTGGGCTTTGACCATCTGGTTCTTAAGTACTACTGTGCTCCTTAGTGACTTTGGTTTCCATAGCTGAACTATCCCCGAACAGCTATTGACAACCAAGAATGGCAGCTTCATGAGGCAGGAAGTTTGTTCCTTTCTTCTCATTGGCTGTAAAGAGAAAAGAATAGATATCATTATGAGATGTGCTTCATTAAAAAGGGTGCTAATGGCTGCTCTTTAACGCCGAGCCCAGGCTGCCTCTGCAGACATTAGTGCTCTATAGTGATTGCCACTGCAGCCTCAGCATCACTTCACATTAAATCTGCCTGTGCTCTGTCTTCTTTGAGCTAGGAAAGGGAGGAAAAAGGAAGACGCCAGTCAGCGGATTAATGAATGCAGAAGGACCTATTCGCTTTTCCTTCCCTTAGTGAGAGGAAATGAAAGGCACTTTATCGTGTGAAGAATAGAGACTAAACACGAGACGACCCTTGTGGAGAGAATGGAGAAAGCAAAAGGGGACGAATTACTTTATCCCAGGAACCCTGTGACTCATGATTTCTCCTTGCTGCACTTTCTCTCTGTGCTGCTACACTTTTGTGAGACATTGAATACGGTGCAAATATGTTTTGAGCTAAAAGTAAAGATTGCCTTCAGAAACAAAGGCTATGATTTGGTTTTATTCATCAAGTAACTTAAAACAAAGCGCGCAGCAAACAGAGAATATCTAAGAAAAATCGATATTTGGTGCATCCACCCATCTCCTTGAAACAGTAAATCTCCCACATTCGCCTGCACACAATTTTTCAAGGGGCTTGGCAGCCGTATATTTCCAAGGATCTCGGATATGACTCAATTTCTTCTCTCTCTTCATGTAATCCCAGACTGACTCCTTGAAGTTGAGATGAGACTCTGTGGGGGCCACACCACCTGTTCGAGGAGTTCTTGTTCTTGCTGTTCTAAATAATGCTTCATGACTCTGCCTATATGTTTGGGGTCTGTGCCTTACCGCAGCATGAATTTGGGACAAGAATATAAACATCTACAGCAGCTAAAACTTTTCCCTCTTGCTGTATATTTGTCACGTAGAACCATTATGCCGTTAGCCTGGCTTTTAATGGAGAGATCTGTGTGAAAACCCCGTTTCCCCCATAAATACTTCTAATGAGCATAACAGCATGTGTCACTATATAAATTGCATACATAGAGCTTCTCAGCATTTCCATTTGGATAGGCTCATAAAATGCTAATATGCTCTGAATTTTAAGTCAAACTCAGGCTCAAATCAAGCTTTTAACTGAGGCAACGATAGGACATGTGAGTCTTGGAATCAATTTATACACATTGCAGCCAAAATGAAATAAATGTTGTTGTTTTTTTGCTTTTTTAAAAGATGGCAATTCGAACATCAAGAGAGCACAGAAAAATACTCATGACTCATGATTTTTCTAGACACAACTTGGCGTGGATAAACAGGAATAGAAGAGCTCACTCGATGACAGCTACTAAACCCTTCTAGACATCACTGTCTGTCTTATTCACCATAGCCGTGGTCTCAGGATTGCTTATCAGGAACACTGCTGTTTTTTGTTATAAGATGAGGATTTTTGGAATATTTCACTGGACCTTTATGTTTCTGGGTTTCACTTATTATAGCTACTAAAATAATAAAAAAGGTAAGGTGTATTAAATCTATGGAAAAATACAGACAGTATGTTTTGTGTAAGAGGGTTTGCTTGAAGTAGATGCAGTGATCTTTGTGAATGCCCTCGTGTATGACAGCTGACATAAACCCCCTGAATCCCATTGCCACAGATGGACAGAGGGGATGTAGCCCATGCATACCCTTTGCACTGACATGCAGCCCCCCGCTGGGTGATGCTGAGGTACCAGTGTTCAGCCAGTAGTCCAGTGCATATTAATGCTGACAACAGTGCTTAAACAAGGCTAGAAAATGAATGCTTGGCAACACGAGGGAAGGAGCACTAAGACATGATAATCAAGTGTCATTGTGACAAATGCCTATTTCTCAAAAGCGGGTGGTGAAACTAATTTTATTCAAATGAACTTGCCATCACCAGCTTGGGAGCTCATCTCCATACAGTGGGTCATTCGGCTTCATATGGTTTCCCTACTGTGAAATTCTCACACTGTCTTTATTGCAAGAAAATAAGGTGTAAACTTCAAAGGCACTGCATGGAAAAAGCTACACGGTGCTAAACTCATTGCGGATCTGTTTGGGGTTTTTAATGCTCATCTTGTTACTCATTTTGTTACAGTAACTAAGCTGCTTGTTATTGGCTTTGGTCATTCTGCTAATAGCATCTCCAGAGAGTTGATAAAGATCTTCCACCAATACTCTGTGGATGAAGTAGAAACTCAGGCCATCCGGGTTAACGTTGCAGTAATGAGCTTTTCCATCCTTTGAAGCGCCTACAGTAATCTACAAAAGTCTCATTTCTTTATATTTAGCTAGCGTAATGGGAAATAGGCGCAATGATTTATTGAAACATGTGCAAACATACATTGAAATACAGTATATGAGGCAAAAACAGAGTTGGTACAATTCTAACAAGTATAAAAGTCAGTATTTGGTATGACCGCCTTTATTCTTCAACACAGCCAGAACCCTTGGGCAAGCTTTCTCATATTTTCTTTAAGTAGTATTTAGGAATAGTACTCCAGGCTTCTTGAAGGACACTCAAAGCCCTTCTTGGGATGATTGCTGCCTTTTGTTGTGTTCTCCATCAGGATGATCACACATCACTTTAATAACGTTGAAGATTGGGCTCTAGGGAGGCCAGTCCATGACTGATTGTGCTCCATTGTGTGTTTATCTAATCAGATAGGATTTTACTGCATTGGAATTGTGTTTTGGATCATTGTCATGGTGATAAATTAATCAGTTGCCAATCAGATGCTTTTCAGATGGTGTTGGATGGTGGATAAAAATCTGTCAGTTCTTTTCTGTGTTTACATCTGTCAGTTTAGACAATATTTCCAACACCACTGGCTGAAATACAGCCACAGACGCTCCAATCTGTTCTACAGATGGCTGTAGACAACTGTCTCCTGACCTCCTCAATACATACTGAACCAACTAATTCAAATTTGGATTTATCAATCTATAAAACCTGTTGCCACTGATGATTTCAGTCCAGTTCCTGTGTACACCAGAGTGTAGTCTATTGGTTTACACATCTGCATTGTAAAACCTAATATTGTGCTTAATCAAAAATAAAAATTGGACTCAGTTTTGGCTTAAAGTTGTTAGAGTTGGCTTAAATTAGAAAAAACTAAGTAAGCTGGAAATTTTTCTTCAATGGTAGAATGTAACATTTCCTCTATATTGTACTCAAGTAGGTTACAACTCACAGGTAGCCTGCTTTACCTATCCTTGCTTCACTATATTTTATTATTTCACTTCATTATCTGGCAGTTTATGTTACTGTTGGACTTTTGTGTATTTTTTTTAGACAAAAACAAAGAACTAGATTGAGAGACTGCTTCTTAGCTCATACAAATGCCCCCGTAACTTTAAATAAACCTTATGAAATGGTCATTTTATTTTGTTTTATTTCATTATCAGATGATTTTGCAGAGAAACAGACAAAAGACCGTCACCCTTCAGCAGAAGGACAAAACGACATGGTTTGAAAATGCCCTGTCACTGCTTTCCTCCTCCCTCGCACAGATCAGTCCGCATGGTTGGCACTAGTTTTTTCTAGAACATATTGAGCAAATGTGGGTGCTTTATTAAGTGTTTTACTAAGAATCTCTTGCATTCAATGATGATAAAACATAATGTGATTTAGTTGCATTAGTAATTTAGTAAGAAAAAATTAAAAACAGTAAGTTACAACAAATATTTTTTTAATTTAATGGAACTTGAAATGTTTGTCGGTGGGTAAACAGTTAGTATCTATGGAAGCGTAGAGCTGCCACCCAGGCAAAAGAAAAATAGAAGTATATCACATTATAACGTGAAAAATTTATCATTCTAACAATATACTTTTCATGTTTATATAATATAATATCACGTTATTACAATATACATAATTATCACGTTCGTACAATATAATATTTATACTGTACAAACGTGATAATTATGTGTATTGTAATAACGTGATATACTTCTATTTTTCTTTTGCCTGGGTGGCAGCTCTACGCTTCCGTAAGCATTACTAGTAAAAATCAAGTTATTCTTAGTGCATCATTTTTACTAGTGATGCTTATCACTTGCAATGAATAAGTTGTCCAAACATAGTTCGCTTGGTTTTTTTGAGGCAACACGTTTGTAAAAAGTTCTGGACCTAATTAGATTTTATAGTGTACCTGATGAGTGAAAGAACCGGGCTTGATCCAAAGAGGGGACACAAATCCTTTTGCGGTTTTTATCATGAAGGGCATCTGATGTGAAAATCAACCATGCATAGCTAGCTGGAAGTAGCTCTATCGTGTAATTTGTCATATCTCAACCTTTTATCCCTGACAGAGAATGGCTTCTTGACAGCCACCCTTCCAGCAAGACTGTTTCTGATGCTGCTCTAGTGAGCAGCCGATGGATCAACTGAAGGGCCAGTTGTACCTGTCAGATCTTTGTTGGTTCATTTCTTAAGAATGTGGTTTTCAAATATTGTTCATCTGCTTTAGATTGTGTTTACACCTGTAACTACTTATTCTGTCCTCCACTTATCCAGTTTCCTCAAAACTTTTAAGGAGACAGTGCACACCATGTAGAGATCTGACAAAGTTTTGGTTATTAGTTCTTTGCTAGTCCTAAAATACTATTTTATTTCTTTCAAACTGTCTTATATTGGGGATTTGTCTTAGATTCAGCTGAAGAAATGGGAACAAATTATGTATTTATATTGTCTGTTATGTGTAGATGCAGACTGGTTCGTCCCTTGAATTAGGTGACTTTTTGATTAATGATTCATAGGTTAGTGTTGTTAAGTGGTTTAATAAATAATAACAACAACAACAAAACTTTCTAAAAACATCAGGTAGCAGGACTGATTCGAAAATGAGTGAAAAAGCAATCAGTGTCCACAGAAAAGTCTGGAAAACTGTCGCTCAAGACGTCTTGATCCATGCTTAATCATCATGGCAATGACAATTTGCATATTAATGGTCAAGAAACTAATCTCACAGCACATTGTTTGCCAGTGGTGCTAGTTTCATTCATCATACAAATGTACTGTTTATAAGGTTGGGGAAACCTGCAGTCAGCTGAGACTGAAGAAGTCACTTCAATTCATGAATTCATTTCACCAAATGTTTCTCCCACTGAAAACGCTACGTCCAGATGAACAGAATCAACTTTTGGGACATTACTCAAAACTAAGGCTGGGTATCATCGTCACTGATTTCTATAACTGATTCTATTCTGAGGTCCAGATTCCAGAGGTGTGGACTCGAGTCACATGACTTGGACTCGAGTCAGACTCGAGTCATTAATTTTATGACTTTAGACTTGACTTGAAAAAATGTTCTAAGACTTGTGACTTGACTTGGACTTTTACACCAATGACTTGGGACTTGAATTGGACTTGAACCGGTTTACTTGAAAAGACTTGATATTTTACCCCAAATATAAAATTTAACATGCATATTATATAGAGATTGAAAATGTGACGTCATTCACGGGTAGAACCGCAAAGGATTCTGGGAACTCGTGGCAAGCGGTACTAGCGCACGCAGGCTTTCAATTAAAATCAGTTATACAGCGATAAAAAGAAACACAAAAATGTCAAGAAGCCGTTGTATTATTAACTGCAATAGCCGGTCGCATGACAGCCACGGGAAGCCGACGGGTAAAGAGATCGGTTGTTATCGGATTACGTCGTTGAAGAGAAATTGTTCAAGCCATGTTTCCGAAGTAACAAAGATGCGACGGATGGCCTGGATTGCAGCCATTCAAAGATCAAATATAACGTCCCAGAACACTCCAGCTCACAGGTTAGTCTGCTCCAAGCATTTACACGAAGGTCAGTGTTTTTTAGTAGTTAATACGTCATTTTCATAACATAATTGGTGATATAGGTTACAAGCAAGTCTGGCGCTGAACAGAAATTGTCGCGCTATGCTCCTTTATTTATTGTGCATAAATAGTGAATTGTCCTGACACAATATTGCGTTTCGCTTCTGTTATTATGGTACATTGACAAAAACATATGCTTTTATTCACAGGATAAAACAGGTTTTTTGTATCACTAATTGCCCAGTACGATTACAGCATACAATATTATTGTCACTGCTACATTTCTGTGATGCTACCAGAAATTATTTCCACTACTAATTAATTACCGTTGAGCTCAAAGGTCCTATTAATAAACGGTTAAGGAATGTATATTTATGACGACGATTTGTGAGACTGGTAAACTTATGATACGTACGATGGTACTTTCGTTCGACACGGTGCGTTTCAAGGTCCTGCACCCATCCGTCGGTAAACTGTACCTGGGCTTGTTGCAGTGACCGGAAGTTACTAAACTTCATGAGTGTATGCACTCACTCCAAGAACCGTATGATTATAAATATGCATATAAATATGCTAAGATGAGATAGCTGACTTCATCTAACTAGCAAATGTTTTCCAGGCTACGTTGGTGATGCAGTTTTTTTTAATGTGTATGATATTTTTGTCATGCGATTTTAAAGCCGGTCCTACAACCGCATCCAAGAATAACATGCAGCTTATCTCAGAACTGTCGGTGAAAATTATTCTTGGAGCTAGGTTTAATTGAGCTGCATTTTAAAGAGGTGCAATTTCACAATTTGTGTATATTTTCTAAGTTCACTATTTTGTCATGTGTTGAGAAAAACACAGATTTTAAAATTACATGGTCTAATATTTACATTTAGCATAACTGCAACATTATTTTTTCGTTTTTTTTTTTTTTTAAAGACTCGAAAGGACTTGAAATTCAAAGTTTCAGACTTGTGACTTGACTCGGACTTTTACACCAGTGACTTGAGACTCGACTCTGACTTGCCTGACATTACTTGAGACTTGACTTGAGACTTGAGGATAAAGACTTGAGACTTACTTGAGACTTGCAAAACAATGACTTGGTCCCACCTCTGCCAGATTCGATTCACTTCACGATTCCATTTGATTCAATTCAATTTTGACTCAGACAGTCAGAAATATTAACATTCTGATCATTTATCAGTACGTATCCATATTTTTATATTTCTGAATAAAAACAAAGCTGACACTTGTGAGACTTCATCAGAGGTGCAAGCATCACAGCAGATGCCTTTGTGTCAAAGTAACTGAGGATAAAAAAGAAAAATATGAAGGAGATTTCCCTTCCCTGGCTTTTTATAGCAGATAACTGCCGTAAAAATATTCTGCAGTAGATGAAAAACTAGAGAGAACCATGAATCAACATATGAACATTACCTGATGCTGCTGAAGTGAAGCAGAGCAAACTTACAGACGTTTATTAGAGACACAGCTAAGTGTTTTGCAATTTGGCATAATTTGCAAAAGTTTAAATTTCTTTGGTATTGAAACAGCAGAAATGAAGCTTTCTTGTCTTTTTTTTTTTTTAAAACTACCGCCAACAGTGCTGGACACAACAGTAGACTGCTGCATAATAAGCAAGCGAATAATGCAGAAAATTGAGATTTATCATGGGAAACTGTTCCTGAAGTACACTGACAGAGAGAGAGCTGTGCAGGAAGTGCGATTTTATCGTGGTGAAAGTAAAACTGCCAAAGTGAGAGGGAATTAATGACGATATTTATCAAAAGTGAAGCGTAGTTTTTGGTCAGAGAGTGACGAAACCTGCAGCTTCAGTATCTGAGAGATGTCGTCTCTTAGCACTCGATGGCATGTCCGTACATGCTGTCGGGTCGCGCTTTGTGTTTACATCTTTTTGCGGACTCGGGGCCTGTTCTTCGTACCACGCTAAGTGAGTTAGCTGGATGAGATTGTTGACGATTTCGCGTGATCCTGGATCGTTCGGTTCCCCGAAGCCCATCCGGGACTTGCTGTCATAGCAACAGAGCCGTAAGCGTAAACCTGCTGGGGAGCAGGTTTACTTTATGTAAACAGGATTAGATCGCGGCCACGCAGGTATGTCCGCGTCATTCATACGAAAGCAACAGCGATATTCCACCACTGTTTCACCATAAATAAATAACATCAATGTAACTAAAGATAATGCAGCACTTGATCCTTTTATTGATTTCACACAGATACATACAGGTCATTTCCTAAAAAAGGGAAATGAACTATTAACATTCTATTACATGTATGTGATTATTACAGATGTAATTCATATTTCAGAGTAGTAATTGTAAATTACTTCGTGTAATCAAGATGAGAGACCACGGCTATAAAAGCGAAGGTGGATTTGGGAAGCCTGTCGCAGCCATGTCCTGTCCGTTTACGCGAGCAACCCATTGCGGAAGGTGCAAGATTGATAAGGAGAGTCCTCAGAATTCAGCGTATATTGCGGGACAGACAGGATCCTTTAGCTCAGCGCGACAGTGTGCTCATAGAGAGATATCGATTTTCCCGTGAGGGTATTATTCACTTAACCAACTTGTTGACGAGGGGGTGCAGGACCACCACCTGTCTTTTTTTGCTCTGCCCTTTTCTTGGTTGCTGTTATGAACAAACAAACAGATTATTTCAGGGTCTCTTTCCAAGAGACGACAAGCAATATAAGTGATAAATATTACCATTCTGTAGAATATTCTTATATTTCACTTTTACTTGTTCCCATGTTCTAGTGGGTCCTGTCGTGGCTCTAATGTGAAAGGGGATATAATATAACATATTATAATATAATATAATGTAATATAATATTGGATAATATGGTGTGATATGATAAATCTACCCTACCGCCTACTGGTGTTGGCCAGAGGGGCCGATGGCGCAATATGGCAGCCTGGCTTCTGTCAGTCTGCCCCAGGGCAGCTGTGGCTACAACCGTAGCTTGCCTCCACCAGTGTGTGAATGTGAGAGTGAATGAATAGTGGCATTGTAAAGCGCTTTGGGTGCCTTGAAAAGCGCTATATAAATCCACTCCATTATTATTGTTATTATTGAATTACTTACGAGTTTGATTTGTCAGCAACTTTCTGCCAGCCCTCTCTCCTTGCTTTTGCAGCCTTTGCAGTGTTCCCTTGCGTTTTAATTAAACTCTGAAACTCCTGAAATCCCTCACTCAAGAGTTCTTGCTCTGCTGCCGAAAAATACCGAGCGCGCTCCTTCGACATTTTCGCCGACCAATCAAAGGGTTGCCGATCAATGTTTCTACTATCGATGCGTAGCCCCTGTTGGGCCACCCAGTGATCTCACATTACTTCATCCAGCTATACTAATCGTCAACAACAGGTGTGTTCGGGGAACCGGAATAGCGAGCTCAGAGTTAGCGCGATGATTTGGTCTTGGATGTTTCATTTGATCTTGGATGTAGTAAGCGACGTACGAAGCACAGGGCCTCTGTTTATCCGCTCTTTCAACTTTAATTGCTGTTTTAACTGTTTGGCATCTGATGAAATAGTTTACACTTCACACTGAGATTCCGGGGTTTCAGGCAAAATACACTGAAAAAAAGGCCATGTTGGATTTACTTAACTCAATAGTGGATATTGGTTGCACACAAATGTTTTGCTTTGGCAGAAACTTAAACAACTGAGTTAAATCAACACAACTTATTCATATTCAATAAACTTGTGCATTTTGTGTTGATAAAACGCGATTAAAACATGTTTAGATGAAGTAAGTTGAGCTCTTGGAATATTTTAATCCAGGGGTGCCCAGTCCCGGTCCTCGAGAGCTACCGTCCTGCAGCTTTTAGATGCATCCTTGTTCCCACACACCTGAATCAAATGAATGGCTTGTTATCAGGCCTTTGCCAAACATGATGGCATGCTGAAGAGGTAATCAAACCATTTGATTCAGCTGTGTTGGAGTAGGGATGCATCTAAAAGCTGCAGGATAGTAGCTCTCGAGGACTGGGATTGGGCAGCCCTGTTTTAATCCTTCACAATTTTGTCATTTTATTTCGACACTATTCAATAACTTCTACCTCAATACTACTTGGTCACTTAAATACTACATATTGTCTTCATATTACATAATGTTCAGTCTGGGTACCATAAAAAGTGAATGGATCTACAACAACTACCACCCTCCTATCTTTATCCTGGTTGCAGAGGGGTTGGGGAATAAACCTAAAGTGGCAGGTCACACTGTGGACAGCTCACCGGACAAACAACCATTTGCACTTACATTCACAGGTAATTTAGAACCACCAATTAACATAACTCCAATAACTGCATGACTTTCAACTGTGGGAGAACACCAGAACACCCAGAGAGAAACCACTGTAAGCTAGCCAGGTTGTGGATTTGAACCAAGGACCTTCTTGCTGTGAGACAATAGCACTAACCACCATGCCATCAATCCAGGCTTAACAAAAGTAGGAAAGTTCAAGGCTTGATGCAGAATTTTCTGTACGTTTTTGTCCTTGACAGGTTAGACCAGAGGTCCCCAACCTTTTTTGCGCCACGGACCGGTTTATGCCCGACAATATTTTCATGGACCGGCCTTTAAGGTGTCGCGGATAAATACAACAAAATAAAACTAGCACCGGTACCGAAAAAAAGAACATTTATTCATAACACACGTGAAAAGACCCAGGAAAACCGAGTTAACGATAAAAACGATAACAAAATAACGCTGAAAACCGATAAAAACCCTGAAAACTATACATTTCACACCTGAGCCTCAACTCTCGCGGCCCGGTATCAAACAACTCACGGACCGGTACTGGTCCGAGGCCCGGGGGTTGGGGACCACTGGGTTAGACTACAATAAATAGCGATAGCATATACGTGGTGTTTGTGTGTAGTTGTCTGCCTCTTACAACTCCAGTGATTTTCCTGCAGTTTGAAATCTCGTGCGATCTTGTGAATTTCACCAGTCCAGCAACTAACCACTCGTATTAGATTGCATCATGTCATCTCAACAAGAACAAATTAAGTTGTTGAATTTCATACAAATTCTACATGATTTAATTATGTTTAAGATAGAAACATGAAATTTTTGTGTTCAAATTACAAGGTAATTGTAACTTTTTTGGACTTTTTTAATGTAACAACCCCCTCTACTTTTTTCGGTGTACCAAAAAAAGTAGAGGGGGTTGCTTGACTTGACTAAGATGGATGCCTTCCTCAAACCACAATCCAAAGCGTGCGAGACTGAAATCCCATGCAGTGTCGTGAGATTTAACATTGCTATATTATTGACTTACTTCACATATTAACATGATATGAACAATTTAATCTACCCTCTCTGCATATAATGTAGTTTCTACACTATATAGTTACACTTAACTTTAAAGCACGAGGCAATTGTGTTAAATACAAGCAAGATGCTTACATAAATCTAAGAGATGGCCAATCACTTTTTTTCAGTGTACATTTATATAAAAAAAATTGATTTAGGACTTAACAAATCGATATTGCATTATTCAAACTAAAATTGATTTGAATTGGGAAATCAATTTTTTTTTAAACCCACCCCTACTCGAGACCAATTACAAAAATAACATGAAAGTTTGGGTCCTCATATAAAGGATAGAGGAGTAGCACAAGACTTTTGCACAGTACGGTAACACTTCCTAAAGATGTTAATGTAGTGAACTTTTTCAACTCTTAAAACACACTTCAGCTGTCCTGGGATTTGAGAAGTCTACATGGCTGTGATGTGGTCTGCAGTGACAATGACATAAAGGAATCGCACAAAGAACCACAAAGACTCAAGCAAACATACAGACATCCACATAGCTCTGGGTACACCAGTGGTATCAAACTGTCTATGACCAAATGCAAAGACAGTATATGTATGTGTGTGTTTATATGTGTCAGGTGGGGGTGTTGGTAAGGTAATGAAGGGGACTGTGATGTATGTATAAAAATGCCTGTGGGGATTTGTTTTTCTGTTTGCAGTGCCGTCGAGCTCTTGTTGCATGAATTTCTTTTACATTATTCCACCAATTGTTATCAAGCTTGTCTCTGGGGACCACATTGGGTTAGTTAACTACCCAATATCTGGCATAGCATATGCACTGACAGCACAATCATTTTGCCTTAACAATCTTGCAACAATGAATATAGTTTCCTTCAGGAAACAACAAAAACCTTGTTCACACAGAGAGTCTTCAGGATGTCTTTTGTGTGAATGGCCCAGGCTGTGCACAGTGTTCTGCCCGTTGGCAGAAAAAGCCATTTCTCAACAGCTTCCCCAAGCAAGATGTCCGTAGGTTGTATGCCTCCTGACCCCACTGTATCAACAAGCAAATTAATATCAATTTGTGTCACTTCATTACACTCTGCCATTATTTAACATCACAGTTGCAAATTCTTTACATCCCCTTTGCTGCGAGACTGAGATTAAAGCTCTAACGGACACTCCCTGTTCTCATTAGAAAGCTTTCCCAGATACACTTTTCATCTGAGCCTGTCACACACAGACCCGCCTGTCAGCCAAATGATGATAGAGGGACCCTTAGAAAGCTTTGTTGTTTTGCTGAAGTGTTTGGGTTGTTTTCTCGTGTGTATTGCTGTTTTTTTCTTCTTCTTCTGCATCTTAGGCCTCATTTTATACTCACAAATCTGGTTATACATTCATGTAGATGATTGTCTTGGATAATCTGGTGCAGCAATGCTGATGCAAATAATTGGTGACTTGACCCTTTAGCCGTCATGTCTTCTTGTCTATATGTGACATATGCAATAAGAAAACTGGTTTTAATTTAATAGGAGGATGTCTATGGGAATGGAATAACTACACTACTATTGTGTTGTCAGCTGTTAATGGCCTGATGAAACTGTGGCAAAACAACAGCAGTGCAGTCCCATTAAACATGTGCACGCTATGGTTCTGTTGCTAAAATTCATCCCTGTTCTTTGGTTTGGGTGGCTTCATATTGAAGTCTCCTATCAGATTGCTCTGCAGTGCAAAGCATCATGAAACCATAAACAAACATCACTCAGAGGCATCAGCTGTGCTGGGTTTTCCGGATAATGATCAGAGTTTTTAAGCCGATGCGACTGCAAGTGCTGAGTCCAACTGGACTGCCTTCTTGTGTTTGTGTATACAGAGAAGTGTGAGTGTATTTACGGCATCTCCTCTGACACAATTTTTAATAACTCAGTGATTGCCATATGTAAATTATTCTGTGGAACCGGCTCTTCCCAACAGGAGGAGCAATTTGAGAGATGAAGCTGCTACAGGCATTTTAAGATGAACAACAATTCTAGTACAAGAACAATATGCAGAGGTGTTAAAATATTCAACATAGCCTGCAAACAGTCTTTGCCCCTCCCTGGGTTATTGTGCACTGAAATATGTAGCTGATATTGGTGAAGGGGCAGCTGTGAAATGGCAGCTCTGTCTGGTTTCTGTGCCTCTGTGAGTCACTAATATTGTTCAGTAACGTCCAGTATGCACTGATGGAACTTTCGATTGAGCATGTAAAGCTGGAGAAGCAGGGGCATACACTTACATCACATATCCCCCCGAAGTTTCCAGCACAGGAGGGCGTTTTAATTCTCTATTTTGCTTTGCTGGGTTTTGTAATGAATCACAATTCAGAGACCTCTGCCTTGAATCGATACAAAGCGCCACCACAGCACTATCTCTGCCTTATTACAATATGGTTAGAGTCATTGGAAATTAGTTCCCAGCAAGCATCCCACTAGTTCTTTAAAAATGCATAGGATTAAGAAGGAATGGTGCGCTGCAGTATCAATCAAGCTCAACCAAGTGAGTAAAAGGACAGAGGGGATAGAAAAACTGACACTTGACAGTTTCCACAGAAGCTGCTTTCTGGTATTTTCTTTCTTAGATGTTCTGTACCGAGTGTTGGTGATCAGAGGGTGGCAAGGTTATTATTTATTGCTAAAGCAGAATTTTCAGTGTGAATTCAGCCAAGTGTGGGCTGAAATACACTATAAATGAATTTGTCATTATAGGCTTTTTAACTTTTTTTCAGTACGCTTACTTGGCCAGTTACTCAGTCGACTCAGCTACTTGTGATACAAACCAAAGCCCTGATGGATACATGGCAGTGCTGGTGGAGTAAAAATGCTCAAACATGCTTTTTATGTTATCTGCAGCACCGGCTGACACCTTGGTCATGAAACATGGCCAATGATTTACATCTGTACCTGCAAAGAAACTGAAATCAAAATGCTTATGCACAATTATGGGTTTGATACTCACAATGTACAAACATGGCGATGGTATCAATGAGTTCAGGTCCTTTAGAGCAAAGCAACACATGAAAATATTTACTTATGTCGGGCCATTTCTTGAAAGTACTGAAGAAGGTGTGAGGAAGGCAGAGGAGAAAGGGGCTGAGGTAGTTCTCAAAGGTTGGTGTGTTTTGTGGTGGAACCTTTCAGTTCAAGTTATATTTCACAAAGTGAGTGTGTCAGCAGTGATATTCAAAAATGCTTTATTTCTCCAAAGGTGAAGAAGAGCCAAAGGCATCTCAACGAACCTGAAGTCCTCAAAGAGAAACACATGGAGTGAATTGCTAAAATCCTTCTGAATATCTTTTGTGCTGTGACACTCTCGTGACACCACGGATATTGTGTGCCTTTTCCTAGGTGGAAAGTAATTCTGAACCAGGAAAGATACAGGTGACAGGAAAGAAGGAGGCCAGAAAAAATACCAAATTAAAAAGAGGGTCGTAAACACTATCAGCTTCACAGAAGCAGGACAAAAGGCTCTATGTGGAAATCCCAATGAGAGCGAGCCCAGAAACTGGCAGAGAAAACTCCAGTTTCCTCAAGCACCAAAGAATTTGATAGAAGGCACTTAACTCTTACATACTGTTCAGGTCAAATTTGACCTGTTTTGATATTGACAGCTCAGTAGGTAGCGTGGTGGCCCCATGATTGCAAGGTCAGGGGTTCAAATCCACTAAAGGGCTACTCTGAGGTACCCCTGAGCAGGGTACCGTCCCTACACACTGCCCCCTGGGTGCCCAATGGCTGCCCACTGCTTCACAGAGTGAATGGGTTAAATGCAGAGAGGACTTTCCCCAAGGGGATCAATAAAGTAAATGGTAATGGCCTGTATTTATATAGCGCTTTACTAGTCCCTAAGGACCCCAAAGCGCTTTACATATCCAGTCATCCACCCATTCACACACACATTCACACACTGGTGATGGCAAGCTACATTGTAGCCACAGCCACCCTGGGGCGCACTGACAGAGGCGAGGCTGCCGGACACTGGCGCCACCGGGCCCTAAGTATACATTATTAAAACTGAAAAATACGTACATTTCAGAATTATAAAAAAAGGCCTTTTTCATGGAACACAAAATGTGTTAACAAGCTGTTCTGCAGCAAAGGAGGTTGGTCAGGCCTTGAAAGCTGGTGCTACTTCTACAGGTGTTCCAACTTTTCTGGATTACTTACAACCCCCCGGTCTGCGTAAAAGCAGTGTTGGAGCACACTGTGGTACCATACTCTCCAGTTGAACAGTATTGTACTGCAGAAAGTAGCGTGCTGCTACAAAAAGAGTGGCATCATATAGAGGAGGAAGTGTGATGGTCTGGGGCTGTTTTGCTGGATCCAGGGTCGGTGAATTGCACAGAGTGAGAGGCACCCTGAACCAAAACGACTACCACAGCATTTTGGGGCGCCATGCAATATCCTCTGGTATACACCTAGTTGGTCAGGGGTTCATCTTACAGCAAGATAATGACCTAAAACATAAGTCCAAGCTATGTAAGAAATACCTCAGGAACAATGAACATGATGGTAAGCTTGAAAACATGAAGTGGCCACCACAGTCTCCAGACTTAAACCCCATTGAGCTGGTCTGGGATGAACTGGACAGAAGAGTGAAAGCAAAGCAACCTAGAAGTGCCACATTTTTGGGAAGGTCTGAAACAGATATGAACTTTTCTGGAGAATATTTGATTTCTATTGTAGAAAGAATGCCACGTATGAGTTCAGCTGTTATGTCTACCAAAGGTGGCTACTTTGATTAGTCAAAAGTTTAGAACACATTTTGGTCCATAAATGTATTCTCTGATTTCTTTTTTTTAACTCCATTGCTTATGTGTACTACGCTTTCATTTAAGAGTGCAATGAGATATTAAACTGCACAATTTTCAATAAATAACTGGGGTGTTTTAAAACTTTTGACCAGTAGTGTAAACAATAATAATATTGAATTAATATCACACATCATAGATGGTAGTTATGAGGATTTCTTTATGATGTATAAGTGAGGTTGTGCTCTGTAAAACAGTAATTGAGTATTAATCATCCATTTATAAATGTCAGACGGGCTGTTTATGTATTCTAAATAGATTTGTAGTTGAGAATTTGCTATACACACTTACTATGAGGGAATTATTGGTCTGGGTCAAAACTGATCCAACGTATACAGTGACGGCATGAAATATGAAGAGTGTGTTTGTCATGACAGATTGGAGGAGAAGAAGCAGCAGAGTTAAGGACTAACAGGTCATCCAAGCATGGTTGCTCACACTGGAGGTGGGCTGCTGGAGTTTTCAAACTCAAAAAGCATGATGTCTTCTTACTAAAGTGTATGGGAGAAATTAGGCTAAAAGCTGTGAAGGAGCTGATAATATTAGCTATTTGTTGTTGTTCTATTCGCTGTTTTAAGATATACCGTATACAGTCACATCCATCTGCTTCTGCTGATCCTTTTCAGGGTCGTGGGGGGCGCTGGAGCCTATCCCAGCTGTGATAGGGCAAGAGGTGGGGTACACCCTGGACAGGTCGCCAGCCTGTCGCAGAGCTAACACACAACCATTTGCGCTCACATTCACACCTATGGGCAATTTGGATGAATCAATTAACCTATCCCTACAAACTGCATGTCTTTGGACGGGTAGAGGAAACCGCAAAATCCACACAGAAAGACCCCGGCCTGATGGTGGAATTGAACTGAGGACCTTCTTGCGGTGTGGCAACAGTGCTAACCACCATGCTACCGTGCTAATACATACCATAGACAGTCACAGCTACAGTAAATTATAAAAATGGGTTTCTTATTGTTAAAGAGTCTGTTAAACATCATGAAATTTTAAATGGAATCTGTATATTTCAAGTATTTGACTGAAACCTTGACAGGATTGTGCTGCCAGTCGCCAATCCCACCACCTTTGTTTCTGTTTACCTTACAGGTTTAAGGTCAGGAAAATATATCTTTCATAGTCATTTATTCAGCTTGGGTTCCCTCTGTGAATAATCTTGACATTTTCATAAAGGTTAGAGCAGTGAAGTCCTAACCAGGCTTTAAGACTTCCAGCCCACTGGTGTCCATCTGCCTTGCAAAAGAGATTCAAGTAGCCTGACAAAAAAGTGCCTCACAGTAAAGAGAGGGCCATTACTAATTTATTTTTATACACCCCATATTCAGCTTCTGCTCACTTCTGAAAGCACAGAATATAATCAGGTTTGCCAATGTATTTTGATATGCAAAACTACACAGTTAATGTCACATGTAAAAATAAAATTTAATATAATCATGAATAATGACTTGGTGGAAACGCTCGAGTTGGTAGAAAGATTGAAATCTGCTTCACAGGAAGTGAGGGCATCCTCTCATCACCACCTGGATGAATAAATCCCGAACATTTTTCACAACCACATTAAACCAGAGCCTGTAATGTGCAGATGTTGCAAAATACTCCACATGCACTCATTTTTTTTATAGTATTAATCATATTTAGGTGTTGATAACCAAGATTGCAAAATTGCTTGCAACACTTACTGTCGCAGCATTGAGCTTGAAATACTCTGTAAAAGCCTGAGTGAGCTGACATTTTTCACTCCTTTTCAGCGATGTCATGCTTCTGGCTTTCACTCAACATAGCTGTGCAGCCATGTTCATCCACCTTTGGCCTTGGATTTTAACCGCTGTGAAAAAGGTGTTTTAACAAGGCCCACAGATGGTGTTATTCAATTCAATTCAATTCAATTTCTTTATTGTCCCACAAGGGGAAATTAGTTTAGCAGCAGGATAAAAATAAACAGAACAATACTATGAAATAATAATAACAATAATAATGGTAATGGCCTGTATTTGTATAGCGCATTTCTAGTCCCTAAGGACCCCAAAGCGCTTTACACAACCTGTCATCCACCCATCCACACACACATTCACACACTGGTGATGGCAGCTACGTTGTAGCCACAGCCGCCCTGGGGCGCACTGACAGAGGCGAGGCTGCCGGACACTGGCGCCACTGGGCCCTCTGACCACCACCAGTAGGCAACGGGTGAAGTGTCTCGCCCAAGGACGCAACGACCGAGACTGTCCGAGCCGGGGCTCGAACCGGCAACCTTCCGATTACAAGACGAACTCCCAACTCTTGAGCCACGATCGCCCCGGTGATAGAAATGATAGAAAGTTCAAGGACAATTATTTGCCATTAAGAAGACAAGACGCAGTGGGGATAAAAGAGACCTTATGAAGAAGAAGCATGAAGAAGAAGAGCAACATTTAGTGTTCAACTTTCAAGATTTATTTTCAAGATTTTCAGTAATTTTCAGGTTCTACTCCTTTTGCTGAACCACAAAGTGTCTCTTAAATGCATTGTTCTTATTTAGGGGAGATATGAATCAAAATTAAAAACACTGATGTCGATAATTTATTAATAATTTATTGACACAGCAGAAGAAATACAACAGAGTTCTTTATAAATTAAAACTTAAGCATGGATCAAAGCATATTGTTAATGGAAAAAACTATACTAACAATTCGTTGAACAATTAGATGAAATAATCTTAGGTACTTACAAAACTAACTTCATCAGAAGCTCCAGAAGATGTCAATAGAAAACACAGGAGGGAGCATTGGTCTATATACTCGTTAGACACTTTATTAGGTACACTTTGTTTGTACTGGGTTGGAGTTCCCTTTTACCTTCAGAACGGTCTATATTCAATATGGCACAGGTAGTGGAAACATTCCTCTGAGATCTTTGGTTTAGCTCACAATTTAAGCAGGTGACTATATACTGCAAGGCTAAATCCAGCAGCCTGTTTTTAATTCCAATCCAAGACTCTTTGCTGAATCTCCTCACTGCCTTGCTCTGTGCTTTCCTGTCCCTCATCACTGATTTCTCTAATAAAAAGCAAAAAAGCCCAAGACATTCATTGAAATAGGGGAGATGTTATTGGCATTATAGCATCATACAGTTGCTGCAGATTTGTAGCTGCACATCCATGATGTGAATATGGCATTATGTGTTATTCTGCTGGAAATAGCCATCAGAAGATGGGTACACTGTGGTCATACAGAGATGGACATGGTCAGGGACAATACTCCAGTAGGCTGTGGC
Source organism: Aulonocara sp. 'chitande type north' Nkhata Bay (assembly GCF_057382095.1). Classification (NCBI taxonomy): domain Eukaryota; kingdom Metazoa; phylum Chordata; class Actinopteri; order Cichliformes; family Cichlidae; genus Aulonocara; species Aulonocara sp. 'chitande type north' Nkhata Bay. The sequence continues at coordinate 19,173,200 of NC_141354.1, forward strand.
ATTTTAACGATCCTCTGTTGGTACTAAGGGGGACAGAGTGTACCAAGAAAACGTCTCCCACACCATTATACTACCAGCAGCAGCCTGAACCGATGATAGCAGACAGGATGGATCCATATTTTCATGTTGTTTACACAAAATTCTGTCCCTACCCTCTGAATGTTGTAACAAAAATTGAGACTCATCAGGCCAGGTGGTGTTTTTAAAGCCTTCAAGTTTTCATGAGCGTGTTTTTTTGTGAATAAGTTTTCTGTTCTTAGCTGACAAGTGTGTGGTCTTCTGCTGCTGTAGCCCATCTGCTTCAAAATTCAATGTCTTGTGCGTTCAGAGAACAGTTGGTTTGTTCTGAGATCAACAAGGCATTTTCTGCTGCTCACTTGATATTTTCTTTTTGGCACCATTCTCTGTAAACCCTAGAGATGGTTGTGTGTGAACATCCCAGCAGACCAGCCGTTTCTGAAATACTCAGACCAGCCTATCTCGCACCAACAACCATGCCGCCTTTCTTCCACACTCTGATGATCAGTTTGAAATTCATCTACATGCATAAATGCACTGAGCACACCCACTGTAGGAACCAATCTGACAGAAAGGGTTCAATACCATAACTTTCATAACTCCCTGGTACTAAAATTTTACCAACATCGAAAATAAACTATAGTTTTGTGTTCTTAGCACAATGGTACAGCAGAAGGAACAACAGATTAGGCTGTCAGATCAAACTGCTCTCATGAAAGCATCACATTTTTAAAAGAAGCTCAACATATTCTAATAAATATTTCTGATAATAAATGAGTGTGCAATATCAAATGCATATGTCTCCTTACTCCATTCCACTTTGTTACCGATTGATATAAAAGTCTTTCTGTGTTGGAACTCAGAATGGGATATCAAAGGCTACACAAAATAAAAGCAAGCTCCCACACTATGATTAGCAAATCCACGCAATGAATTATACTGTGAAAACTTAAACAGATAAGTCTGCCATGATAGTTGATTTAATCTAGCCTCAAACAGAAAGTGTGGGTTTCAAACAGAAATGGTCGAAATACAAAATTGCAGCAACATAAAACATTTCTTTCAACTCTCAGCGTTGCACGGCTCTACGAAATTAGCATTCTTGTTTCCACCACTATCAGCTTCAAGCATTTCAGTGATGAGTCGAGCAGATTTTCCTCTAAAGTGCATGCAATAACTTCTGATTCCTTCTCCAATAAATTGATATAAATGTTAAAAAGAGGGGGGGAGCACAAATTGGTGTGGTGAAGCACAGTTTGTTCTCATAAAGCAGGTTTCCTTTTGTGAAACTTGACACTTTTCCATGCTGCAGTGAAAACACATCCAAATGACTTTCATTTGTTGGTTTCAGGCGTGTGTGAGCAAAGCAGGAACCTCAAAGTTTCACTTTCAGTCACTAGAAATCTGTTTGGTGACTGCTATGCAGCCAAAAAGCCTATTTATAGTTTCCATTGCACTGGCCTCTAGTGGTATGATCAGACAACTCCCATGCTGTAGTCAGTTGCACAAGATGAGTTGCACAGCAAATGCAGGCATGCGTGTGTGTGTGTGTGGGTTACAAGCCTGAAAAACAGCTCACAGGCGAAGCCAAACTATGACTCCTAATGCAGCGAACAGAGTTAAAGTGTTGCGAATTATCTGGCAGTTAAGCATCGCTTTCTCAGTGGCTCATGTACAGAAACAATAAAAGAAGAGTGGGGGTTTAAGGTCAAAAGCTGAGTTAGCCTGACAGGGAAAATACATATAAATGTAGAAACTGTAGGAGGGAGCATAGGCGTTTATAAAAATCCACTGTGAAGGTGCAAGTTGTTCTTCATACACTGTATGTTTCTGGGAAATTATGAGCTAAATATCGGTTTTATTTACTTTTTTGTTAGTAGTTGAAGCAAATGAAACTTGGTGCATTTCATTTTCCATTATTGATGTCAAATGTATTTGTTTTGCAGGGTAAAGTGTTCTTGAGCATCATACATCATAAGCAGGGAGGCTCTGCTTCTTTGTCTCCCTTTAAAGCCCCTTTAATTTAATGCACTGTCACAAATATGAAATTGGACAACAAAATTAACATTCTTGTTTCCTCTACTATCAACTCCAAGCATTTCAGTGACGAGTCAAGCAGATTTCCTGTAAAGTGCACGCAATAACTTTATGATTCCTGCTCCAATAAATTGTAATAAATGTTTTTGTGTACTTTTTAGGGGTTGCTGAAGCAAATTACACTCTGCATATTTTGTTTTTCATTAGCGAGGTCAAATGTACTGTTTGTGCAGGGTAAAGTGTCTGTGAGCATCAGACAGGAGGGCTCTGCTTCTCTATTTCCTTTACTTGGTGCCGTCAGTGGCTCACAGGATGGAAAACAGTGCTTGCTGGAAAGGAATGATAATTAATTTTCTTACTCCCATTTGACAAGATTTTATTTTCAGTTATGAGGATTTTAAAACTCGGCACTCACCAGAAGTGCTGCAGATTCACACTCTGAGCGCAGTTAATTTGCCAAGCAGCAAACCCCGATGACCCTGACGTCCTCAACAAAATTTAAAAGGTTAAGTTAGCTTCACGCCGTGCTCTGCTGCTTAAAGAATATTACATTAAAACAGAAATTGCTTTTTGTTGTTGTTGTAGATTTGCACAAATAAAACACGAGAGCAACCAATCAAAGAGGTTTTTATCGTGTGGTCTCCTGGAAACAGCTTAAAAAAGACCAGCACCAACTTCAGTATTTCATATTGCATTCACTTTGAAAACCCACAAGTGTCACACTTTATATAGTGGTACAATTTCTAAGACATCTACACTAAAGGTTTTCTTTACTGCAAAAACAGGTAATTAACAGGCCTGCAACAGAGTGAAATCAATGACTTACAGAGCAGCTCATGAGCCCCGGGGCTGTTTCAGTTCATGAACTTAAATGCTGGGTAAAATATAAAAATACCACTGCTCTTAAGAAGACAATCATCCTCTCTGAGTGTTGTTTGTAGCTCCTGACATTTCTTTCCGACATCGCATAGGTTTGTGTTTTAAAAAAATATATAATTTATTCTGTCAAAAAGCTTCACAGCGTGCTTTTTTTACATGCTTACTGGCCAGGCTGCCAGTCAGGCTGTCACTGGATAACAAGGCCTCCATACGTGAACCATAAATCCATTAGTTTACACAGAAATCAGTAATTATATGCGACACATAGATCTCGGTGGGGGACATAAGTGTGCGTTTGCTACTAGGCTTCACTCTGCCAATAGGAAATATTCACACTGTTATGGCACAGAGGAATTTATATGTGTGTGTGTGGAGAGCAATGAAGGAATAGCTACAAGGGATGTATGATTGACAGTGAGTGCTAAAGACAGCAGAGCATCTGCATCGCTCTGACTCATGCAAAGCTTTCTTGCTAGTGTGCTGAACTTGACCTCTGTCGGTTGTAGTGTGATTGGGCTTTTAATTCAGCCCACAGCTGTGCGGCGCACCAGCAGTCAGTCCATGAGTAGCAGAAACAAATGACTGGCCACATAATGAAATCCCATCTTCTTTCCACTTACACAGCGCCTGCTTTTACAAGTCAGTAGGGCAGAGAACATGCTCTGTTTTAAGAACTGTGCAGAGTGGGATGCACATGGAGATGAACGTTTGACTTATTCTCTGAATTTCGTGTTAAAATAGGGTCGTTTTCAGTGAGTAAGAGGCATGAAAGACATGTCTGAGATGATTTTCATGCCAATTTTGTTTTAAGGAATAGAGATAAAGGATTCTCCGATTACAAGATGAAAAAAAGCATTAGCTCATTACAGAAGACTACTTTTAATCACCTGTAATAATAAATAATGCTTTATTTTGGGACTCATTTCTATCCTTGTACTGATGGTTCCAAATAATCCTTATTCAACTCATATTGAATTTATATAAGGATAAGGAGGATAAGGATATGTATTTATGTTTTTTTGCTCCACAACAGCCGTGTGGGAAAATTAATTAATCTTCCCTTCTTTGAAGCAGACTTTCTTCTGATTGGCTGCCCCTCCCAGACCGAATATTGGAAGGGCGAGATGATGGACAATTCAGGCTTGGTTTCCTAGGTGTATTCATAACCAGTTCAGATGTCAATCTTGCACTCTCATTGGAAGTTGTTCCAGTTGCTCACCGGAAAGTTGAGGCATCTTTGTCTCATGTTTTGCCCACTCTGTGTCACCAGTTGATATTTTGTTTCTGTGGTTTTCCATGTTTCCAAGGTCATTCATTTTATATGGTTGCCAAGTCACTTACAGTGTGGACTCAGCTTAAAGATATCCTCCCTCAATGACATCACCAGCGCCAAGAATGAAACAAAACTGGTAGAAATGGAACATTTAGAGCAATTTGAATCCTGAGCAAAACTTTCACTTCCCCTGGTGCTGAGGCAGAGTGACAGCTGATGGACTGATACTACATGGTACTTACTGTTTACATTTGCTGTATGAATTGTTAGAACTTGGCATGTGCACTGTGTGTTTTTGGTTTTCCATGACAGCTGTCTGAATTGGCACTATAGACATAAATTCTATATTTAAAAGAACACTACATGTCTCGTCTTTCCCTTTTTACCACATTACCAGATTTGCAAAGCATTAGTTTCACAAAACTGTTAACAATGCTGAAAGAACCAAACTTCCAGGTACTTAACAACAGTAATCATTGTAGCCGAAAGCATTCACACTTCTTTGGGTCGATAATTAGCATGTTGGTTGGATTTTAAACACCACCAATTCAAATGATACAGAGCAAATAGAAAAACTAGGGGACATATCATAGGTCATGCATCCATAATCTTCTTTGGTTTTTGTGCAGCTCCCGCTCCCCTTATATGAAATCCACAAATTAGCTGATAAGTGCTGAGACACTGTGAGCTGCGGATTTTGGCAGAATGACAGCATTAGCAGCTGCCTTATCTTTAAGTTCAATAAAGCATTGACAAGAGGTTTTCCATGAGTTATCTAGGGAGAGGCAGCAGAGCACAACAGGGGACATCAAGATGACAATGTTCATTGCAGGTTTTCATTAAGATCTCTGCAGAAAAGCTACGCTTTGCATGGAATATAAGCTGCCTCCCTCTTGTCCTATCATTTACTGAAGCGTGCATCTCCCACTGCTTTTAGATTAACTTTGCATTCCCGCTTTCACTGTTCAAGCAAGGCTTTCATATCATCCCACCTGGCATGTTGTTAACTCCTTCGGCTGATAAATGCAATTCACAGCTTCCAGTCTTCCTAATTCTGCAGCGCTGCACAACCTTCACCATATGAATAAATTAGAATCAGTATCGCAAAGTTGCACAAAAGGAAGAGAAACACGAGAGCAAAGGTTTGAAAACTAGACTTCGATCAGTGCTTATCTCGGATCCTTTTCACTGTGTTTCTCTGTTTCTACAAGATTCGTGCTTCACAGAAATTTCCATTATTCCCGTCTCTATGTTTTTTAAATGGCTGTTGTGACAGGTAGACTTTAGAACAGACCTCTTGATGATGCAAAGCTATACTTTTTTTTTTATCCGCTCATGCTGTAAATTGGTGCTCACGTCTTCTTTCTTAGGAAGATGGAAGCCCTTCGTCTGAAATAAGAAGATAACTATGCTTGCATAAGGGGGTATGAATTTTCATATATTGTAAAAGCCAGACAACTGATGCAAAAAATAGAAGCAATTTACAATCAAAGACATTTGCTGCGTTTAGTTTGAATAAGATATCATGCATAATGTCTGACAGTACCAAATTCAGAATGATTCCCATGGTCCTGAAAAGCCATCCTAACATGATTTCTGCCATGCTTTTCAGTGCTTGCTTGGGATTGATCTGTATAATGCCACAGTGCCGGAAGATGTCCATCTGCAGTACCCTTATATATTTTTTTAAAGATTTCACTGAACATTATGTCTCCTCATTCTAATTTATGCCCTTATCCCTCTGTCCTTTTATCACTTCACGGCCAAGGATGATTAGTAGCGCTTAACTATTAGGCACAAACTATTAGGAGGGTTACATCTAAACCTCCTGCTGCTTACTGCAGAGAAGCAGGGATGGTTCTTCAGTCATTTGTTCAACTGGGTAAAGTCCTCTGTCACTGATAATTAGGCCTCAGAGAGCCATCTGAAGACCTGCAGAAGGGAATGACTGAACAGATTGCCAGGACCCCTGAAAGTGTTTGTGAAAAACTAGATGTGTGTGTTTGTGTGCCGGACAAAAGAAAAAGCAGACAGACAGTCTGACTGGCAGACAGGAAAAGCGAGAGGAGGCCATTATCCAATATGAATCTCCATTTTATTTGTTTTTTTTCCTGCCAACCTTCTGTCCATATTTCACTCCAATGAATATCCCACCGATAAAACAATTAGACTCAGAGACAAATGGTAGGTTTCGAAGGCATTACTTGTGCTTGGCAGTAACATATTTCCATGGTTTCACTGCATATTTCACACAAAGTCTTTAATTATGTACACGAAACATCTACATGGATACTGATAGTAAACTGTGTCATTAAAATGGGCAAAAGGCCTGCAAACGCCAAGTTATTAGAGGAATTGTATACACACTCCTTTTGTGTCAGGAGGATTGCTCTGGTCAGTGGGAGTCTATCAGTTTTGTAGAAGTGCTCATTTAGACCCATTTCCCTCTAATGACAGCAGCTAGAGGCTCATCCAAGCACACCAGCCTCCAATGCGACACAGGATGTGATGCGCGACTCCTGTTGTATTTGTGGACAGGTTTTATTTGTCTCAGAAAAGGGCAATGGTTATATATCCAGTAGGGGTGCAACGATACACAAAATTCACGGTTCGGTTCGGTTCGATACTTTGGTGTCACGGTTCGATATTTTTTCGATACAAAAAAATGTTCATGCATTTTTAATTTGTCATTTATTAAAATTATAAATATATATTTTAACTCAAAAGTACAGTTTTTAAATTTAACCCTAACCCTTGTGCGTGTTTTTTATTTTGACAGCGAATGCGCACCTGCGGACCACTTATGTGCAGCCCTGGTTATTTAGCTCGTCATATTGCAGCCACAGAGATTCTTTTGTCCATGAAACCATAAAGCTGCACTTTCTTTTTGCCTTATAGTCTGATTTGTCATAACTTCTCCGTTTTGTGGTAAGCTTTTCTTTGGCTGTCACTTCTTCACCCTGACCTGTCTTATTTGGCTCAGCAGAACTGAAATGCTTTTACACGCTCACTCACATAAGCTCAGCGATTCTCTGCACGATCAACCTCTCACATGTTTAAGCTTGCTGCGGGAGATTTCACTTGTCATGTTTGCATAGTAAGCTAACGATTAATAAGACGATGTCAGAGGAATTGGTGCACAAATTATCATCACTCACAGATCAGTGCTGTCGCTCTCTATACACAGTTCACACGATTGCAAAGTGAAAGCAAAAAACAAGCGCAAATTCAAACGCGACTTCAATATGTCACATATTGACAGTGGCTCACCGATGCCAATGACATAATTACCCAGCTACATTTCTGAAAGAATGCAAAAGCATTGACATATATTTTTCCTACAATAGCCCGACGGGCAGGGAAGAGATAGATTTTGGTAGCCCGACTGAAAAAATCGCTAGCTCCGGGACGTCGGGCTAGCGATATTGCAAGCCCTGTATCTGATTGAGGAATCACATCATCTTTGGAAAAGAGAGTTTATTACAGAGAAATGGCTCTTTCCAAAATAAAAGCTATACTATCCGCTTCTTCTGGGCTATATTCTCAGCAGCATAAGGAGAATCATGTGCTAACAGCTGTCTAAATGACTCGGCTAAAGTTAGTAGCATGCTTGTTGTTTTTGTCTTTGCACTAGGATGATGTCGGCGTAAATGTGCAGTCATATTCGTTGTGTTCCCACTAGTGCTTTCAGGTTAATCTCGTTGAAATGACCTTAACGCCACAACATGGCAAATCTCCGTTAACGAGCTACCGCGGATCGCTCCGTGCATGGGGCTAGACGGCCAACACCTTAACGAGCTAACTGCGCTAACACACTAGTTCACACCAATGTAATTGAGCATTGCATGGCACATCCAACATACTGTTTTACTTTAGTCCATGACTCGCTTACCTTCAGGGTCATACGTCACATGAAAACCAAAATAATTCCAAACGCCAGATCTGAATGAGGTTCAATTTGCTTGTTGCAAGGAGAGCTTAACTTCTGTCTCGCTAGCTTGCCCTGCTCTCTTCCTTCTGACTATGCTGTCTGTGTTGAGCGCTCAGTGGATCTGCGCTCGACAGTGCAGCCTAGGCGGAGTAGTCGAACGCAGATTCACTGAGCGCTCAACACAGACAGCATCGTCAGAAGGAAAATTGATAAAATAAATTACAAATGTTGTATTGTTCGATACATATGCGTACCGAACCGAAAGCACTGTATCGAACGGTTCAATATCGATACGAATATCGTTGCACCCCTAATATCCAGAGTCATTTTCCCCGCTGGATTTGGAGCTGGATGGTTAGAAGCACGTTTTAGACCTCCGTTAACACAGACAATGTTTGCACCAAGATGCCAGCTGTAAATAAATCCTAGAAAGCTTGTAAATAATTTTATTAGGGCAACAAATTAGCAAATGCTCTCGCCATTTTTTAAAAGCTGAAGCTGTAAAGTGTTTCACAAAACATTTCACAGCATGACTGCCGGAGAAACTACTGCAACAAAAAACCCCAACAACAACAAAAATAAACGTAAAAAAGAAGAGCAGTGCAGGATAAAGCAGTGTAAAGACAGTCGTTTGTGATCTTCGTCGCTGTGCACGTCTAAACGGGCAGCGGTGGAAGCACAACAGGAAATGATGGAAAAGTAATTTTCATCTTTTGTCCCTTCGACCAGGAGTGCCACAGCAGCTCGGTTTGCCCCCTGGCACATTCATTCAAAGATGAAGGGGAGCCTCAGCAGCAGCGTGATCCTAAACGCGATGACACAGGACTCTGTGGCTGATTCTTTGGACAGGTGCATGCTGGGTGATTTATGTGCGCGTCCTCTTGCAGGTCCCCAGGAGCAAATATTGACTGTTTATTTCTCCAAGCTCAAGGCAACAGGGAGGCAGCAATTTCTTTATTTTTTATTTATTTCTATAATTTTTTTAGGCCTTAGATAAATTGAACCCTGCAAGATGCAAACGCACCTGACAGGGAGCAATTTTTTTTAACTCACCCCCCCAACCCACAAAAATGGAGAGAGAGAGAGAAAAAGCAACTTAATAGCGAACATTATTGATTTGTCATTCCTCTTCTCAGACATCTATACACCACAGGGATATTTCAATTACATAGGGGCTTTTGGATTGCTTCCCTCTTCAGCTTCCCACCAGGACCGACCACCTGCTGCAGAGCAGTGATGGACACACGCAAACGTGTTCGCATTACAGCGCTTATACCCATACATACATTCATATCCACCTATGGATTTGTGCATGAACTCACTCAACCCTCCCGGTATTCCTGTTTATCATTCTTATTTTTATTTTTTTTAGGAAATTGTTGAAAAATGCTAAGTGTATGCACGATTAACACAAGGGCACGGTCAAGGTTAAGTCAGGGAGCCGTGAATGGCACGATGGTGTAAAACCAGAATGTAATTAAAAATATAACCTTGAATTGTCCTTTAGGGATATGAATGATACAAAATGCCTAAAACTCGAACGTGCTCAATTTGGAGGACCCTGTTTTTCTTTTCCTAGTCAATTTGCCCTTTACTGGGAAATGGACTGCACAGATTTCTCTCGGTAAAGTCTGCTCCTGGGGGAAATTGTGTTTAGCGTTGTTGGTGGGAGATACACGGGCTCACTCAACCAGAACAAACAATTATTGTACAAAGGGAGAGAGCCAGGGTGTCCGAATGAAGCACTCCCACATGCTTATGTTACTGAGTCCGAGAATTAATAAAATGGGAATTATACATTATTGAATAAGAGGCACAAGTGAGCACTGCTGCCTCTTAAATACGATGCATTAATGTTCCATTTTCTCGTTATTGTGTGCAGACCAGTGTCTTTGTGCTTAAACATTTGTTATGTTTTTGTATTCTGTATACTTTGGACACTTTAAACTGAAAGAGAGAAAATAATCTGAATAAGTTAATTCTGCAGTGCACTGCTCCACTGCTATAAGGACAAGTGCTTCCTGCCTGCAGCACAAAATAGTGAAAGTGTGGATTGAATTGAAAGAAAAAATCCTGCAAATCTTGTTTAGTCACCTTTGTGACCCTCTGTTTTAATTTAGGTACAGGATGCATTTTGTTATTTTGGTGAATCAGTTTATCCACTCAGGAGCAAGACACCATTTGCAAGCGTGATTAAAGAAAATGTGCAACATTCCACTTGTCAGTTTTGCTTTTACCAATATTTTTTCTTGTCTTTTTCCTTCTCTTTTGTTTGCATTTTTTATACACTCCTCTTCTTATCCAGCAGAGAAACAGCTCACTAAAAATGCTTCTGATCAATTAATATTCTTTGGTTTAAGTCCAAATATAGTGAAGTGTTTCACTGACTGTTTTGTTCTTTGATTAGTGTTCATTAGAAACTATTACAGGTCTTTTCTTCACTACAAGCTGAAGTAAAACTTCATATGAGCCTTCATGGATCAGTAGCAAAACACTGAAAAGCAAAGAGTACTTATGCAAAAGCCTTGCAAAGCTTTTGGCTGGAGCAAATAGGGATTTTATTACTACGAGAGTAACATTTATAAACAGAACATTCAGTCCTTGTATTACCTATTCATAATCCATATTCCACTTTCCATAAATCCTAACCTGTATCTGGTTCATGTTCAAAAGGTTGAAAGCTGACAAATTCCTTCCGAAATGAAAAGTTTGTTAATATTTCATCAGTGATAATCAGTGATTTCAACCCATAAAAGCCAAGTATATCATATTGTTTGAGACTTTTCCTTTCAAACAATCAAAATAAATCAAAATAAATGAATACATATTTATGAAAAAGGGAGAACAACATTTTAAGGGTGTACCCTGCCTCTATCCGGTCTTTAAGTCTGATGTCAATAGCTGATTCCAAACTCTGCTTCAGGTCCCAAAGTCAAACGAACACTGCAGCATCACTGAGAATTACAAACTGTCTAAATCCTTTCATCCTGGTTAAATAAAGGTTAAATAAAATAAAATAAAAATCTGCAATAAAATGATCCGTGTGTCTGCGCTACCAGGTGTAACAATTAAGTTTAACATCCAGGCATCCACAAAAGCAGAATTTATTAAATTTAACGAGCTAGAAGTTAGCAGGAAGTTAGCTCACTAGTTTCCACCTAAACATAATATGCCATGTTGTGATTGAGGGATTTCTTAAAAAATGAAGACGTACAGCTCTGCTATCACTTCCAACACAAATGAAGTGAACATGGAAATGCCATCCATGCCAACCCTCCTGATTTTTCCAGGAAAATCCCAAATTTCAGTGCCCCTCCCGAAAATCTCCCGGAGCCACCATTCTCCCGAATTTCTCCCGATTTTCCACACAGACAACAAAATTGAAAAACCATATCCCGGATTGGCCAAGCCAATTCCAGTTTACAACAATGGCTACTACTACTGCAGCTACTTTTAATACTACTCTTATTACTCTTTCTGGGTCGCAAATTAAACATATTTTCAGAATGTAGCTGTGTAAACTTCAAATACCTGAGCAGGGGAGAACAGCAAACTCCCGGCACATCGTTTACAAACCCCCCGCGGCCTTTTGCTACTCAGGTTAAACATGATATATAAGTCACTTAAATAACTTAAACATGTTATTGTTGGGCCTTTTTCAGTGTTTTATTTGTTCGTGAGTAAATCGGTTTGGCTGAGATTAAAGTTATTAGATTAGATTAAATAAAACTTTATTAATCCCTCGGGAGGGATTAATCACTCCGGGGGTTTTCACACAGCTGAATAAACGTCAAACAGAAAACTGATTAAGCAGAAGTGTGAGATGGTTGAAAATTTACGCCAGCGTCCGGTTATATTTTAGATAGCAAGGAGCAGACGGCAGAGTTTCACTCCACCGAGAGAGCTCGTGACGTAATCCTGAGGCTAGACCGTCCAATTTCACAGTCGCTCATTTCCAGTCTACCCAGCTTTCGGAGGACCCAGCCCAGACTGCGAAGGCCGGGTCCTCAGGTGGATGCAGCTTCTGAATTTGGACACCCCCGCTGTTTCTGGCCGGACAATAATAACGGTGACATTTAACTTATTTTATCCGATAAATAAACATTGTAAAATTCAAGTTTCTTGTATATATATGTATACCACTCCTTGAAACAAGTGCTTTTTAGGATCATTTACCTTCAAAGGTTTCCCCTGACATCATAAAAAGTCATTTAAAAAACATAAAAACAGAGTCTACAAAGGTCAGGATAAACCTTTTCGCTAGTTCTCATCAACAGTTTCCTTGATCTCAGAAGACTCCAGAAGTGTTTATGAGTGTTGAATAATGGGGCGGGTCAAATAGGAAAAAAAATGTTTTCTTAGTTGTTGCCAACAAAGTGCTGAAATACACATAATTGCATGTATAGCCCTGTAGTACTAACATATTTATATACTTATATGCTACAGATTAATATTACCGTAATTGTCGGGCTATAAGCCGCTACTTTTTGCACAAGCTTTGAACCCTGCGGCTTTTAGTCAGGTGCGGCTTTTCTATGGATTTTCCATGATTTTTGTGATATCATAAGACGATTTGTTTTGTTTGTTCCGCTGTTGTACGGCACTACGTTGCCTGGCGGAAGGATCGGGGTTCAAGAGTGGTATGTTAGTCACATGTCCGTCCGCCAGGCAACGTAGTGCCGTACGAAGTAGCGCGAAAAACAAACTTCAAAGTAGCGCTACGCATTCAGCGGGAGTCGTGGATGACGAGCGGCGATAAACTTGCGAAAAGCAAGTTATGCCCAACTCCACCGGTGGATTCTGACAGCGTGGAAAAGTGCGAAAACATCCACGATCACCAACGGATTTTGAAGGGCTGGACTGCTGCATGATGGAGAGGAGGACACCGTCACGGCCCTTCTGAGGGTGTTCGACTCTGACACTGACAACGAGGATTTCTTTGGTTTTGAAAGTGACAACGAAGGAGAGAAGCGGAGAGTGGATGACGAAGCCATCCTGAGCCTGTTCGTTTCCGACATTGGAGAAGAGGACTTTGGTGGTTTTAGAGCGCAGGAAGAAGAGAAAGATGGTGAATGACTGACTTTTCTTCTTGTTAAAGCCGTGTCACTGCACCTGAGCCTAAAAGGTAGGCCGAATCTATTTTCTGGTGTGCTGTAGGTTACTGTTATGTACTACATGTGCAAATATGTACCCATAACTTGTTTTTCAAAATATTAATAAAAGTGATGTCTCCAAACAGCCATCTCTTTCCTGACAATTCCCTTTGTGCATATTCTCTTACATATAATAAGTCAACATTGAAACACCTGCGGCTTTTAGTCAGGTGCGGCTAATGTATGTACAAAACAGGATTTTCCCCTGATTTTAGCTTGTGCGGCTAATATTCAGGTGCGCTTTGTAGTCCGGGAAATACGGTAATATTAATGCAAAGGCTGAAGTGCAGTCCTGCGAGTGGTACACTGACTGTCTGTTTATAAATCAGGTTCAACAGAGTTTAAATGATATCTAAAGCATTTCTGCTAAGCACTTAATGTTCAGTGACACGTTGCTTCTCCCCAAGACAAGAACTAACAGACTTAAAAACTCCTTTGTCCCACACGCCATCAAACTGTTTAACTCCTCTCTGGAGGGGAGAGGGAGGGGAAACAGGAGGACAAAGGAGGGGGGAACAACTAAGCTGTAGTGCCTCTTCACCTCACTGCACAATACCTTGTGCAATACTTTTTGTAAATAGTCAACAGTGCAATAGACTCAATACTTGAAATGTGCAATTCACTTGTATTTTTATTTTTTATTCCTATTTATTCTATTTATCCCCTTTGTATATTTTATTTATATTTGTCTCTGTATTTATATATGTGTGTGTGTGTGTGTGTGTGTGTGTATATATATATATATGTATATATATATATATATATATATATATATAACAATTCTGTAACTGTAACTTCGGTCGTTGCTGTGCTTTTTGGAAGTCGAATTTCCCAGAGGAACCCACCCGAGGGATTAATAAAGTTCTATCTTATCTTATCTTATCTCTTAATGCACAATATCCCTGCTTTTTTCAGTGCTTTCATCCTCAGCACAGAACAATTTAGTGTCCTTTACCTGAAATATATTACATTTTATGCAGTCTTGTTCATATCCTTCTTTAATGGAGCAATGTTATTATTAAGTCGATTTGGTTGTGTGTATTTGTGGAGCACTTTGGAACTGTGGTTTTAAAAGCTCCATAAATAAATTCTACTTCACCAGCTGCTTCTGATTTTCTATGTAGATTACAATTCATAAAAAAAAATGTATTTTTTTCCAGGAAGAGGTGCATTTAGGGATGCTGACTCAACATATACACAAAGCCAGCCACTGTGGAGAGATCACTCACAGAAATACACAACAGTGACAGATACCGTCTGGCCAACAGGGAGCATACTGTTCACAGACACATCCCAGTTTTAACAGCTTTTTGCCTTCATCCTTCATCCAGTCACTTTATTGTATGTGGCCAAAATGCACCATATTGATACATATCTGCAACCAATTTCAGGTACATTTGTACAAATGCATGAAAAGCATTGTGCCAGTGACGCATTGTCTGTTGTCTCTTGCTTATCTGCTCGGCTTGTACTTTTTGCTAATCTGTCTCCCCGAAGTTTGAAACAAGCCACAGCGAACACCAACTCACCAACAGTAAAAACACAAAGGGAATGCTAATGATGTTAGGGGTTTTTAATGTTCACATGGTTTCACTGAACCGCATAATATGGTGAATGGATAAAAAGAAAAATATCAGTGTTCACTGCATGAAAAGTGGGATTTTTGTCAGGAAATAGATCTGTAAATTTCTGTGAAACTTCACAGCTACTTGGAGTTATGCAGGTGTTGACAAACCTGTAAATGTGATTTTTTTTTTCATGCAGTGGCCACATTTTATTCTATAAAATGCATAAAAGCTCTGCAAGAAAAAGAAATGCCAACAGATGTATATTAAATGTTCAAAAGCTGCAGATGACAAACACATAAGATCCTTGATGTCCCTTTGTTCAGTAATATCTTATATTGATTCTTTAGAATCAATTACAATAAAGTGAAATGGGCAAAAGAATCCTGATTGAGACGAGCGTGATAAACAATACATACTGTACGGGCAAACTGAACTCCTGACTTCTCAATCTAAAACCCATCAACCTAGTATCGTGACAAAGCGTGCAATAGACACACCAGTCTGCCATGTCCATTTCACGCTTTGCCTCTCCAAAGCGTGAAATGGAGAGCATGCAGAAGTCGCAGTAAGCTGCATTACCGACAAAGGGAGATATTTTATTTCAAGCCAACATGAAAATAATGACGGGAAAGTGTTTAAACAGACATTATTAACACATTTACATGAAAATATATTACATACATTTCTGGCACAGAGGGACCCTGCAGTGCCCTTCGTACATCTTTTTGATCAGTACCAACTTCTTGGCTTTAAATAAATTATGTCCCCCTGCTGGTCCTGCAACTTCTGCATGCATGCCCATTTCACTGAAGCGTGAAATGGATACGCTGGACCGGTGTGTCTATCACATGTTTTGCCATGATATCAAGTTGAAACTATTTCTTAATCTACCAAAGAATCTAGACACTAGATGTGCAAAGGTTGTAATACTGACATCAGGAGGCAGAAAAGCAATTTGCTGTCAAAAGACCGCTTGAAAAATTGCAAAAAATCATATTTTGCATGGTTGGATCTTAACAAGGTTACAAGTCGAGCTTCAACATGCACCAAGAAGAGCGAGACAAAACATTTTTTTGAACGTGCAATTTATTGAAAACAAGGCTTAAACTGAAACAGGCTGATTTACAGCTGATCAAAAGTTTAGGATCACGTTTCCAAAGGCCCCGTGAACCCCTCAAAGCAGAAATCAAAATTTCAAACTTTAGCTCCACCGTTATTGTCGATCACTTCTGAAATTTGTTGCGGCATGCTTGATGCAAGCATTTCCATGAGGTGAGTGGGAACATTTTTCCAAGTGGTGAAGACAGCCACATGAAGGGCATCTACTGTCTGGAACTGTTGTCCATTTTTGTAACCTTCCCTTGCCATCCATCCCCAAAGGTTCTCAGTTGGAATTAGATCAGGGGAACATGCAGGATGATCCAAAAGAGTGACGTTATTCTCCTGGAAGATGTCCCTTGTCCTGTGGACATTGTATACAGTAGCGTTGTCCTGTTGAAAAACCCAGTCGTTACCACACAGACGAGGGCCCTCAGTCATGAGGGATGCAACATCTGGACATAGCCAGCGACCGTTTGACACCCCTGCACCTCCTGAAGCTCCTGTGTTCTACTAAAGGAAAAACCACCCCAGACCATTATGGCGCCACCTCCAGGTGAAGTGTAGAAAACATGGGATCTGCTTGTCATTCCAGTAACGCTGGCAACCATCAGGACCGTCAAGGTTAAATTTATTCCCATCAGAACATAAAACGTTCTTCCACCTTTCAATGTCCCATGTTTGGTGCTCTCTTGTCCAAACGGTCAGTTCTGTGGTGTTCAAGGAGACGAGGCCTTTGAAGATGTTTTTGAAGCACTTCAGTCTTAGATGCCGTCTGATGGTCATGGGGCTGCAGTCGGCACCAGTAATGACCTTAAATTGTTCCAACTTCTGCAATCTGGTAGAAGGTTCCGCATCTTCCGGGCAAGGACAGAGAGACTCAAGAGGAGCTTCTATCCCCAAGCCATCCGTGCCCTAAACACACACACCCGCCCTCTCACATCATCTATAATTGACTGAGACAGGACTCTTCCAGACACTAAACCAAGGCACAATGTACATTTCAATTCCTTTAATTTTAAATATGTTTATATTGTCTATCCTGTAAAATAGTCAGATGTCTATTCATATTAATGTACAGAATTCACCTGCTTGCTGCTACTACTGCACATTCAACCAGTGTACATACTATATGTATATATATATAATGTTCTTCCTCTACACCCCCCCCAATTTTTGCACATGTCGAGGAGCGTGTCAGGCTACATTTCACTGTGTGTTGTACTTGTATAACTATGCATGTGACAAATAAAGAACCTTGAACCTTGAACCTAAATTGGGTCGAGGATCTTGGCGGACAGCCAATTGGATCCTCCAGCTCAGTGCTGGTGAAATATTTTGGGTCTTCTACTTGACTTTTTTTGTTCCATAACCCTCAGGATCATTTAAGAAATTCTAAATGACTGTCTTATTGCATCCCACCTCATCAGCGATGGCGCACTGCGAGAGACCCGGCTTATGCAGTTCAACAACCCAACCACGTTGAAAAAAGGGAACGTTTTTTTGCCTTTGCCATCAGAACATTATGACAGCGTGACTACCTGACAGAAAATGACAATGAATCCACATTTTTGCACAGATTTGGTCTTTTAAAGGCACGTGGTCATAAACTGAAACAGGCTGTGAAATAAATTGCATGCACAGAAACATGTTTTGTCTCACTCCCATTTCTTCTTGTTGCATGTTGAAGCTCTACTTAGAACCTTGTTAAGATCCAACCATGCAAAATATGATGTTTTGCCATTTTTCAAGTAGTCTTAAACAGTGGCGGAGCGGGGGGGGTGGCTTACTGGGCTTAAGCCCGGGTTGTTTTTTCAGAAGCCCGGGGTCTTTTGGAGTGTAATTTTTTCATAGTTAGATGCCTGGCTGACAACTGTATAAAACAAAAACCAGGGGCGATTCTAGAAAGTAAGAAATCTTTGGGGGTGCTTTGATTCATTTTGGGGGTGCTGAAGCACCCCCAAAGATGGGCTAAAATCGCCCCTGACAAAAACTACACACAATATTCGAAGCACATAGTGCACACTGTGGGAATTTACGACTATGCGTAAATCCCCCCTAATATTGGTATGATCCGAGCTTAGGCACTAAGTGACTGTGCGAGGGGGCGGGGGGAACTGTTGCCTGCGAGTGTGCTGTTGGAGAAGTGCAGCCAGGCAGACAGAGGAGAACTTAAGTTTGACCAGGTACTAAAGTAGATCATTCGTACTGTACAAATAATGTAAATATGATGGTGAATCACGAAAGATTAATGTCAAACTGATCACTTGACCCATATTACGTTACTTGCTCTTCAAGTGAATCAACAAATGGCGAAATGAAAAGCCGAACAACAACAATGCTGTTTCTTTAGAGAGTCTTAGCTTACATGTGTGTTTATTTCATATTTTCAGTTCTTACCCTCCACGGCTAAATAAATTTCAGTTTCAGTAATGCACTGATATACAAGAATGGACATAAGGAGCTTCTTTCAAAGAAAAAAACTCATAGATGTTATTTTATATATTATGCTTTGTATGTTGTTCAGTATATTTCTATGCAAAACAAGAGGAATTTCAATACACAGCAGCATATTCACAGTTTAAACCAGATATTTACATACACTTTATGGAAAACACAAGAACATTTTTATACTGTACAACATCAATTTAGAGCAAACTTATTTTGTTTTGGATAAATAAATATTGAAATATCTTTTGAATTAGTTAAATGTCAGAATAAAGAGAGACAGAGCTTCTATTTTTTATCACTTTCATCAAATTTAGGAGTACATATACACTAAGTTTATTGTTAATTAATAAGAAAACTCCAGACGATTCCATTCTGAGCTGAAGAAGCTTCTGATAGGTTAGTAGAGTCCATGTGAGTAAATTGGTGGCACAGCTGTGGATGCATATAAGGCAAAACACAGAGTCTGTTTCTTTAACATGGGAAAAATCAAGAGATGTCAACCAAAACACCAGGAAAAGAATCGTGGAGCTCCATAAGTGTGGCTCAAGTTTGAATACAATTTGGTGCCATTTGCAATTAAGAAATACAGATAGTTTCTCTCTTTACTCTTTATATTTATCAGCCTAAAAAAGAAACATTTAGTCTAATTTGATGTTACAATTAAAAAAGTGTTTGTGTTTTGATCTGAAGAGCATGTAAATATCTGGTTTCAACTGTATATTTGATGATTGTCAGCACAAAGAGGGAGAGAGAGGAACAGAGAGGGAGATGGAGAATGAGGACAGAACAGAGATGAACAAGAGCAGGTGAGACACACATGTTAGTCAAATGGTTGTTTACCAAAAGTATCACCGTATCATAGGTACTCATGTATCTCGTACCTAGTGTTTCTTTTTAGGTTTGTTATTTTTCAAATTCTGTATTTATTAAGTTATGCAGGCTTGTTTGCACAACAAGGCTAAATAATTATATAAACTTTTCTGAATCTAAATAGTGTACTTTTGTAGAATTAAAAAATAAGTGTAGTGCAGGTCTATGATGATTTTAGTGCTACTATCATTTAGTTCTGATTCTGGTTCTGTCTTGGTTAAATCCCAAGTAGTCCTGATTTTGAACTGTTGTAGTCCCGTTTTAATTCCGGATCAGTTCTGGGTCTGGTTGAATTGGGGTTTAGTCCTCGTGTCTTGATACAGCCCTGATTTTGTTCTGCCTTGCTGCTTAATTAAAAAACTAGTTTAAGGTGTCCTGCATGTGTGATATATATTATACCCTATATGAAGTCATTCTTTTTTGAACAAAACTCAAAACAGAGCCTATTAATCTTTCAGTTATTTCTAACATGCATCATACTACCCTTTAGGGCTAAGCCCCGAGTGTATCAAATGTCTGCCTCCGTCTCTGGTCTTAAACTTTTGATCGGGACTGTACAACTGAGATAGAATTTACATTTAGATGAATGCAAATGGCTTATAAGTGTTGTTTAAATATTTTTTGTTGAAAAGATTCATGCAAAAAAATTCAATGTACAAATAAGTTGTCAAAGTTGTTATATGCAAAACAAAACAATATCCGTTTAAATTAATCAACGCAGCAATAGTTCTTGCCTGAGATAACCTGAATTTGATTAATTCATTCCAAGATATTATTCAATTCAGGATAAACTCAATTAGCGCCTGAGTTTTGATTTATTTTTTACTCATGAGATAAGTTTGCACACAGATAGCTAGCACAGCAGGACAACCTTTCTTACAAAACGTGAACACTGCATGTGTCTCTAATATCCGATCGTAATCAGACAGACAATGAGCTGTTTTCATCAGAGCAATCCAGCCTCCAAGGCTGGCTGTGAGAATAGGGTCTGTTTAGAAAGTGCGATACCCTTATCTGTGGTTCTGACCCTAAAACCTCACCCAAACATGTGCACATACACATTGTAATGTCACAAAACGTTGCTTCTTTGTTATTTCTTTTGATCAAAACATGAAATAAAATGAGCTCCACAGACTGAGCTTACAAAATAACTCAATATTTATTAAACGGAAGGAGGTTAGCCTCTCCATGACTCTGATTCCCAGAAACTAGGAGCTGATTTTTTTATATGAATTCCAAGAAAACAGCATTTGCCTGAAGGCCAGGCTATTTAATAAAAGCATTTTTTAAGATGATGATTTTAACAATAAGAAAAATCACAAAAGAAAGCTATTTTGATACATTAAATCACGCCTCAATATTCTTCTTGGGAAATACTTTTGAATTATCAAAATTATAAAAATAAACAACTTTACATCCCAATGCCTAATAAAGTTAAAATCCTTGGAGTTTTCTAGCACATACTATTAAAAAGATTATCTTTAATCTTAAGTATTAACTCTGCAATTTAACAAACAAATCCAATCTCATTAAGCTCTGTTTATAAAACACATCTTAATTATTAAATTATTTTAAAAAAGAATGAAAAGCATTACATTTCTTACAAAATAGTTTTTAAAATAATATCCTGACTCTGAGGTGATTACCTAACCTCGCCAAATTATTTAATGCACTATTATGTTTTGTGAGTCCTACAAGCATCTTCACAACTCATTATACGGACAGGCTCAGTCCTAAAAACAGACCTAAAGTTCCATTATCCTTTCAGAGGAAATAATAGGGCAAGGTAATGGCCAGGCACAATGGTATCCTGTAGAATTAGTAGATAAAACCTGCACTATTGCCTCAGTAATAGTGAAGCACATTCACAACTGGTGAAGTCCTGGATTTATGGTCAAAACCTTTAGTTTGTGTGTTTTTTTCTTCTTTTGTGTGGAACAGCAGATTGTGCCCAGGTGTCTTCCCGTGTCTCAGGGAGAGTAAAGCAGATGAGCCTAATGACGTGCACACTTCAAAGCAGACTCGTTTAAATATTAAATTGTAGCACATCATTAATTAAACAAAAAAAAAGCAAATCATAGCACGGGCAGGGTTTTCACCAGCAGATGTTAAAGGTGACAGCAAATTCATGTCTACAGACAGAGACACACAAACATATATAAGAGAGGGGGAAGGGTGGGGGACGGGGGGGGGGGAAACAAACTCGATAAACACTAATTAGCTACTCTAATTGAAGTGCACTCTTAAAGTAATTACTAGGCAGAGGAATCGGTATTTACATTCATAAATAATCCTGACAGCCAGTGCAGGAGTGTCCCTCTTCTTTCCTTTGGGTCTGGGGAAAGTTGTCTTCCCACTCCATAAATCTGCCAGTCACTAACATTATCAGTTAGAGTTTACTGCTAATGGCTTTGTACAACAGTTGGTTTGTAAGCATTAAATCAGTGAATGGCTGCCCTGAAAAACAGAGCTTAAAAATACCTGAAGTACACCAGCAGTTATTACAACAAGTCCGCCACCCTGAATGACAAGATAGCATGACTAATATACAGTGTTGGGGAGTAACGGAGTACATGTACCGCCGTTATGTATTTAAAATACAAAATATGAGTAACTCTATTCCGTGACAGTTACTGTTTAAAAAAGTGGTATTCGGAATACAGTTACTTTGTTGAAATAAATGGATTACACGGCGGTCTTTACCTGTTTCATATATTAGGCTATGCTCTCTCTATTTTTGGTAATTCCACGCCGGTGGAAACCCAAACAAAACACGCATAAAGAGGCTCTAATGTCTGCATCTTAATCTGGCGGCCCATATCACCTCTACTTGCGGCCCGCATAATGACGTGAAGAAATATTTGTAAAAAAATATTCAAAAAATGATTTCATATGAAGGCAATAGGCAGAGTGTTAAAGGCATAACTGTAAAGAATGTAGCCTCATGGGCAGTGTAGTCCGTGCTGCAGGTTGAATGGACTGCCATACCCGTTACGTGTCTGTGGGCACGAGGAGGAAGAAAAAGGAAGTGGAAAAGCACGAGTTGTCACCGAGCAGAAACGGGAGCTGGAAGCATGTAAATATAATAATAACCACTGCACCCAAAAAGAGTGCCTGACGAGCCCAGTTGTAAGTAAGCTATTAAGACTCGACTGTACACTGTGTTCGTGTTTTCCTCTGAAACAATAAGTTCTGCTGGAGCAGCCTTTCAACGCCTCTCTCTGTCTCTCGCTAATAGTAAAGCTAGTTTTCAGCTACAAGCCCGACATGGAACCCAACGTATTAGCCAGAAGTCCCTTTACTACGTTTCGGAGCCGCGGACCTGTTTTATATACACGCGGAATAGTTTTCTATATGAGATCGCTGCAAAAAGTGCAGCTTTACCTAATGTCCACCCTACTGTTACTCTGTTACTACTTTTACATTAAGATTTAAAATTCTAGTTGATATTGGTATGGCGAGTAGCCTTCAGTAACAGTAATAGATCACACAGCAATAGTACATTCATGTAGTTGTAAAAAGCATGATAATACATTAAGTAATCCAAAGTATTCAGAATATGTTACGCTAATTGAGTAACGTAATACGAATACGTTGTATTCTGTAATCTGTAGTGGAATACATTTTAAAAGTAACCTTCCCAACACTGCTAATATATTTGTTTGTTTGTCCCTGTGATTTTAATTTGAATTGTTTCTTTCTCGGGCAGCACGGTGGAACAGTGATTAGCACTTTGCCTCACAGCAAGAAGGTCCTGGGTTAAATTCCACCATCAGGCTGGTGTCTTTCTGTGTGGAGTTTGCATGTTCTCCCCGTGTTTGCGTGGGCATGCAGTTAGTGGGGATAGGTTAATTGGAAACACTAAAGTGAATGGATGGATGTTTCTTTCTGTTACTCACCAGAAGACTGTACCAGAAGTACTGTCTGTCTCACTGTTAGTTGTTTCTGGAGCAGTGCGTCTGCTGACCAATACATTTGTTCTGGCATTGTTCACAGATGTGCAGGGTGGCTGCTAATAATTAAATGGACAATTTTTCAATGTGCACATTGTGATGAGGTAAATACTGTAGGTTTTATAGCCAGCATGCCAGTGTATTCGCTTTTGTGACATTGAGATTTTGCTTTGAGGCCTGTTGCTTTGGATTCTTTATATCAGGGCATACTTCACATGCCAAGTCTAAAACGTTGTAAGTGATGCAATTTTAATTGGTTTTCTTTCAACTACACCTCTGTGACAAGCCAAACATGTTCTACACCCAGAAAACACTGACGTGTCTGAAACTTTTTGCTTATGACTTATTTCCTTTTAATAAAACAAAATAAGGCACCTTGCCTCTGAGTGGTTCAGCTAGCAGGGGAAATATGTTCACACATTTCTGTTTTTTCTAATGATCCCAATCTTCTAGAGTTAATATCTGAGTGTGGCATATGCAAATAATAATATAAGATGTGCAGATGTTGAAGAGAAAAAAAATGTTGCTGTCTCTTTTGACATTATGACTGTGCACACTGAGGCAGCTCCCACCACAGAAAGACAGATCAGGAAGACGGGCGCCTAAACTATACTGTAGACAATGTTTCACATATGCAGTGTCCAGTTTGGATGGAAGTTATTACTGTCAGATAGGAAGAGCAAGAAAAGCAGAGATGACATATCAATCAAATGACAGCTCAGAGCCTTTTCCTCACATATCTTTGTGATGGTTAGTCAGCCTCCCCCCAAGATCCCGTGGATCTCAAAGTGCTCCATCTTTAAAGGAATTTTATTTCATGCGCATCTGTGTATAGCAGAGAATGATATTTTGGCTTTAACACTGTGATAGAGGCAGAAACTATCCACTGACTGCCAATCTGTATTAAGAAATATTGCTGTGTGTTCAGTACTGACCTTTTCTGGATTGCCCTCCAGTTAGCTGCAAAGAGAAGCAAAAATGGAAAGTTTAGATTTATTCACTTCACTGCTGTGACTGCATTTTGCTGCTAAAAAATATAAAGTTTCACTAAATTAGCTTTAACTATCAAAGCAGATTTATATTTCCTATATTGTCACATTTCACATACATTTATAAATATGTGTGCACCCATGGTATCGCGTCTGCGGTAGCTAAATGCTGATCGTGGCAGTGCTGACACAGTAAAGCGGGTATAATATGTTCACCATGAGACGTGTTAAGGAAAAAAAAAGATATTTCATGATTCTAAATCAGTGGGCCATTACAGCTCTATCTGACTTCCTGGGTCTCTGCACATTTCACCGCATGATACGACTTTAATGCAATTTCTAAATTTTATTTGATCAAATGTAACAAAAAGAGACAAAAGCATACATTGGGGCTTCTGTGACACCTACCTTATTAATTGTTTTACTGCTTTACTGGGAGTATTCTGTATGTAAGAATGTTTTATGCCACTGTTAACACACAAACTTGACACAAAGGATGAAAGACACAGCAGGTTTTTAGAGATTTGCTCAACCCTCAGCATACTGGGCAAATTGGAGCTAGAATTGATGGGCATGTTATTATAATCCATGGAATTTATCCAACAGTTGCTGATGGACTTGACATCAACAGAAGTGCTGTTAATGCCAGAATGTAGACTGCTCTAAAACCCTGAATAAACTAATGAGAAACTCCACTGTGCCTGAAAAAAGTAAAGAAGAATAAAGTTTCATCCAAAGCACTGCAGTCACTCTTTTCCTTTTCTCTGCACAGGCATAACGTTAATTGCTTAATTGGCACTTGAGTGGGGACAGTGGTGTCGTCGTCATAATTTATCGAAAGACTCTATATGCCATGACGTATTGGTTGACAAGCTGAAGAAAAAAGGCCGCTGCTTTTCAATTTAACTGATTTACAAACTGTGGCTATCTGTCTCCTTCAGTTAATTTGTGTTTGCCCTCTCCCTCATGTGTAGGACCAAATAAAATTGTCTAATTGAAATTGTTCTCATAGCTCTGGCGAACAGCACGATGTCTCCTCAGTGGGGTTGGCCTCAAGGAAATAGCCTTCTATTAAGTTGTCACTTATCGGCATGCATGAACTGCAAGGGGTGGGGATTTTATTTTTTTCAATCAAAACAATGGGTGCATCCATTGCCTCACACAGAGCAAAAACCGATGGAAGTTGGTGCCCTGCTGGGAAACTATACAAGAGTCTGTGATGTACCATTAAACATTCCAGACTATGGTCACACAGAGAATTATAAAACACAAGTAATTGAATTCAGAGATTTTCTCGGATCCCATCAGTCATTCAGAAGAGATAAGCTCCGGATGACCCTGCTAAAATATTATAGCAAATGTACTTTTCTTGAAATATAATTACTCAAACTGAAGGGTAAGCTCACCCTCTTTTTCCTTCTTATCTAATCTCACAAAGAAGAAACCCACTACAGGCTACTGGCAGTCTGATTTAACATATTAAATGTCAACAAATGGTTTCTAATTAGTTTCACCAACTAACAATGAAACAAAAGGCATCAATATGCAAAGAATCAACTGCAAAAGATGACTGAGCACAGAGTACAGTTAACCGCAACACACCAGGGACTGCGGGAGATGAGATTTAACCTAGAGTCAGGTAACACTGGCAAAATGTCACCTACTCACATTATATCTATTTACAGAGGCTTACTTAAGCACAAAGAAAAGAGGGAGTAATTTTCAGGCAACTGAGAGTGATTTGAATGCCGGTACTAAAAGTTTTATGAAGCATGAATTTTATTTTCTCAGCTATTTGAAATATGACTTTGTGAATGTGTAGTGTGTGCTGTCATTTGTTGTCTCTGCACATTTACCGGCTGCTTTACACAGGTAATTTTTTGGAGCTATAATAAAGAGACATTTGGCCCTTACTCTATGGGGGACCTCGCTTTTCCCCATGTTGTACAAATGTCACACTGTCAGTGAACATTGCCTCTGAGATTCAGTAGTTAATGCTGAATACTTAAGGTGGAGTACCATGAATTTATGTGACTGTCCTCCCAAGAATGAAGCTTTAAAAAGACAACATACAGGTTCATTCAGGTGACGATGCCCTGTTTGTCATAGTAGTTATTCTGGATGCATGAAAGAATGTCGCATGGTGCATAATCGTGGATGTCACTGGAGATATCCCAAGACAATTCTAAGAGATGGCATTCACACAAGCGATGGTTATAATAATGGACTGATATTGCCTAAAAAAGAGCCACTTAAAATCCGGTCCTCTCTTTATTATACTCTCCTCCATCCCTACAAACATCGTTAACTATAACCATAACCAAACCAGACCACATACACAATGATAAGATCCAGAAATACATTCCTTTGGTGCAGCTATTGAAATAATAATATAAGTAATGTAAGGAATTATTATATAATACAAAGTATTAAAAGTACCAGGAACTCAAAGTTGTTTTGAGTTGTGTTGCTTTCTGCATTTGGGCTTTCTGAAAGCATTTCACTGCACACAGAGAAAATGAAATCGTATGAGTATTAATAGCTTTTTTCCACATTGGTGATTGGCAACCAGGAAGACAAAATTTACAAAAGTTAGACAATAACTTCTACTAACTCGTTTTATGTGGCATGCGGCGAGTTATGTAGTGGCAGCTCATGTCTGCTGTCACTAATTAACTGTAGTTTCAGGCGCAACTTCATGGCAAACCAAATTAAAAGTAAACAAACAAAAATGGCGTAATGCCTGAGGCGTTACTAAAACCATCAATGACCATAAAGAGAGAAGGTTAGGGCACGCTAAACAAAACACTGGGCGTGAGGGTGCGCCTGCATTTCTAGTTTCACTGCAATCTCCGGCCAGCTCTGAATGATTTACAACACAAACTTCAGTTTTATGAAGTTCTCAGATGTTAATGATCCGACAACACTAGCATACACCATGAAACTGTTTAGTAAAGCATTGCCATTTTACATGACAAAAGTACCACATTAGTCTTACACACTGGTTACAGTTTGCGATAACTTTAATGGAGTCTCATTACAACTCGAATCCAGGCTACAAAATCACATCCGTAGGGGGTTAAGTGTGAAGTTTTTTCTGTTAACCAAAAGAAAAATGTGATGTTAATTAAGCGAGAGGGGAAATGTATGTGGGGAAAAGTATTTGCTCGACACTTTTGCGAAGTGCGCCGCTTCTGTTTATTGTAATGCATCTTAATCAGCATACTCAAATGCACTAGTATGACAATTAATTTAAAATGGTCTCTAACGAACTCCACATAAAGCAATTTAAAACAAAGCCTTTGATGTTTGAAAAATATAGACTAGAGCAGGTTTTCTTTTAAACTAGAGTATGTGTTCTCTGGACAGGGAACTGAAAAATAGATTCGGCCATGTCAATAGTAGACGTGTTTAGCACAGAACAAGAACAGTTTTCTGGAGACCCTCACACCATGAAGAATAGTGGTGGACATGATTTGGGGTTGTTTAGGTGCTTTGGGGACCGAGTGGTTTGCGGTCATTGATTATACTGTCTGCATCATATCAAAGAGTGCTTGAAGATAATGTAAGGCCATCTGTCAGAAAGATCAAGAGGACCTTTCAGCAGGATAATGATCCCGAGCAACCTAGAAAATTCACCAAGGAATGATGCAAAAAGAAGAAAAACGCAGGTGTATGGAGTCGAATCCCAGGCTTGCATCACATTATAAATTTATGAGAATTTCAAAAAGGCAGTAGATGGAAGAAAACCAACAAACATCTTGCAAATACAGGAATTTTGCATCACAACATGGACAATTGTTTCATCAAACTGATGCCAGAGAAGCTACATTGGGGGGAAATAATTATGAGATCTCCTAGTGAATTTATATGTTTGCTTACTTATAAAGAAATGAACAGTCTCTAATTTCTAGAGACTAAGTTTCATCATAATAGAGAACTCCCAAAAAAACATATTCCACAAAAGTTATAAATTGATTTGTGTATTATTGAGTGAAATAAATATTTAATCTCCAAGCAAAACATGACTCAGTACTTGGTGGAAAAACCCCTATTGGTAAGCACCATGGTAAACTGTCTCATGTAGTTGAACGCCAGGTTTGCTCATGTCTCAGGAGGGATTTTGGCCCAATCCCCTTCACTGAAACTCTAAATCTTTAAAATTTTTTGGCTACTAGTGATGGGATTTCTGGCTCTTTTTAGAGAACGGCTCTTTCGGCTCGGCTCACTAAAACGAGCCGGCTCTTTCGGCTCCGAACAGGCTCTTCAGGTTGTTTTGTTGCTTAAATTAATTTATTATTAACAATAATATAAAATTATGCACAAAAGGAGTTACTAATGTAAAAAAAAGTGGTTTTATTTATATGTTTATATATAAATATATGCGGTGGCCCCTCGAGACAAAACATGTACAAACTCCAAAACATATTTCTAGCATGAACTGAACTTCCAAAACAGAGCTTCCTAGATCACTTAAATTACACAATTGAATGCATATGTGTACTGTTTGTGTATTTATACACAAGCACTCATATATATTCGAATAATTAAAAAAAATGTTCATTTGCCTGTTACTACCACACACCAAATCAGGACGTTGCTACTTGCTGGCTTGTGTAGCCACTAGGTAACAAAAGCTCAACACTGCCCCTAGCATCCTGGACCATTTCTGTTGTGTTTTGTACGTGTTTTGAGTTTTTACGTGTTTTGGAGTTTGTACATGTTTGTTTGTGCTTTGTCTGTAGCGGTCACCGTAAATATACTTTTATTTATTCACTCCACATAAAATGTAATAAATAAATCATATAATACAAAAACCAACTATTTACATTTCAACTCTTAACTATTTAAATTTTCAGTTTTTTCCTTTTACAAATTTAAAGTGAAACAACACAAAACACTGAAAACCACAACACAATTAAATATAAATTAAATTAAATTAAATTAGAAAACAAAAAGAAGATGCATCTTCTCTGTCATATGGACCTGCGTGAATAAACTTTCTGAATCCTTTATCATCCGCAACTGAAAATAGTTGCAGATGATTACTATACCTTTCTAATGTGATGTTGTTGTCCCTGGCTCTTTCTCTGTCTCTCCTGCTCTGTTCCTGTGCTACTGAGTGTAACTACCGCCCCTCCCCCTCTTCCCAGCGTAAAGCACAAGGCTCGCAAGCGAAAAATAGTGCGAGAGAGAGGGGGAGATAAAGAAAAAAAAAAACCACGGCTCGTGATAAGGAGCCGGCTCGCATCGTTCACGTCAAAGATCCGGCTCTAAGAGCAATTTCGTTCGCAACCAACACATCACTCTTGGCTACTGCTTGGCAACTCACAGCTTCAGCTCCCTCCACAGATCTCTATAGGACTAAGGTCTAAAGGCCGGCTATACCACTTCACGACCTGAATCTGCTTCTTCTTTAGGTCACTGTCACGCTCAAAGACTCATTCAAAACCAATGGTCAGTGTTCTCGCTGAAGGAAGGAGGTTCTCATGTAAGATTTTATGGTACATGGCCCCATCTTAGCAGGAACACAGGCCCAAAGCATAATGCTGGCACCTCTGTGCTTGACCATGTGAATGATGCTCTTTCAGTCATACCTAGCATTGCTCTCTCTTTAGCGAGTTGATGCCAAAGAGCTCAATTTTGGTTTCATCCGGCCACAGCATTTTCTCCCAAACCTTCTCTGAATCACTTAGATGTTCACAAACACATGATGGATCTCTACATGAACATCCACGCACTGCAAGATTTCAGTCCATTAGACTGTAGTATCTTACCCATGGTGTTTTTGGTGACTGTGTTACCAGCTGCCTTCAGATCATTAACAACCTCCTCCCGTGTAGTTTTGGACTGACCCATCACATTTGTCATGATCATCCTCAGCACACAAGGCAAGAGCTTGTAAGCAGCTCCAGACTGAAGGAGATTCATTGTCATTTATATTTCTTCCATTTTTTAATAATCACACCAACAGTCGTCACCTTCTCATGAAGATTCATGCTGACTGGCCTTGTCGGCCATGTGCAGGTCTACAGTCTTGTTCCTGATTTCCTTTGGCCGCTCTTACCCATGGTGGTGGAGAGGTTGGAATGAAAGAAATTGAATTTTTACACAGGTGTACTTTAAACAAATAACCAGCTGTGCTTGATTGATTGATTGATTGATTGATTGATTGATTGATTGATTGACACTTTCTTTTTAAGTGTCCAAACCTACAATTACAACATGGAATGAGAAAATGTTTTCTGAGCCATCACTTATTTCTTTATGTTTTCCTTCAAAGGAGCCAGACTCTCTTGTAAGTTTTTAAAGTGGTCTTGAGCAATAGTTCTCCAGGCTTTCTAAAGAACTTTCAAAGTCTTTCATTGGACACTGGCTGCATCTTTAACTCATTTTCACTGTAGTTCTTATACCTGACTTTTTTCAGAGTAATGTTGTTTTTTTATTTTCTGTTAACACTGACCTATGACCTATGTAACATTAAAGAATAAAAAAAAAACCCCACCTTTCTCAAGCAATCAACCAGTGTATGTCTACACATAACGGACAAATCAGACAACAAAGAACCTGTTATAATTGTATCTTTAAGTACTTTGTTACTAGTAGCCTATCACAAAACAAACAAAAACAACAAAACATATATTCTGTAGATAGGGGTGCAACGATATTCGTATCGGTATTGAACCGTTCGATACAGTGCTTTTGGTTCGGTATGCATATGTATCGAACAATACAAACATTTTTATTTATTTTATCAACTTTTCTTCTGACGATGCTGTCTGTGTTGAGCACTCAGTGGATCTGCATTCGACTACTCCACCTTGGCTGCACTGTCGAGTGCAGATCCACTGAGCGCAGCGCAAGCTAGCAAGACAGAAGCTAAGCTCGAAACTGAACCTCCCCCACCCTCATTCAGATGTGGCGTTTGGAACTATCTTGGTTTTCATGTGAAGCATGAGCCTGATGGTAAGCTCGTCATGGACAAAAGTAAAACAGTATGTCGGATGTGCCACGCAATGCTCAATTGGTGGGAACTAGTGCGTTAGCGCAGTTAGCTTGTTAACGTGTTGACGCCGTCCGGCCCCACGCACGGGGCGATCCGCGGTAACTCGTTAATGGAGATTTGCTGCATTATGGCGTTAATGTCATTTGAACGAGATTAACGCTGACAGCACTAGTGGGAACACAACGAATATCACTGCACATTTACTCTGACATCATCCTAGTGCAAAGACAAGTGGAAGCAGACAAAAACAACAAGCACGCATGCTACAGACTTTAGCCGAGTCATTTAGACAGCCGTTAGCACATGATTCTCCTTATGGGGACCTGATATGTTTAATATGCTGCTGAGAGTATACCCCAGAAAAAGCGTATGGTATAGCTTTTATTTTGGAAAGAGCCATTTCTCTGTAATAAACTCTCTTTTCCAAAGATGAGTGATTTCTCGATCAGATAGATTTTTTTATTTTTTTTTATTTTGTTGTTTCAGCAACATTAAATTTAAAAACTGTACTTTTGAGTTAAAATATATATTTATAATTTTAATAAATGACAAATTAAAAAGGCATGAACATTTTTTTGTATTGAAAAAATATCGAACCATGACACCAAAGTATCGAACTGAACCGAACCGTGAATTTTGTGTATCATTGCACCCCTATCTGTGGAATCTGAATCTGATTATCAGCACCTAATTTTCCAGCTTGACAATGATCGTAAACACATTCCCAATCCAGTAAAAGCATATCTGTCAAGAAGCCTGGAGAACTATTCATGAAGACTACTTAAAGAAATTATAGGAAAACCTGCCCAACAGAGTCTAGGCTATAATGAAGATGTAGAGGAAAAATATTTCTCGTACCAAACATTGATTTCAAGATTGTTACAAATGTACAAACTCAATGTACAAATGAATGCTTGTACAGGTTTTAATAATCTCAAGACTTTTGCACAGTAGTGTACATGTATATATATAATGTATCTGTTTCAAAGAGAGTAAAAAACAAAGTTAATGTCAACATAAGACATTTACTTTTTCTCATAAATGTAACATAGAGCCTTTGTTTTCACATTTTCATACTCTTCAGCATGTCTTTCAAAACACATTATGCTAATCAATGTAAACAAAGGCTAAAAATAAATAATGTGAACAGTATTTCTGTCAGCCTTTAACAAGGCACATTTATACATCTCAACATTTGACAACTTAATAGTGGAAGGAAATAATACTGGATCTTTTCTTCAGTCAAATTCTCCTGCTGCTTTTCTTTTCATTCTAATGCAGTTTAGTGTTTCAATCAACGGAAATACATTCAAAACAATAAGTGAAAGCTTCACTCAGATGAAAGAAATACAGAGCTGCTTTTAATCAATTCATCCAACAGATGCGATAGAAGCTCCGCATGTTTTTGTTTCTGTTTAAAAAAAGTTTTTTTAAACCATATTTTCATGTTTTCAGCTAAAATTCCACAGTAATGATAACCTTTTATTCATCAGTCTCTTTTCTGATTTATAAAAAACATAGCAGCTCTGCAGCCACTGCACAAAAACAGAAGTAGCACAAAAGATCAGTCGCACTTCAGATCAGAAGGGAAGACTAAGGCTGGACATCACAGTTACCCAATGTATTCACTTAAAGATATGCAGTATTTTTGGTGGATGCTAACAATTTTTACTTACATGCTGCTTTGCTGAATTCTGGTATGGTGAGCCAAAACACATGGACTGGGTATATGATGTGACCACAGAATATATACAGGTTACAGTTTTAGCATCTAGGCCCTGATCGTCTCAGCATCCCCGAAATACACAAGCTCAGCAGTGAGTGGGAATGCAGAATAATGAAACTGGCTTTGTGTACAGAAGTCAATGATAAGTAAATAGAATTTGCTGTGAGCTCTGAGTAAAAGCTGCCACGTGGTCCTTCTTGTGTAACTCTAACTCCTGCATGAACCAGATTTATAGCAAGCAGCTTATGACAAATCATAATTTTATTAAAGCTTATTATGACAAAAATACCTCCTTCTAAAATGGGAGTAGATTGGTAGCCGATGAACCGTCAGCACACATGTGAACTGTTGGGTTGGCATAGAGTGTAGAAAAAAAGCCACGCTGACTTACCAGTGAACTTTACCAATTTAGTGTTTTACTTTTAAAGACTTTTGAAACTTTCTATTAAAAATGTGAGAGTATTACTTTTCATACTTCACAAAGAATGCAGTAAATCAATTCAGTCTATATACTTGCTAATTTACGGTGTAGATAATGACGACCCCAGCTACTCTGCCGGTTCCTTCTTGTCTCTGTCTTCCTGGTATTTTATCAAAGGCAGGCAGAGTGTGAGAGGTGGATCCCAAGAGGGGACAAACTTGTTAGCACCAGGCTAATTGTTATTGAAAAGGTCTCGGTGCTAACTTTCTCTCTTCTCTCCCCAGCAAACAAGAATGTGTTGAGTTTGGCTTGTTGTTAATTTTTTTTTCCTGTGCTGACAACTCCACTTTATGTGCATCCATGCAGTAACATATTAGTAATTTCACTTTTTAATACATTTAATATGATTAAATACATTGTGGATACTTAAAGCTGTCCTTATCTGTTTGGTTTACCTATCTTGCCTGAACCTGTGTACTCCTAGTGCTGGTCCCAAGTCTGGATAAATGGGGAGTGTTGCATGAGAAAGGGCATCAGGGATAAAACCTTTCGCAAATCAAACATGTGGATCACAAAGAATTAGATTTCCATTCTAGTTGGGTTAACAGTTCATAATCCAGGTTAAAATTTTCTACTGGTGGCTGAAGGCAAAGGAAGAAGAAAGGGGAAAGACGTATTTTGGGGCAGGAGTGTGGTGAAAGTAGGGACTCTAAATTTTGGGACTTTGACTGGTAGGGTTAGAGAGCAGGCTAATGTGATGGAGAGAAGGAAGAAGGATATTTTTTGTGTGCAGGAGATCTGGTGGAAGGGAATCACGGCCGGCACTGGAGATGGATTCAAGCTGTTCTACCATGGTGTACGTAGGAATAGAAATGGAATAAAGGTAATCTTGAAAGAGTAGTTGTCATGGTCCTGAGTCTGAGGACTCAGTGTTTTGTGTTCCTTGTGCTTTTGTTCATTCAGAGTGTGTATTCTGTTGTGATTTTGCCATTTGTTAGGTTTCTGTTCTTTGCCTGCCTGCTTCCACTTCTCTGTGTTCCCTCTGTCTGTCCATGGTGTTATTGTGTCTGCTCATGAGTCTGCCTGTCAAGTTCAGTGTCCGGTCTGGTTCTCTGTGTCTGTTAGTTTCCTGTTTTATTCTGAAAGTTCATGTCTCATGTCAGTGTGTTCAGTTTTACCTCTCCCCTGTCTCGTTAGCCTTATTGCTCCCAGCTGTGTCTCCCTCCTGTGGCCCATTCCCTGATTACTCCCCGTGTATTTAAGCCCTGTGTTTTCCTGTGCTCTCTGTCGCGTCGTCTGTTTAACTCCATGTCAGTCTGCATTATTCTGTTACCTGGTATTCATTCTGCGTCTCTCTGCCATCTCTCTTTGTGCATTTCGCTCCTCCTCCCGTGAGTGTCTGGTTTAAGTTTTGTTCTTTAGTTTTCCCAGTTTAGGTTTGTTTACTCCCCGCTCTGCTCTTCCTGTTTTGTCACTTTATCACCTCTGCAAATAAATTTTCACTCGCACCCCAGTCAGTGCCTGCATCTTGGATCCTTTTCTCAATTCACCACACGACTGCTGTGCAGCCGTGTCAGTACGACGCGACCACAAGATGGATCCAGCGGTCTTGGCCGGGGAGAGCGACCTCACACGTGCCCTACGCCTGGTGGACTGGGTAACCCACACCTCCAATGCACGAGCGAAAGTTGTGGGGATAAATGCCGTTGAGGCAATCCTGGCCGGAAATCCCTATCTCCACCAGGTCCGGGGATTTACAGACTTAATCGCTGAGCTGCATAAAGCCCAGGAAGCGGTGCAAGCTCGGGAAGTAGCCAATTGTGCCCAGCAACAATGGACTACGACCGCCACAAAGCATCCGTCTCAGATTCACCCACTGGAGGTTTCATGGCCCGACCCCCCAGAGGTTTTTCCCTGCCTGTCGGAGCCGTCACCGGTGGGGAGGAAACATTCGCGCCACCGACGCTTCACCCCACAGCCGGATTCAGGGACTCCTGTGCGACCAGCTGTGGTGAGTTTTAAGGACGCTGGTGCTTCTGGGACTGTGTTTTCTGGGGCCGTTCATGGGGAGGGTAAAGACAGTACACGGCGTTTACCTACCTTCGTGGTAACTGACCTCTCACAAGTTGGCATTTTCAAAACATCCATAACAGTAGCTGACTGTGTTTCATCCACTCCACCACCAACTCCAGTCTCACTTCAACCAGTACATCAGCCTTTAGCCAGTTCATTAGCCCAGCCTGCATCTATGCCATTAGCCCGATCACCCGTTCCCTCCATACTGGAGGCTGTGTCTGTGCCACCCATTTTGAATCTCGTTCCTAGCACCCATTTTGAGCGGAGAGACAAATGCATTAAAACCACTCTAGTTTCTCAGAAACTGGCTAATTTAGAGACTGTTACTCGCCCCAGGGCCTCCCCAGAGGCTGGGTCTCAGCCCCCAGCAGACTCAGGACCCCTGGCGGTTAAGAAGCCAGCTGAGGACCACACCCGGCCGTCGCTGCCTGAGCAGACCCAATGCTCTGTGCAGCTGCAGTCTGCCATGTGTTTGCCAGAGGCCCGTGCGCCTGCTGGTTCTGTTGCGTCCCTGCCAGAGGCCCGTGCGCCTGCTGGTTCTGTTGCGTCCCTGCCAGAGGCCCGTGCGCCTGCTGGTTCTGTTGCGTCCCTGCCAGAGGCCCGTGCGCCTGCTGGTTCTTTTCTGTCTCTGCCAGAGGTCTCCGCACCTGCTGGTTCTGTCCTGTGTGTGCCAGGGGCTTTAGTGCCCACTGGTTCTGAGACTGTTTTTGCTGGGGGGCCCGAGGAGCCCGTCCAGCCTTCTGCCTCGTCAGCTGGGGGGCCCGAGGAGCCCGTCCAGCCATCTGCCTCGTCAGCTGGGGGGCCCGAGGAGCCCGTCCAGCCTTCTGCCTCGTCAGCTGGGGGGCCTGAGGAGCCCGTCCAGCCCTCAGCTGCAGTCTCATCACCAGCTGCAGTCTCATCACCAGCTGCAGTCTCATCACCCTCGCCTGGTCCAGCTTCCGCTTCCTCATCAGCATCGCCTGGTCCAGCATCTGCTTCAGCATCGCCTGGTCCAGCATCTGCTTCAGCATCCGCTTCAGCATCGCCTGGTCCAGCATCCGCTTCAGCATCGCCTGGTCCAGCATCCGCATCCTCATCAGCTGCTTCGTCTGGTCCAGCATCTGCATCCTCATCAGCTGCTTCGTCTGGTCCAGCATCTGCATCCTCCTCATCAGCTGCTTCGTCTGGTCCAGCCACTGCTTCATCCTCATCAGCTGCTTCGTCTGGTCCAGCCACTGCTTCATCCTCATCAGCTGCTTCGTCTGGTCCAGCCACTGCTTCATCCTCATCAGCTGCTTCGTCTGGTCCAGCCACTGCTTCATCCTCATCAGCTGCTTCGTCTGGTCCAGCCACTGCTTCATCCTCATCAGCTGCTTCGTCTGGTCCAGCCACTGCTTCATCCTCATCGCCTGGTCCGGCTCCAGCCTCCTCATCAGCATCGCCTGGTCCGGCTCCAGCCTCCTCATCAGCATCGCCTGGTCCGGCTCCAGCATCCTCATCAGCATCGCCTGGTCCGGCTCCAGCATCCTCATCAGCCTCGCCTGGTCCAGCCTCCGCCTCGTCTGGTCCAGCCTCCGCTTCGCCTGGGGCTGCAGGGGCCACGCAGCCTTCAGGTCCCCTACTACCACCTCCACATCGTCGGTCATCTGCCAGGCCGCTTGTTGGGCATCTCCGCCACTGTGGACGCCCTCCTGAACGCCCTCCTGAACGCCGCCACTACCTTCCACGTGGCCGGCCTCCGGACTTGTTTCCACACCGCTGTTGCCGTCCGCACGGTCGGCCCCCAGAGCTGTTTCCACGCCGCTGTTGCCGTCTGCACGGTCGGCCCCCAGAACTGTTTCCACACCACTGCCTACTGCGTGGCCGGCCTCCGGACCTGCCCCACTGCTGCTGCCTT
Organism: Aulonocara sp. 'chitande type north' Nkhata Bay; assembly: GCF_057382095.1. Classification (NCBI taxonomy): domain Eukaryota; kingdom Metazoa; phylum Chordata; class Actinopteri; order Cichliformes; family Cichlidae; genus Aulonocara; species Aulonocara sp. 'chitande type north' Nkhata Bay. The sequence continues at coordinate 19,210,525 of NC_141354.1, forward strand.
TCACGCGGTCGGCCCCCGGAACTGAACTGTTTTGGCCTCCGGGTTGGCCCCCTGACCTTGTCCGTCTGGGCCTTTTCGGACTATGTCCCTCCGTCCTGGACCCCCACCGCCCGCCCTGGTCGGGTCGTTTTCTGTTTTTTGGTTCGTGGGGTTTTTTTTTGGCTTTGGTCCGTTTTTGTGTTTCTGTTGGGCTGTCTGGTGCCAGCCCTTGAGGGGGGGGGGGGGGTACTGTCATGGTCCTGAGTCTGAGGACTCAGTGTTTTGTGTTCCTTGTGCTTTTGTTCATTCAGAGTGTGTATTCTGTTGTGATTTTGCCATTTGTTAGGTTTCTGTTCTTTGCCTGCCTGCTTCCACTTCTCTGTGTTCCCTCTGTCTGTCCATGGTGTTATTGTGTCTGCTCATGAGTCTGCCTGTCAAGTTCAGTGTCCGGTCTGGTTCTCTGTGTCTGTTAGTTTCCTGTTTTATTCTGAAAGTTCATGTCTCATGTCAGTGTGTTCAGTTTTACCTCTCCCCTGTCTCGCTAGCCTTATTGCTCCCAGCTGTGTCTCCCTCCTGTGGCCCATTCCCTGATTACTCCCCGTGTATTTAAGCCCTGTGTTTTCCTGTGCTCTCTGTCGCGTCGTCTGTTTAACTCCATGTCAGTCTGCATTATTCTGTTACCTGGTATTCATTCTGCGTCTCTCTGCCATCTCTCTTTGTGCATTTCGCTCCTCCTCCCGTGAGTGTCTGGTTTAAGTTTTGTTCTTTAGTTTTCCCAGTTTAGGTTTGTTTACTCCCCGCTCTGCTCTTCCTGTTTTGTCACTTTATCACCTCTGCAAATAAATTTTCACTCGCACCCCAGTCAGTGCCTGCATCTTGGATCCTTTTCTCAATTCACCACACGACTGCTGTGCAGCCGTGACAGTAGTGTGTGAATGGGTATGTGGAGGTGAAGAAAGTGTCAGACGGGATTGTGCGTTTGAACCTGGAAATTGAAAGGGTGACTTTAAATGCTGTCAGTGCATATGCTCCATGGGTTGTAGTAAAATGAATGAAGTGGTACAGGGTTTTGCATTAAAAAACTGACACTCTTTGCCCCTGATTGAAGCAAATTTTGATAGACATGTAGGTGAAGGGAACAGAGTTGATTAGGTATAGCGTTAGGAAGAGAGATGCTGAAGATCAGATTGCAGTGGATGTGTGGTCACTTTTGAGTTAAGAAGCATACACACAGGAAATGTGGTCACTTTTGAGTTAAGAAGCATACACACAGGAAATGATCTCCAGATGACCAGAAGCCATTCATTTTTGATTCTACACAGATGCATTTGTAAGTATTTTTACTTTCAGACACATGTCACACAGCTGGAATATAGAAACCATGGTGAAAGGATGGCTCTTTATACAGCAAGTTCTTTTTATTATTAATATGTGTTCATAGACTTTACAGTAAGTGATCAGATTTTCTGGGTTTCTCTGTTTTTGTTTCTGCAAATAAGAAAACAATACAACATCTTATTACACTGTGCCATGTATTGAATTTAATTAAAAATACCCCCGCTTATATATTCTGCTCAGAAGGACTAAGACATGAGGAGAGGAGTCATGAGAGGAATCAGGGATGTGCAAAAACATGGAAAGTCATTGAAATAAATGTTGCTAAAAAAAACTCCAGTTGAACTACTCTCAGCTCTGAGGTAGTATGATTGAAGTGACTGCCAATGGAAACTGACTGATTCGGAAATATAGGGATTGGTTACTTCTAGGTTTATGGTTAGCAGAATAAATATTGCTGGACTTCAAAGCAGCTGGCTGCATATGTACCGAGCTGTCGTAGAGCTCATTCTTTGTTGAAACTGGGCCAGACTAGTTGCTAGGTAGACTTTATGTCACATAGTGCAGCGGTCCCCAACCTTTTTTGCGCCACGGACCGGTTTATGCCCGACAATATTTTCACGGACCGGCCTTTAAGGCGTCGCGGATAAATACAACAAAATAAAACTAGTACTGGTACCGAAAAAAAGAAGATTTATTCATAACACACGTTAACGATAACAAAATAATGCTGAACCGATAAAAACCCTGAAATTCATACATTTGACACCTGAGCCTCAAGTCTCGCGGCCCGGTACCAAACGACTCACGGACCGGTACCGGTCCGAGGCCCGGGGGTTCGGGACCGCTGACATAGTGTACATAAGTAACGGAAGAAAATCCTGGACTGCAAACAAAGAGTCTCAGGAGGTTTAAAAGCAATGTTTTAGAACAATGCCATCTGCCATAGACTGTGAACATTGTCACCTTTCCTACCTTTTAATTTAAAATATGCTTCGTGACACAGTAAAAACTAAGAAACACATGAGAAATATCTACATATGTAATGGCAACAATAAAAAAAACACAGGCAAGCAGAGACGAATAAAAGAGCCTGCAGCTTCAGCAGCATCATAGCTACTGATGAACGAGCACACGGATACACTGTATTTTTCTGTGACTGGATTATCAGGAGGACAGGACAATGGGAATCATATCCTTTTGCGCTCGCTTTCTGTATATACTGTATCTCGCTGAGGGATGTGCAGCATCTAGTCTGTATAGTTGATATGGGAAAATATTTTATTCAGGCTGCAGTTTCTCTAATAGACTCTTGACTGGTTTTTATTTTTTGACTTTTCTATATTATGTTAATATGTAAAGCAGCAAGGCGAAGTAAAGCTTCTATAAAACCAATGATAATAAAACCAACTACCTAACCACTTCATCTCCCTCTGAGGCAAACCTACATTATCAGAGGGTTCTTTACTCAAGTGTTAAACTGAACTGCAATAATAGAATGAGAGAAGTTCAAACATTAACAGAGAATCGGTAATGAGCAGCAGACAGCAAACACAAACATCTATGCATGTATAAAGTAATGATGCTCAGAGAATATTTTTGAATCTCATAAAATGTGAAACATACAGTTGATCAGTTTGGTTTTCTTAAGTAAAATGAAGTAAAACAAAGAATAGACATGCTGTGCTCACAATGAACTAATATGAACAATGTGTACGCCCATTTATCTGGAAGAGGTTATTAACCTGAAATATTAAACTGATTCTGTACCTTACACTCAGTCGGAAATGTGCATCTTGCATATGAAAATGTCAAAGTGAAAATAAAAAAACCCATCAAAACACTTTCTTCTGTTTTTTGTGGTCATATTCACATTCTCTCATTTGTCACTTTCAGACATGTCCAGATTTATTTATCAATGCAAATAACTCCCGTCACACACCAGCAGTGTATGCATGTAACCGAACTGTTCCCTCTGCACACTCTGAGCTGGAAGATACAGCTTAATCTTCTCCAAGGCTGCAGTGTATCCCACCAGTCATCTTGGCCCCACGCAGGGCATGTGATTGAACTCTCCGGGGCGCATGTGAGGTGCAAGAGCCATGGAGCGCCAAGGTCCAGAAGCCACCCTGCGGCCTCCAGACGAGCATGGCGCAGGTTAATGAAAACATCAAACAACTCCCCGTGGAGTCCAGATGAATAGAAAGCTGTCACGACGATCAAGCCCCCCTCCCCTCCCCCTGACCAGGCCTTAAAAAAAGATCAAAACAAACAATAATCTCACATCCGAAAGCCGACAGGGCATTTACAAAGGACATGCACAAGACTTGTTTTTGTTCTTGCACAAACTGGAAATCTACCTAATGGAATTATTTCCCCACCTAGCTTTTAGAGAATTTTTCCGACCAAAGTCTATAAATCTGATTATGTTTTTAGTCCATTATCATCAACATTTCCATTTTCAGAGAGTGGGTGAAATTGTCTAAAAACTCCAAAAGTTGAAATGGAGAAAAACGTCTCTTTTCCTGTTTTTCATTTTACCTGTGATTTTCTTTCCCTGCTATGACATTACATTACTTTCAGATGCCTTCGCACCACATCTGCGCTACTTCATGTAAGAGTGTGCCAAAGCATGTAGCTACAGCCATTTGCACTGCTTTTACATATCATGTACAGTAATGAACTTTATGCAAGGTGCTTAATATGCTTTATGAGTGTGTGAAATAGCCATTTTTAAAGCCTGGTTATCTCAGTGTATTTTTCCTCACTTGATAGATTCATTTAAAATTAAGAAGAACATCATAAAACTGTCCAAAAAAAGTCTCTTTGCAGTGTTCAACCTGAAACCCCAGAGGTCGCAGTAACTGGAACAGGCTCAATTACTCATTAAAATAAATCTTGTCACCATAATTAGAAGGTAGAACATGGCACGTTAAATGAAGAGGCCAGCTAGTGCTACTACATGTGTTTGAAGATTTCCAGGTGAACAAGTTTCACAGTGTTTTTTGTGACACTGACAGTGACTTTTGTGTTACAGGTTGTTTTTTTGCCATCTCAGAGTTGTGTGATTGATTTTTCAAATACTGATTGGCACAATAAGACAAATTGTCATTCCCACCTCTCCCTCATCAAAAACATCTCTAAATATAACGAACCGAGGGTCTAAAACCAGTTAGATCACAATAATTGTCTCAGGCAGTGTTTTTTTACACGACAGCAAGAAAACAAGTGAAAAGAATTTTATTTTCTAGTCTGAAGTGCATTATGCTGTGGGTCTGTAGTTGTCTGGTCTTGCTCTTTAGTTGTTCCAAGTCTCAGTGTTTGTTTCCCTGCATCAAGCTGCATGTCTTGAGTTTGGGTCTCTGTCCCTGTGTTTATGCTTCCTGTCTAATTTTGAGAGTCCCTCAAATCAAATCACTTTTATTGTCACATCACATGTGCAGGTACATTGGTACAGCACATGTGAGTGAAATTCTTGTGTGCGAGCTTCACAAGCAACAGAGTTGTGCAAAATACAATAATGTAAACAAGCAAAATACAAGATACAAGAATGGCTACATCACAAGAATGGCTACATCTATCTTGTGTCTGTGATGTTCTGCTTTGCTTCATATGGTTTGTCAGTGGATTCTGTTAAGCTGTGTTCCCCAGGTGTTTCTGTTCTGCCATTACCTCATGTGTGTATTTAAGCCTTCAGTTTTCCTCTGTTCTTTTTCCCATTGTTGTCATATGTCCCCTCACACTATATGATCTATGTTTCCTCTGGAGTGTCTAGTTCTTGGTTCATACCTTTCCATGCCAGAATTTTGTATTTCAGTTCTTGTAAATTTCGGTATTAAAGCTGTTTTTCTCTTTGGAATCCAACAATTGGGTCCCTCTTCCTGCTTCCACACAGCCACCGCATAATATTATTCTCTCATTCTCTTCAATTATACATTACATAGATCCAAAGCTCAATTTCGAGAACATTGTGATCACTATAATCTGAACTTTTTTCTCAGAAAACCAGTTGGTGATTTATAATTGGCATCTGACATGAAGTGCAAAAAATTCACCAAGTCCTTCAAATGCATTTGAAACTAAAAGTTAGTCAATCCTCTCATATTAAAATAGTCACCTTTACAAGAGAAATTTACAAAAAAAATGCCGCTAACATAGTCAATTCCTCTTTTAAAATGTTATATACACTAATCCAGCCTATGCAATTGCATTGGCAATCTTGTAACTATATAGTGTTAGGAAAATAGCCACTTTGTGAGTGTCCTGTTGTTCTGTTTAGTTGCACTGAAACACTGCAAGGAGTGAGCTGCTCAGTTCTTCCACTTCCACTGTCTCTAGCCAAAACAAGACAGAGACTTTTGAATGCACTTTGCAAACCAGGCTAACTATGCAGCATTATTATTAACTGATAACTCCTGAGCACAACTATTGGTGTGTTTGTTTTAAACAAAACCAAGACGACAAAATTCAAAACCGGTAGTTTCAAAGCAGTAGCTGTGGATGACAATGTAGTGGTTTTGTCCATCCTTTCTGTACAGTCTATAGCTGCCATTTAAAAGGTAAACTAACCAGTCTGGTAATCTTGGATTTTTCACTGAGAAATGTGGTCATGTATGTGTATTGTGCTATTCTATTCTTTCTGGTACGGTTACATACACCCACACATTTTTTTAACAATTAATATTGAATATATCTTGCATTAACATGCAGTGCTCATATACTTTAGTTTGAAAAGGTTCCATTCACTGGTGATATTTTGTCTATATGTTGTCTCCGTGTTGATCTAATATCATTTTACCTGTTTTTACTGCCCTTCTTCCTCTCTGTGCTTCTTCAGGCTCAGCAGTCAGACAAAGTCGTTATTGTTGCGAGACAGATTCTGTGGAAGCATAGAAACAGCCATTGTTGATGTTCACAAGAAGCAAACATTATTAAAGCATGGATTATCACTTTAACCTTGTCGGTGTACCTTGGGGACAATTTCCTGCTGCCTCATGGTTATTGGTCACTCTAGATTTTATCATTTCATTCAACTAAGTGGAAGTCAGCTTACTTTAAATGACCTCAGCTGAGGGGCAATAGGGATTTATGTGAGCACGAAAATTCTTCTGTAAAACATAAATCAATGCACCAGCTCTTTTGCAAGACATCTTGCTTTTTCTTAATTATTGCTATTAGCAGCTGAAGCATCTGAAGCATGCATCACTGTCTTTTGCTATCGACTCAGCGGATTGACTAGCATGTAAAGAACTGGTTTCTAATGGCATGTGGAGGCTGTTTTCAGGCCTGTGAAAGCAGTTAAAACTAAATGGGATAATATTCATCCATGTGTTTTTCTGCCAACGAGCACCTGAGCCTCAACAGCTCTGTGTAATTCATGAAATTAAGAGTTTGCTCTGTATAAAGCATGAAAGGGTAATCAATAAGCTTGCTGTCATCTTCGAGAGTGCTCCCTCTCTTGTTCAACTATGAAGTGTTGGCGAGTACAGACAAACCAGATACACCTGATATCACCCTAGAGATACTATTAATTTTATGGCCGCTAGTACAAGAAGCGCATGACGTCTCTTTCTCCCTCTGCTGGTCAATGATCCTTACTCATGCACGGAATGGCAATCGATAAGAACACAGATGCTTCAATTTCCAGTGGAGCAAAACTGACTGCAAGATTTATTTGCTTAATTAGCCGAAAGAAAAGAAAACAATAAAAGATGCAATTGCCCCATTCACATTGTTCTTCTTGTCTTCACTTATTCTGTCTGCTACATCAGACACTCAATAATAATGTCATGGTCTGGGTGGGCACCTGCAGGTCTCCGACAGCGGCCCCTCCTCCTTTGGGCGGAGTTCGGTTGCTCCTCCCTGGCTGACCACCTGTGAGCAATCATGCCAGCAGTATATCAGACCTGCGCTCTCAACCATTCATCGCCTGAGTATCTGCTATCCCCATGTCAGTCGAGTGGAGCATCATAACTCTGTCAGACGCTGTGTGATGTCTACTTGTCTTTCTTGTCCTCAGAGGTAGCACCTGGAGTGGAGATCTTGTCTCCCTCACTCCCGCCTTCCTGGACCTGGGCCGCCTGCTGCTAACACAACGTGGCCTGCCAGCCCACCACTCACTTGCCTGCCTCCCCACGCTTCGACCACTTCCGGGCTTCCGCCCCACCTGTCACCTCCACCTGAAACCAAGTAAGGCAACTCAATTCAACTGTGGAGGATCGGTGATTGTCTGCTGGATCCCACTGACCGTGATCTCCTCTTATTCCAGTGCCCCGGCCCCTGCCCAGTCCTGTTTCTACCTCCCCGCTGCCTCTGCTGTTCAGCCGTCTCCTAGAGGTGTCTAGGTCGCCCTCTTTATCGTAAATTATCCTACGCGCCACGAGTGTGGTGGCGCCGCTTTGCTTTTGTTTTTGTTTGCCTGTGGGCGGAAATAAATCATTTGTTCCCTACCGTCTCGCTTCCGGGTTGGTTTCTGCACCTGTGTCCATCTTTGTTCCCTCGTGCCGCTGGGCCGTGACAAATAATGTGCAAGCATTCTGTGTGGAGAATATATGCAAACTGATACTCTGATACTGATCTGATAATGACGATATGAAATAGGAAGACACATCCATCTATCTAATAACGTTCAAAATATGCTGTTTTAGTCATTTATTTAATAGATAATGGTCAAAATCAACCTATAATAGCATTTGTGGCTTTATTGTGCTGATAATCATGTTGGTCTGTGAATACAGACTTTAAGTACGCTAGATAGAGAAGCTGTTTGGATGACGGCAGTGGTAGTTGTCTATGTACTATTAATATTAAAACTACATATTTTTTAATATCTCTTTGCAGGGCATACAAAATGCTAGGCATCGTAGGGGCTAACAAGCGAAGAGCCATCAAGTTGGTCACCAACGCAGCAGAAGCAGCGTCAAGGTGGCTGTGGATCAAAAGAGTAGAGGCATGGCATGTAGGGTAGCGCTACCTGTACACAAGCTGGGGCTTGATCAACCCTGGCTGGGTCGCCTGGGAGAGGGGGTTTGATTGTTAAAAGACCCAAAAAACCCCAATGACCCCCAGGTTACATCACTGATGATGTGTCCAGGGGCACCAGAGGGTGTATCATCAATTGACAACAATGTAATATTTGTGGAAAAAATTTATTTTAAATTTCATTTCGAATCAAACACACCATCACTGTAGCTGATTCTGAAAGTTATCGGATTATCTTTTACTTCAGATGAATGAAGCTGTGCAAACTAATGCAAAAAAAACCCCCAAACAAATAAAATAAGCACATAATTGGAATAGCTGAAAGTAGAAATGCCTGACTTATTAATTTTAAGTTATAATGCAAGAAGCCAGACCTTCTCCAAATAAACTAAAATCCAGTGTGATAATGCATCAAGACTGCATAAAAGATGCATGAAGATTTTCTTTAGAGTTTGGGCAACAGCCTGTGCATACATGTAGATATCCGGTCTTTAAGTGATGACGTGATAAATCCTGCTTCCGGGCCCAAACTACTGTGCGTTTATTAAGGCTGTTGTGTTTTTAACATGTTTTAATGCTTTGTATCTTGTCTATTTAATCTGAACAAGCCCCTAAAAACAGTCAGTGATCACTGCTGGCCTTTCTCGGTTTTTATTACCACTGTTCATTTTAAAGTTCAGTTTTCAAATCCTTACGATGTAACTACAGCCCAGCCCATGCAGCAGCATATTAATGACTAACCTCGTATTGTGGATGGATTATCTCAGTTGTTCTCCCGACTGAAGTTTGGTCCGTTTACAGCATCCTGCCATGCGATTGCATTTGTCCCTAACCATCAGGAACCCTCACGTGAACTTTTATCGAGTGGAAAAAGGTTAGCGTTCATCCTCCAGCTTCACTGTCTTTATGTTATGCTAACATAGCTGTGTTGCTATCACGTAGCACATCATTATATACCAGCTAGTCAAATTTCAGTTACCCTACAAATGTCACTGCTGTTTACTTTCTGTCATGATCCTGGGTCTTTTGACCCAGCGTTTTAAGTTTGAGTTTATTTTGTTCATTAGGTTATCTAAGTTCATTTGTTTATTAGATTCCCCTTGTGTATCCAACCCCTGTTAAGTCTCCCTTGTCCTTCATGTGCTTCATGTCTGTGTTTCTTATGTTGTCATGTTTGCGTTTCATTATGTTTCCCATTTTATTTTGAAGAGATCTTGTGTTTTTATATTATGGATTATGTTTTGAGTCCTTTGTTGTACTGTTTCTTGTTTCCCTAGATGTCAGTTATGGTTATCATAGGTTTAGTTCTTTGGCTTTGTAATATGGCTTCCCTGTGTTCAATGTTGTGTCTACTGTGACCTTTTTGTACCATGTTTCTGGTCCCTATGTTCTGTCTTCTCAGTTGCTGTTAAGTTTGCATGTTTAGAGTTCAGTCAGTTTCCTGTTTTACTTTGAAGGTCCATGTCTCATGTGAGTGTTTCTAGTTTTGCTTCCCTTGTCTCATCCAGCCTGATTACTCCCAGCTGTGCTCTCCTTCTGTGTCTCATTCCCTCGTTATCCCTCTGTGTATTTAAGCCCTGTGTTTCTTTGTCAGTGTTATAGTCTCCCTCGTGGCTGTGTTTCCTTGTGTGTCAGTTTATCCGTGTCCCAGTTTATCCATGTCCCAGTTTAGTTTTCCATGCCATTCTGCAATAAAGTAACCTTTTGAGTTTAATTTCGTTGTCGTGAGTTTTGCGTTTGGGTCCTTCTCCTGCCTGTACACAGCCGAAACATGACACTTTCCTGTATTTATTTATGTCTGAAGTGATAGCAGAGCTGTACGTCTTAATTTTTTGGGGAAATCTCTCAGTCAGAACATGGCATATATTTAGATGGATCCTGTTAACTTCTAACTCTGTTAAATTTCATAAATTCGGTCTTCATGGATGCCTGGATGTTAAACTTAATTGTTACACCTGGTAGAGCAGCAGTGCCGGTCATTTTATTACAGATGAAAGGATTTAGACAGTTTTTAACTCACCCTGCACACGTATTACTGTACAACAACCCGTCCAACCAACATCATTGTCAATTATGCTGATGACACCACCGTGGTTGGGCTCACCTGCTGTCGTCACCTGGAACCACAACACCAACGCCCTGGTAAAGAAGGCCCAGCAGCAGCTGCACTTCCTCCGTGTCCTGAGGAAGAATAAACTGGGTCAGAAGCTACCGCTGGGCTTCTGCCGCTCCTCAGTGGAGAGCATGCTCTCCTACTGTCTGGGTGTTTGGTACTGAAGGGGCCACTACTGAGAACAGGAAGGCTGCATAGAGGGTAATTAACACTACCCAAAAATTCATTGGTTGCCCTCTGCCACCCCCGGAGGCCATCGTCAGATCCTCCTGTCTCAAAAAACCAGGGCCATCACAGGTGACCACTTGCACCCCGCCCACCTGTTTGACCCGCTGCCCTCAGGACAATCAGGCCCCACACCTCCAGACACACAAACAGCTTCTTCCCCTGGGCCACTCAGACTGCCAACAAACACTATCCCCCACAACCCACCTCCGCCCACTCACCTCACCAATCTGAGTCATGGTCTGAGTAACCCTCATCATTCAGGCCACTCACACACGGACTTTAGACTCAGACCAAGTCTTTGTCCACTGGTTCCAAACACTTTCCTCTCCATATATATATTCCTCTAGACTGTATAATTCTCTTCTTTTTGCTATCCATTCCTGATCTCTTTACTATTTATATATATTTCATCTTTTCTCCTGCACAGTTGGCATGGAGCACTCCTAATTTTTGTTGAATATGTACAATGACAATAAATGGCTATTGTATTCCACTGTATTATATTTTGGCAAATTTCTATTGAACAAAGAAGTCAACAGCAATGGAAAATAAGGATGTTGGAAATGAAACACAGTGACATTCAGTGCTCAGCAAACTTAGCAAAACCTTAAAAAGTACAAAGGCAAGGTAACAGATAAAAAAAAAAAAACTCATAATGATTATTGATTGATCCTGTAGATAATCTAACAGTTAAAGCATTTTCAGACCTCATTTGTGAAAATGTATGGCAGCCAGTTGAACGGCTATTCAAACTGTCTCTTTGTAAAAAATAATACCAAACGTGCCGACGTCATGACAGGCCTCTCTGGATGAGTGCTTCCATCTGGCATAGCACCAAGGTGACCTCTGTGGTGTGCTGCTTTTCTGAATGCAACCCTGTGATAAGATAAGAGGGGGTATAGAGTTACTGCCCCGGAGATATAAGGTAAAAAAGGAACAAGCTTAGTAAGCACAGCACTTAGCTCCTGTCTAATGTGTGTGAGAGTTTATTATGGTCTCATTCTATTCATAGGTTTTAGACAGACAGCTACATCAGGTCGGACTGAGAAATAGACTGAAAACAGGAAGCATAATGCAATGTCAGTCAAAAGTGCTGGTTTGGCTCCAAAAGCATTGTAGCGTTCCAGCCCACTCTCACTCCAAGGTTGTCGAAGCCAGTGCTGTCTCAGAGATATGCACAAGGTTTTCTTTTTCATCACTGCCTGATGCACCAGACAATACTGAGGCAACTCTGTCACTCCCAGCTCGTATATGAAATCAACGCTGCTTACACATGTCACTGTCTTTGTACTAAAAGGGCAACTTTCCTCACAGTGTAGTTTCATTTTGTGACTGTTGTGCCTCGGTGTAATTTTCAGCTGCCCAGCAGGAGGTTGGGGGTACAATGGTTGCTCTCGGACAGAACATGCTATCCTCTGCCAGATTAGTGGCCAAAATTTCCCAAACACAATTGCACAATTGCATCAAAGACTGCAGTGCAAAGTGTTAGCAGTCAGTCAGTAAGTCATGTGCCTCTCAGATGAAGCTAGAGCATCATTACAAGAAGGAACAGCTTGCTGTCATGCTACGTTATATTAAAAAACAAAATATTTCACAGTTGGTATTAGTCGGCGTCTAGGTTCTGCTGTGCAAATGCAGATTTAATGTATCATGTCAGGTTGTGCTGATAACATGTTATTAGTAAAATTAATTAAATGAACAACAGCCTACCTAGGTGGTTCAAAGAAATCTGATTTTGCACATAGTAACACAACTATATGAAATGGCTCATAGACAAAATTTAAAATTAAAAAATCTGAATATACACAATCTCTATAACTGTCAGATAAAGTGAGAGAAAAAAGAGCACAGAGGGGTTTTATAAAGTGTCTTATGCCTAAAATCACCCGTGAGTCATTCTGTGTCCAGCCAACCAAATATGAAAAAGCTTTTTTGTAATATAACACATTAAAAAATTACAGTTTTCACTTCTTGCGTCCGGGCCTAATTGCAAAATCATTGTCATAGCTTTAATTCTTTGAATGTTGAATTTCACGTTTAATGTTAAAAACTGAATCTATTCTTTCAGGATGAATGAGCCTGGTTTTAAAATGTAGAAAAAAGGAGACCTTGCATATGCTATAACTCGCTTCGACCTGCCATCCCTCATAACAAGTAATACTTTTTTTTAATGTTTTTTCCAGCGAATTAACAGAAAAAGCTCAAATATCCACGGTACCAGTTCTATCCTCTGTCACAGCTGACCCCGTGATACTGATATTCACACATCTTGCCATAGAAAAAGAAAAATCATGCTTTAGATTTTAACCATTACAATGGAGCCAGATTAAAAAGAACCAAACAACCAACCCAGTGTACTCTACAGGAACTGCAACTTGGAAAATAAACATAATATGAAGCTCTTGTACATATGCTGGGAAACCTACTGATCTTCCATGGAAAAAATCCTTTCCACACTTCTAAAACATCTTAATATGGCTTTAAAGTTAATTCTTGTCTCAGTCTGCATTGCTTTCTCACACTGTCTGTCTTTCATATGGGCCCAGGAAAACTTAGATGCACTTTTAAAATCCCATGGGTGCGTGATGCATCTCCTCACTGTGTTCTGGGATTTTCAGCATTGCACAGACAAGCCCACAAACGCTTCTTTCAAAGGTATAAGCAGGGTGGCATATTTGTTACTGATAGCTGCAGAGTGGATCTGCATCAGTCAACGGGGCTGACATATTTTGAGAGCAAAGAGAGCTGTGAAGGAAACTGTGCTGACATGTTTGATGCAAAAATTGTTTTATTTATTTATTTATTTAAAATATGGAAAATATAGACACAAAGCTCTTAGAAATCTGGTATCACAATCCAACAATAGTGTTTAACTGGTTCAAATTATGCAACCTTAAACATAAGCAGCGTACAGTCACCTTTTACACCAGTGTGTGCTTCAGAAAACTACTTCAGCATGTGATAATGATAAGCCTGTTGAGTTATTAGCAGATTTGATGGTAGTAGGTGTACCGTGTCAGAGAAGGAGTTACCTCCTGTTTATCCCCTCCCTGGTAAACAAACACCACGAAAGCAGACATCCCAACCCCTTGATGTCTACATTCTGTTTATGTGGTGGGTGAATTATTTCTACAGTCATCAACCTCATATTTGCACAGATAAGTAAGACACACAGCTGCACAACTGGGAGTTCGACTGATACGCACAGGTGCCTTTTCAGAATCATGCTGTCGTTGTACCAATTGTGTGTTATCTGTATTAAATATCTTTCACACTTATAGGAACCATGTGCATCCAGAAAACACAAAAGAGTCAGCAGCTGGCAGGCGCATTCTCTTTGAGCAAATTACTCACTGATTGTGTTTTGCCAGTACGGTAAAGCTAACACAGCGCTGTGTCTGACAAGCATAGGCACACACAACCACCTGGCTCAAATTTCCTTTCTTTGACTCAACACAGTGTAGAAAGTGTATCGACAACATGTAGAAAATCCCACTCGTTTAGAATTGAAAGCGGCTGTAAATGCATTAGGACTTGAGTCTAGTGTGCTTTTAGTGATTCTTCTCAGTTTCTCTGGTTAATTATTGATCTGAGCCGTGTTTAGATCCTTGAATAATTAACGTGCCAGTGTTGCGGCTGTCAGAATGAAAGCGATCGCAGCAATGCGTCAAAACAATATTGAGGGAAGTGTTAAATTATGCAGCGTTGCTCTCACGTTCATTAAGTGTCATCTGACCAGTTTCTTCTGTAACACTGAATGCATAACACAACACAACAGTAGTGGCAGTGGGCAGGAAAAGCAATATTTTAAAGCACTCCTCAGTTTCTTAGATTTTATTTGAGAAGCGTAGAACAAGGTTAGCACAGTGCATAATACATTCTCCCTTTGTTATTTTTTAATTCTGCCACAACTTTACCCACTTTTCACTCCTCTAATGACAGCTGTTCATTTACTTTCAAAGCAAAAACATGGTTAAAATACTCACATGACACACTTGTCACCATGGTAACCTCATTCACACCTTCGACATGTGATCCAGTTGACTTTTACTTTATACTGCCTGTAACATACAACTCTGTTTAGACATAGAAAAAAAGGTATGAGTGTCTAATATCATTAGATAAAATCTTTCCTATCTATTTACAAGTATAAACCTTTATAGAGTGTATAACATGAAATATTTTATTTAAAATAGTTTTCTTAGTTGACCACCAGCTGAGTACTTTGGACTCCACTCACAGTCTCTTTATGAACATGGAATGCATCGCATGCATCGCTGTATCAGCGATCAAAACATGAAACTGAAAAGGTTGGATTTACAGCATTAAAGAGGAATGGCTCTCATTTCTCTGCTAAGGACACCATTTCTTCACTATATTTTGCACTATGCAAATAGTTCTTTGCTGCAAAATTAATGTTTCAAATCTCATAACTTTAATAATGGTGTTGTTGTTATTTCAGTTCTGTGACAAACAACCAGGGCGTTTGTTAAAATGTAAATATATCAGATTTTTCGTAACAGTGTGACACAAGGAAAATTAATCCAGGGTACATGCACCTATATTTTACTATAATATACTGTATGTGAAGATATTGAATAATAAATAATAAAGAGAATAATAAAATTCCAGACAAAGCAACCAAACAGGAGACAGTATTATACTGTAAAACCTTTATACATCGCAGTTATTTTACATCGTTCTTGTAGTTTACGCTGGTAAAACAAAGTTTCATGCAGCACAACTTCGCTGTAAGGATCAATAACGAGGCCTCATAACTTAAATTTAAATGTTAAAACCATATTATAAATGATTTCAGGATATGTTTCTTGTAATGTCACACAAATGAAAATAATGGCTGCATTAACAAAGCTGAAACAAAATTGACAGCGACAGTCTTGACATTTGACTTTTATTTTACGTAACTTGGAATATTTAAGCTCTGACACACGATGAACACGAGTGACTTCATCCTTACTTAAATGCCGTTGTAATCAACACTGATAGAGTTTTATCCCCAGTTGAAATCGGACAAGAGCTTTCATTTGGTGTGGTTCGTGCCTGTGAGCTGTCAAAATTATTACCAATTACCAAAAGTGCGATTTATTTCCATGATAGTTTTCATTCTTCATTTTTTTTTCCAGTTTACAATTACACATTGTTGAGTGCCTTTTAGCAAACCATAAATTAGTTTAGTGAGTTGCGGGTTCTGAAATCAGGAAGCTTATTTAAACAGTGGGGCAACTCTCAGGCACTGACTGACACATCATGAGGAATCGCTGTTGCCTATACTCAAATCAAGTAAAAAGACCTACTACCACCTCTTGGCATTTACTTTCCCCCACTCCTTTCTTCCACTGCCGTGTGTGTTATTGTGTAGTTTCTGAGTAGGTTGGGCAGCGATGCACAATGTCTTATGTCAGGCTGGGTTTTTATTTATTTATAGATATTTTGTCTTAGCAGCACAAAAATTCTCCTTTTTCTGTGATATGATTACTTCATGACAGAAGCATCAAATTGGATTAGTTTAAGGTGTTCACCCAAATCGATGTGTTTTTTTGATTGTATTTCGTGATTAAATAGAATTTTGTGTATGCTGGAAAACTTGCCAAATTTTCTGGTTTAGGATGCATCACTTCAAAATGTGAACTTTATCAATTCCAGCTGTTGCTTTGTCATTGGAGGAATTTGCTAATTTAACTAGCATGAAACTAGTTAGTCTTTTTATTGTTTTAGAAATGTAAGTTATTAAAGTTATTTATTTATTTAACTGGTTGTGGTACAAGACGTACTTGACAGCATTTGACAGCTAGTATTTACTTACGTATTTACTTGTTTGCTTAACAATAGAAATGTATGGTTTTGAGCATTCTCAGAGTCTTTAAATACAAAGTAAAATTCTTTCAGCAAGTGGAAAAATCCAACATTTTACTGGCTGGCTGGACCTCCTTGGTTGTCTAAGCTATAAGCAGGGCAGGAGTGGAACATTTGTTGTTATTTTAGCTTTTTTTCTCCAATGTTAAGTGACAGAGTAACTTCGAATGAAGCGATATTTTAGTTGTTAGTGTCCTGTAGTTCTTAACATTGACATATTTATTGAGCATCTCCTCATTACATTAAACATCTGTTTACGGTTCAAGGATCTGCTGAAGTGCTGATCTTGTCTCAGTGCTCATTGTCTGTGGTTCTTCCTCTTTTCAACCTTTCACAACATCAGACTCGTCTGTATTGACTGGCATTTTAGAAAAAAGGTCACAGGCACTTAAAATTAATGACAACAGATAAATCAGCCACTGATGAAACAACTTAAACTTTCTGTCACTAATAGTTTCATTGTAGTCCATTTTACAATGCAAATGCAGCACTTTGGTTTACAGACAGACGGATGGATGGATTTGTCGGCTGCTTCATTTAAATCCTTTATTGTTCTCTTATAATTGCAATGAAAGCTGGATTGTCTCCAATGTGCCCTCCGGTGCATGCTGAAAAAAAGAATGGACACCTGGTGTGACGTTCTGCCTTTAGGCTCGGAGGCTTCAAAGTTTTAAATTCTGAACGGCTAGGTTGTATTTGATGACTCAGCTCTGAGCACAAGCAGCTGTCCTCCAAACAAGAAATAGGTCAGTTTGACACCAAAGTCAACTCTCTGTAAACGCTTTCTGTAAACGTTGATGTGTTCACAGGTGTATGAGTGGTGCGCAGAGAGGAAGGCATCTAAAATTAGCAGCTACTCTGAAAGTAGTCCTAAGAGGAATAAAACAGTGACTAGTTATTTATGTATTTTTTGAGGTTTTAACAAAAACAAAAAAGGCAGCAGCTGCACCTGATGCTCATGTGTTCATAAACTAATTAAAATTGTAGCTATACAAGGAATTTCAGCAAGCATGGAAATTATTCTGTTATAAAGTAAAAAAAAAACAAATAATAAAAAATTGAATATTGATGAAAATATTATCATAATAATAATTATTATTATTATAAGTAAATAAATAAATAAGTAATAATAATATTTTAGAATTTTTAGGTTTAACCCTCTCAAGGCAGGCGTTGCAGATTTGCAACAGTTAAAAACTAACAACCTGATTACCCCACATACATATTTTATGAGGTTTTTTTTACTCAGAAGTACCACTGCAGGTATTTTTTTGTGCATTAGCAACAAAAACTTAATTTGAGCCTGAGAGGGTTAAGCATTTATTTTAATTAGCTAAAATTCATGAGAGAAACAATAATTCCAATGGTTATGTCTTTCAAGACTACTGTAAACATCATGAAGAAAGAATATGATACAAAAACTTTCATTTTAAGTCAAATCCATTGCATCATAGATGCTAATAAACTAGAGTTTAGGTTATGTTGAGACCAGGCAGCAGTAGAAGGGATCTGTTGTGTAGCCCCATTGGAAGTCTGTCACAAATACGACCCTGTCCCTAATCCGTGCAGTTTGAATAGCATCTCCAGACCTTATCGAAGATCAAGTGAAGAAAAGAAAAAAATGAGTTAATGGATAGGAGCACAGAAGGTGAAGCAATCAGCAGGTTGCATTAGAAAGCATTTATTGTCTTGATCTTCAGTCAATAAGCTTCACTTGCTTAGTTTCATTTCCTGCAATTTAGAGATCAAACATATCTCACTATTTTGAATACAAAATCAATGAACAATTCTACGTTTTGATCAATTAATGCACACATTCCTAATCTCATGTACCATATATACATTATAGCTGATGAACCCGGACGCCTAATTATTCCCAGGATTGCGTTTCACTTGCTGTTCTGTGGGATTAAGTGCAGCTGTTTTGTTTAAGTTGAAGCTAGTTTCCTTTCAAGTGGAAAAAGTGTGAGAAAAGTCCAGTGTGTATTACTCATATGGATATAGATATATACTATATACTATATATTTAGTTTGAGAAAGAAACACATTCCCCAGCAGTTTCCTTGTGCCAGGCCTGCTGGTTGTTGGCTGCACAGATGTCGGAGCATAGGGGGAACAGAAGTGATGCAAGTACACCGTCAGCCCAACCACCTAACTCGACACACTGACATATGGACTGCCTGTCAATTGCAATTATTAATTTGATATTTCCCAGCCCCAGGAGCATGGCACAACATGCTGCCCAGAGCCAGCATAATCAAATTACCAGAGCATAAGTAATGGCTGGCCATACACCATTGCGTCCCCTGACTGAACCTTTAATTCTGCCATGTTGGCTCTGAGGGTAAAAAAAAAGGATATATTTACATTGATAACTGCGGACGTCCTCAAGGGTGTGTTTGCTTGGTGAAATAAATACATACATTGTTTTGAGGGAAGCAGCTTTTACTCAGGGATGGATTTTGCAGTTGAATTAAGTTTTAGGGCAGGAATGAGATTCATGTGGGTCCACTTAATGCTCTAACCTTCTAATATAGTGGAAAAATTCCCAGCCACAGCATTGCTGTTACTATTGCGATTACTTTTTATTTGTTGTTACCTCTCCTCATACATTTCCACAATACCCAGCAGAATAAAGTGTTCAATAAGAACAAGAAACTTCACTGTAGCAGCACTTTTTAAAACCAAGTTATGAGATGTTTTACAAACTGTAAAATATCAATAATCAATATTAAAAGGAAATGAAGAAGAACTGAGAAGCAGGGGAAAAAGAGTGAACAATAAACAACACTAGGCAATTTTATAGTGGCAGAGTAAAGTATTACAGCTTAACAATCAGCAACCTTGCATGTGACACTTCCTACAAGCTGATATTTTTGTACATAAAGAGACGTTTACTGAAGCACGTTGCAATCACAAATAAAAAAAAAACTGAGACCTTTTCAAGTAATTGTGGTAATTACAATAAAGGATGGCTTGTGATGGTTCTCAATAATTGCAATTCTTAAGAGGAAAGCACAACAAATTATTTTAGTGAAATGTCATGTTAAGTCTGCACTTTTGTAAACCTGAAGGAAGCAGATGTTGCCATGGATGCAGCAACTTTACTATGTGCTGTTGCTATGTAAAATTGTGCAAAGTTATTGCTGGATGCACCCACATCTGAAGAAATGGTAAATATGTGTTGTATCTCATAATAATCTTATCTATAACGTATAATGTGGCCACCTAGGAAAATGAACTGCCCACTATTATTCATTTTGTATGTAGCAGAGCTTTCTCACAAGTTAAGTAGCAGGCTGAACTTTTGTGGTTAGTAGAGATTCATACTGGTTTACTTTGGTCTTTTCAGTGTGGAAAAATAAAGAACCTAACCAAAGGGGGAAAATCTACAATATTGCAGTATCCTTAACAAATTTGGACCAGAGCAAACAATCTAAAGGTGGTGAAAATAGCCTCAGTCTTAAAGTCAGGATTATACTTACTTGCGTTTTTCTGTTGTTTCCATGTTGGGCATCACAGACAAGGTTTCCTTCCATCCACCCATCCACCCATCCATCCATCCATCCATCCATCCATCCATCCATCCATCCATCCATCCATCCATCCAAAAAGATGCATTTCCTGTCATATTTTTAAGTCTTTCAATAATGTAGTGCCTGTCTGGATGGCCAAAAAAATGAAGCACAAAGCTGTACATTCACCTTATGATGAAGACGTTTCTGTCACTTGGACCCAGGTAGATCCTAGTATACTCACTGCTCACTGTCTCTTCACAGGACATCATCTAAGCTCTGATACATTAGGCTTTTTTTTGCAAGATTCATTCCAATCAATATTAATTAATTGTAATCAATGCATTGCCCCTCAGAGGAGTGGACTTCACTAATGAAGTTACTGAATTTCATGTTGAAGCAGCAGTTTCTGCTGAAGTATAACATCTACATACAGAGATACACTGCAGTATTAACAGTACATTGCACAGCTGTGCTTTGGGATGTTTCTGTTGCCTTGACTTATGATCTTATTTCCCCTTTTGAGAGCTGAATCTCCTTACTAGAGGACAAATATTGTTTTTTGTAAAAACCCATGTGCTTCTTGATGGAGTTTAAATATAGTTCAGCAAGGCAGAACAGTAATCAGAGCCAATAGACTAGCCAGGGACAGCAGCAAAAAACAGCGCTGTCTCCTTGTAAGTCATTAATACACAGTTAACTGCCAAGGGCATTGCATGCAGGCCACCCTTCAGGGGAACTCCCCTTTAAATCCTCGCCTGTGTGGAATTTCATTTTCCTGCAATGCTGTTTGTCAGTAATTTCTTCAAGCATGTCCTGCTCTGCAAATGGAGTGATGATTACTTTGCAGACTTCTAATTGTCTTGTAAATGAGAGCAGAATTACCAATACATCAACCTGGATCGAATGAACTGTTTGTTTGCCAAGAGCTCCTGAATCAAGAATGCCCCAAAAAATCTTTGGTTAGCTACAAAGTTGTGTTAAAGAAATCATATTTGACAGAGGCAGTGATTTGATCATAGCAGTTCGATGTCAGTTCCTTTTACTTGTTGTGTGTAAAGTTTCCTTTGAAAAGAGAACTTCAGTGTCAGCTCATGTTATTTTTACTGGTCGCTCACAAGAGATGATGTTGGTAACGTTAATTGTAACGCATTAGTCACATGTGAATGTGAATAGCACCCTGACAAGGTGCCAACAACAGTGAGAACAAATGTGAAGTTGGAAATCGTAGATGTTACAAGTACCCTGATGGTTTTGTTGGAGGAATGCAAGCATGTGATAGAGATTGTGCAGCATGCTTTACACTCTCCTACTGACAGACAGTGGGCAGTGAACTATGCATGAAAACAGTAGAATCAGCTTTTTGCAGTGATGAAAAATGTAAAAAACACTGCACTTTATCATAACTTTTTTGTGGCCCTAATCCTCTTTTGTACATGGATCTAAAGAAATACCATGATGATGTGAATGCTATATAAATCAGCAATGCATGAACACACTGATAATCAGCTTTTTGCAGTGATGAAAATATAAAGTGCATTAAAACAAAACAAAAAAAATCAGCCTGGTCTTGGAAAAGTCCTGCAAACGCAGCACAGGCTAGAAGGATTTGTGTTTCCATCCAAACAGCTTTGAAGACAACACAAGCTCCTCGGTTCCTGGCAAGGCCAAACCCATGTGACACTTTGCTGCATTTGATCACCGCCCACTCATAATAAACAATAAAGAATAAATAGGAATGCAAGATCCCTTTACGTATTCGGTGAGGGCTACATATGTTCATATTAGTGAATTGTGAGAAAATGGCTTTACAACAGCTTCAGGGCGCTATAAGTTTTACTTGGAACTTTCTGATCCTATCAGGGGGTTTGTACTCTTGCATGTAAATTATAGGCCTACATGGAGACCACTGTGAATAATGTGTGTACATTCCACGGTATCATGCAATTCATTTTTCTGCTCTGATTCATCCATCTTAGAGTAAACCATGATGAAGTGTCTCACATTCACCTGGGAATGAAGCCTCTTTTTTAATGGAGGTGGCATTTGTCATAAGCTGCTGCAACTGATTAAATTCACAAGCTCATGTCCTCACCCATATGGACTTCCAGTCCGAGTGTGTTTTTTTTGCTCTTGTTCTGAGAGGTAAAGTGCTGCACCTGCACCATCTGCTGCATTGTGTCAGGCACCTCTGCCTTGAGCTATTGAGAGGGACGTTCTGCTCTCCAGGCACAGGTACCTGATAACCTCTGTTGTTTACAACCAGCCTCGAAGCTCAGCGTGAGAAGTAAAATGCAGATAGCCAAAGTAATTCTGCTCTGATTGTGTTGTTGTGTGGAAACTGCTGCTTTAAAGCGCTTTTTTTTAGAGATTTTATTTCTTCCTGTTGGAAACATTTTGGAAAACGAGCTCAAATATATGTTGTATAAAATTAGCTTTTGCTTCTTTATAAGGAGACTGTGGGATGCCTGTGAAATCTTTCTCTTGAAATTATTCCAACATTTATTCCTTTCTAAACAGATAGTTTGCCAATGATTCCTAAAAAAATGACATATGTGAGTCTGAATGCAATTACTCAAGTGTTTTCAGATTAGCAACAGTAGGGCCTCTTGTGAGGTGCAAAACTTTCACTCAGGGGTGAAGGATGGGGCCATGGCATATTTTCCTAAAAATAAACCTGTTTTTAGACAGTTTTTATATCATTATTAAGTCTCCTGTTTGTTGTTTTCAGGCTTATGCAATAAAACTGTTAGATATAAATCATAATGCAAGACCACGTCTTTCCCTGCCATTGCCTTTCTGAAAGGTTGGACATTTTACATACACTTTCTCACTGGACACGTAGTGATCTCTCATGCAAACCCATGCAGTTTTAGCCCCCTCTCGGTGTCGGCCGCCATTGTTGTTTTTCTGTCGTGGCCAGACTGGAATTAATGTGTGCGAGATCCCTGCTGATTTCATCCAGCCACATCCATGGTCTGAACAGCACGGCTGCTGTTTCACAGGGATGTCGGAGCCCAGGGGGACAGACCGGAACGGTGATGAAAGGACTCCATACTGCGACAGTAAAACACCTTTGGGAAATTTTGTCAGACAAGGGGACAACCAAAAAGGTCTCAATTCCCATAATTGTTTGTATCAGCCACTTCAAATGGTAAATACTGTTCAGGCTTGAAGTGGTTGAAGTCCAGAAAAGCTTCTGTGGTTAGCGGGATGATTTTATCTCCTACCGGGAAAACAGAATTTGTCTTCCTTTATGATTTTATGTTATGAATGTCAGTATTCATTTCCATTCGGCTTTGATAGTTACTTAGGAACAATTACTCAGCCAGGGCAGAAAAAAAATATTCACTACACAAATACAGCATCTTACTTAAGAGCAACATCCAAAGAAATAATGTTCACATCATAATATAATGTCACAAAATACAAAGTTTTTGTTTAAAAGCTTTGCAAAATTTAATGAAAATACAATTATTGGCGAATCGTATACCATCTTCTTTTGTTCTGGATAGACTATGGAAGATATTGAACAATATTACATCTACTTCAAAGAAAATGTTTGCTCATGACAGCTAACAACAACACTTACCAACAGAAAAGTTAAGGATGTCCTTTACATTCTTTAGCAACTCACTTCAAACCCCTCTCCCACCTCTGTCCAACTGGAAAGTGTACGCAGATGGACAGATTTGTGGGACCATAGATTCCCCTGTAAACAGCAGACAGACAGCCTACACTCAATACAGATGAACGGTGGCCTGAACTGTTTTTTCCTGAGCTTGGATTATTATGCACTTGAATTGGGAGTGGTGAGGAAACAGAATTCAGTGGACTGCAATCTACTGATGTCTAGTGGTGATAGTTTACTCATTCTGGCTTTAAACTGCATTTGTGGATGGCACAGTGAACTGTGTTCACAGAGAGTGATTTCTGGTAGTGTTCCTGGTCAGAGATTTCCACAGCAGACTGCTTGCTTTTAATGCCGCGCTGCCTAAAGGCCCGAAGAGCACAGGCATCAAATACCGACTTTGAGCCTTGTTCCTTGTACTCCTTCTCTGAATATTGTGATGGTATTATGTACTGCAGATGATGAAATATTCAAAGTCCTCGAAATTTTTCACCAAAAAGCATTATTCTAAAATTGCCTCACAATTAGTAGGTTATAAGGCAATTTAAAGTCTACGTAGAAACTCTGCCTCTCTAGAATTGTCTTATTCAATCCAATCATGTCACTGACCTGTCCCTAATTAGCTGCAAATTGTTCCACAGGATATTTTATTTTAGTGCCACTTATTGTTCATGCCCTGTCTTGTCCTCATGTGTTAATCCCATCAAATTCAAAAACAGCCAATATTGTTTTTCATGCAATAGTAAAACATTTAATAGGTTTTCTATGTTATATTATGGATAAAAATATGGATTTTATCTAAATATCGCATAGCCTATATTACATTTTCAGAACTGAGTTTGTATATGTTGCTGCAGTATACTACGCAGTATGTAAACGTGTGAGGTGGAATTTAATTATGTTGCTGTGCAGGGAGCACGACATGCATTGTGTGTGACAGTTTTCTTTAGATATTGAAAGACTATGGATAACACTGAGAGGCTGATGAGCTCAGGGAAGCAGGAACTCTGTGGGAGACAACAAAAAAAGGAGTGTTATATTCACTCAGTATGTACCTGCAGGAGGCAGATGATTGATTCTTGAGGGCCTGAAAATCAATAGCAACCTGCTAGAGTTGCCACTCATCACGTCAAAACATTAGAAGCCATAAACCTCAACAAAGTCAGATATGGGCCGTGCACATTCAGCTATGATAGAGGTGGTAAGGATAATTAATTAAGGATTTTATAACACAATAGAAAATATTTACACTGCCAGTTTTGCACAAAGGAATTATTTTACAAACATGTACTTACATAATGCATATAACAATATATTATTTTATTAGTACATGTTTGCAGCAGTCTTAACCCTCAGGGATTGCTATTATTTGGAATGAAAAAAGACACCTGAAAATGAAAGCTAAGCGTTGTCCATTGAACTTTACATTCAGAATCTAGTCCTAGTAAGTCAGCAAATAAAAATAATATAAAAGACAAGTTTTTTGATATTCTGCTAAATCAGAACTAAAGGGAAAAAATAAACTTTAAAGTGAATTTCAATGTGTTTGCATCTATTTTTATATCGCACATGTATTACACAAAAGTAACTGCATGAACGGAAGAGACAGTTTCCTATGCCTGAAAGCAAAAATGCATGGCGTTTCTCAGTTGCTGCTGTGCTACAAGTTGTTCTCCCGTTGAAAAGGAAAGTGCTTTTTTTATGTTCTCAGCCTTTGCAGCTCCTCTTCTGGAGTAGAGACAAAGGGCAACATGTGAAGATGAATCGCTGCTGTTCTCTCCATAGACAAAGCAGGCCAGTGCTGAGGTCAAAGCAACACCAGCTGCTACACAAAATTATCAGTTCGAGCAGAACTACGGGGTGCAGCCCATTGTTTGAGGCAGATACTCTTCTGATAGAAAGAGATCTATCTCTGTGTCAGTCTTCATTTCCAGTGTCTGAAGTTAATTGTTACCATAGAAACACTGATAAAATAAAGGGGGTAGTTTATACGCTTCGCTCCCATACAATAGGTGTGACCGGGACCTCATTCTTGGGCAGGTTGAAATTCACTGGTAGAATACAACAGCGCTGAGAGGCTCCCGTGTCTTCCACACAAACAGCTGCAGTCTGGTATCATTTGCATGTGATTTAATCAAGGCAAAGACACTGGATGGCATCTGTAGCAGCACTGCTCTCTGACTCCTCTAGTTGGAGGTGGCACATTTATCAATCTGTCCTGTTACCTTTGAAGAGCTGCAGGGATTTAATAAACCGAAGGAGATGTTTTTCCTTTTAATACTTTATACTCTATCCCCAGTGTCAGTTTGTAAATATATGCAGATTTGTTTTCACATTAAAACAAATTGTGAACACATGTAATGGTTTATAGCAGTGTATAGCATTAAACATTAATGCATTCAAATGACTTGCTCTTGTTAATAAAGTAACCAGAGGGCTAGCAGAGTGATGTTGTGCTAGAAATAGGTGGAGCATTGAAATGTATATTTTCTACAAGAATACAATGGACAGATGTTTCGGGAAACATCTGACTTTCACTATCTGTCAAATAATGTGCTGTTCAAATGTCTTGAGCCTACCCTCATTTTTTTATAATGCCTCAAAGGATCCAGACTTTCTTGCGAGTTTTTAAAGTGGTCTTGAGGAATAGTTTTCCAGGCTTTCTGAAAGTCTTTCAGTTTTTCTTTGGACATTGGCTACTTTTTTCACCAATTTTCATTTTAATCCTCTACCATTCAAGCATAAAAATGGTACCCACTCAAAGGGTGAACCAGCATTGTGTCAACACATAACAGGCAATTTAGCAAAGAACCAATTTTAAACCATGTCTTTAGGCACTTTGTTACTAGCTGCCTGCCACAAAACACATAATGCGTTCCCATTTCTTTTCATAGATTCATAGTTGATTATATGAAAGATTCCAAAGATAACACAGTGTGACAGGCATAAAATAATATTTTTGCACCAACAAAGTGACCCCCCCCCCCAAAAAAAACAAAAAACAAACAAACAAACAAACAAAAAACTATTAGCTGAAAAACTTGGCATACTCTGGATTGTGTGCAGTGTCTATGAAAACAGAGCATAATGTACAAGTGGAGGACAGAAGAAGGGTCAGACCGAAAAAACTATTCAGCCGGTAGTGTTTGGGATCCTGTCAAGACGTATGGAATTATAACTGCAGTGAGTACAATCAGAATTTGATCCATCATGCAAAACCATCTGGAAAACATCCGATTGGCAGAGACCTAATTTTTAAGGATGGCAATGACTCAAAACACACTGCAGGTAAAGGTACAGAAAAATACATCAGTTGTAGATTGGCCTCCTCCGAGCCAGAATCTTGACATTATTGAAGCAGTGAGGGATAATGTTGATGGCAAATGGAACAAAATGCAGTCAACAAGAAGCACTTTGAATGTCCTTTTAGAACCCTGGAGTGTCATTGTCCCATGGTCCTCCTAGTTCAACCCACTCCTCTATCTTTTCCTTTCCACTTGAGTCCTTCTCTGTCCACACGCTTGAAGGCAATGGCTAATTACTCACCTGCATGTAGTTTGCAGATCACTCATCGCCTTCTTAAGGCTGAAGATTTGCCCCAGTCAATGCTAGATTGTTGCACCACTAATTGGTAGCGGTGGCCTGTATCAAAATTTACTATTTGTGCAAAGCTGGACCTACCTTTCTTTCATCTGTGCAGATGCCAGGAGCCTTGGGAAACCTGTGTAGAATCAAGGAAACATGTAGGAGGAAAAATCCTTTTAGATTAATCTGCCTGCCCCCACTGTGTAGCCCTTCTGAGAGAAGACACCAAGCAAGTCCTTCTTCAACCTTTAGTGAGTGCTCTCAAATGATGTTTGCAATAAACCAGCTTAACTTTTATTTCCATGTCCCATGCTTATGGCCAGATCCACCTTGGTTCATGACATGGAGAACCACTCCTGAAAATGACTTAAAGGCATTATAAGAAAGCTTTCCTAAGATAGTTCAGGTTGTTCTGAAGAATAAAGATTCATTTCCAAGCATTTTAGAACTGGCAAAAAACCGCCTCGTGGAGTTTTTGCCGGGCCTGCTCATGTACGGCACAGAGATACATACTTAATTTATGTTATTATTTTTTAACAACATTGTAGAATCTTTACCTTACATGTAACAGTTTTATTTATTTTTGTATATAATACAGGAATGATAATTAACAGTCTGAAACATTTAAAGTGAAAGCAAATTTTTACATAAACTTTTGCAGTACTTGCTGCAACGCAGTCCTGATGGTCCTCAAAAACATCTTCAGTTTTACCCAAATGAATTGTGTTTTGTTAAGCTGTAACTCTGTGATATTCAAGGACTTTCTTTCTGATTATTCATTGCATATTTAGTGGTAACTTGAATAAAGTTCTGTCATGGATGCAAATTTTGATGAGCGTTAGGTTATGTATAAGCAACGTATGTTGAAAGGAGCATGTGAAACACACGCAGACAGAGATTTGCATTTAAATACATTCACGGGGGGATGATGAAATGAACATAACATGTAGGGAAATGAAAAGAACTGGGATTCTTAATACATATTTATTTAAAA
Organism: Aulonocara sp. 'chitande type north' Nkhata Bay; assembly: GCF_057382095.1. Taxonomy (NCBI): domain Eukaryota; kingdom Metazoa; phylum Chordata; class Actinopteri; order Cichliformes; family Cichlidae; genus Aulonocara; species Aulonocara sp. 'chitande type north' Nkhata Bay. The sequence goes on from NC_141354.1 coordinate 19,238,760, forward strand.
ACATGTAAAGTCTTTACTTTAATTTTCATCAGTTTAATATCATATCTTCAGGAGCCTCCCACTGTCACACACACAAACACACACACAGAGGAACTAAGTCACCATGCTGTGGGTTAACCGGGATTCACCAGGGTTCATTTTGTAATTGCTGAAGTAAAGCAACTCATAGAGAGCTCCATTTATCAATTTTCATGTAATAAAATGTATCTGCTTTTATTTATTTTGCCTCACTGTAACTAAATCAAGAGAAATGTTAAAATACAAAATGAAGGCTGGGCCTGCAGAGTGCGCCCTCACAATACTGAAGTCGAGATCGAGGTTGTAATTTCAGTTTTACAAAGCTACATCACTTTATCCAGCAGTAACTATTGACCTCTCCACCCCTGCTTTCTTTCTTTTGCTGTCATTGTCTTGTTCCGTTTTTTCCACCTATTTAATAAAAGATACACACTTCTTCTGTTTCTGTTGTGCCATTCAAAGACCTGAAACCGTTACACATTACAACGAGATACACAGCAGAAGGTAAATTCCAGCTTTATTTTCCTCTCCACACAGCAGTTTGTGGATAAGATTTTTAAAAAAGGGCATTGAAACACTTAAAGCCTTACTGTGGCATTTTCAAATATGCCATCAAATTATTCCAATGTGTTGGTAAATGGCTCACGTTCCTTTAAAGTGGGACAAAGGAGAAGCCACTGATTCATCTTAGAGGCTCATCCACAATGCAAACTTATTCTCAAAATCTATTTATACAGGCTAGAAGTTTTACATTTATAATTTCATGTCAAATCCACAGTACACAACAGGGGAAACCTAGATTTATGAGATTTCTCACAGTTTAATTTTAATCTCCAGACAAGCAAGAGAAGATATTTAACCTCACTGACTAAACTCCACTGTTCCCATCCTGTCAGGTTTTTTTTAGCCTTCACTGTGTCTCATATTCACCCCATTCTTCCTTAATTCTAATAAATGCATGCTGCAGTAATGAGGCAAAGTCAGAGCTCCCCTGTTTCCTTTCATTTGCTGAGATCACAAAGCCAATGCATCACACAGGGGTTTCCAGCACCCTCCCAGCTGACCATGGCTAAATGGTGTTTTTGCTCTGCTGAACACTAATCCTTCTGTCAGATAAGGCCCATTATAGCAGGGGTGTAGCCAGCCCGGTTCAGTTTGAACAGACAGTGAACCCATCTGTAGTAGACAGCATGGTTCTGCAGGCGACGGCAATTCAACGGCGCTGCAGTGTTTGCGTGTTTACAGAAACACTCTGTGTCTCTCTTCCAGCACAATTGGTCGCTCCTCTCTTTCAATATTCAAAGGCAAGGATGGATTTGTTAAGGGCAACAGCAACTGCTGAAGGAGCTTGAGCAGCTACGCTTGCGCCACACCTGATTGCATTAATATTTACAAAGCAGAATCAGGATTATAATTTAATCTGCACTAGTGAATTTGCTCATGGTACACAAAAGACTGTCAGAAGTGAGGGGACAGAGGGAGTTTGTAATGCGTCCGCTGTGTTCGGCTGCTTTGAAAGCACATGGGCCGTTATATGTACTATTATCTTCTGCATCTGTACATAAGATGTTTATTGCAAAATGAAGTTTGGTCTCATGAAACTCATTTGGAAGTCAGCAGATCTATCATCGACTCTCCGCGACCCAGACAGCCGCATGGAAATGAGCAGCCAAACAGATGCACTTTATTTGTGCGGGAGCAAGCCGGCATTGTTATTTTTCCCCTCTCTGAAAATGAGGAGCCGAGGCTGGACGCTCACAGCCTGAGGGGGATGGAGATTTAACTCAGAAATGGCTCATATATCGAAGCCCACAATCATTGGTATTCTTTGTGCTATATTTTAATGACATACATCAGACATTTCAGCATCGTGGTCGGCAATAGAGCATGTGGGATATCATTTGCAGGAGATATTTTGTTAATAAAATCCTCTCAATTCCTAAATCGTCATAAAGAAAACAACAGATTTTTCTTTTTTATAGCCTCGTACTTAATGGGAAAGAAACTTGCTTCTCACTAGTCATGTTTTCTTTTTCTTTTTTGCCTTCCCTGTCTCTGTTGAAGGAGGTCGTAGACTCATCTATTAGTGGCTGTTTACCAATTGTTTTCCAACAACACCCACATTACGTGCAGCAACAGCGAGCTCACAGATTGACCACCTGAGGCGCTGTGGGAGCACAAACATCAGCGGAGAAATTAGTTTCCTTTCCTCCTCCTGCTGTTGTTGTGTCTGTTTCACAGCTGCACTGTTTTTATTGATGTCATCAGGGGTCTATTCTGTTGATCTTTCAAAGAGGCAACATCTTTTAGATAAAGCATGGTTGAATCTTGGGAGTATAATGTCAAGGGAATAGACTGCGAGACGGTAGGGAGCACTGGGAATGGCTCTGCTTCTCCTCAACATCACACACAAGCTCATCCAGTCTCTCTGCCCCTCCTTTGTGTGCCAGCACTTCTATTTTGGTATGTTAGTGCTGTGTACTGTGGGTTGTGGGTGTCATTATAGAACACAAACATCCACACTAATGAGGTTTTTGGGGAGCTGAATTTAAATCTATTAACCTGTTTATTTACACTGGAAAAGCAATAAAAAAGGACTTAAGAAACTGTCACTTTATTTACATTTTATAGACTGGAGCTAGAGCAAGTTTGGTGTATCAGCTGTGACTGACTGACGGCTTGTCCACCTGTCATCCAGTGTTAACTGGGAACAGTTAAAACTTTTTGCTAAAGCATATAGTTAGGGCTGGACCAGGTGACCCTGAATCCTCCCTTGGTTATGCTGCAATAGACGTAGGCTGCCGGGGATTCCCATGATGCATTGAGTTTTTCCTTTCCAGTCACCTTTCTCACTCACTATGTGTTAACAGACCTCTCTGCATTCAATCATATCTGTTATTAACCTCTGTCTCTCTTCCACAGCAGGTCTTTTATCCTGTCTTCCTTCTCTCACCCCAACCGGTCGCAGCAGATGGCCCCGCCGCTCCCTGAGCCTGGTTCTGCCGGAGGTTTCTTCCTGTTAAAAGGGAGTTTTTCCTTCCCACTGTCGCCAAAATGCTTGCTCATAGGGGGTCATATGATTGTTGGGTTTTTCTCTGTATATATGAGGCGCCTGGAGGTGACTGTTGTTGTGATTTGGCGCTATATAAATAAAACTGAATTGAATTGAACAGGTTCAACTTTGATTTGATTTTCATGTTTTTGATTTCTACTAATAAGAGCTTAAAAACAGTTTAATAGTGGTAAACGGACTGATTCTTATATAGCACTTTTCTACTCTCCTGGAGTACTCAAAGCACTGTATACAACATGCCACATTCACCCAATCACATTCACTCTCCGATGGATGCATCGGAGAGCAACTTGGGGTTAGTATCTTGCCCAAAGATACTTGGCATGCAGACTGGAGGAGCCAGGGATCAAACCATCAACCATCAGTAGGTGACCTGCTCTACCTCCTGAGCTACAGCCACCCCATACTAGTGAAAAGACCAAGGTAAAAGTCATGCCATGTATTAGAACAGGGGTGGCCAACCCGCGGCTCTCGAGCCGCATGCGGCTCTTTGCCTGGTTTCATGCGGCTCTTATGTTCATATCAAAGTTTGTGTTTTGGGGTTTTTTTGTGTTGTTGTTTTAAAATGTGCACGTTCGCTTCGCTTGAGTTCAATACGGTATTTTCATTAAATGGCCATGTGTGTGAGATGAAAATACCGCAAAGTTTCCCAGTAGGAGCAAGTTTGCCCTTAAAATGGCAAGGAAAAAATACAGAGCAAAAAGAAAATATGAAGATGAACACAGGACGTTTTTAACAGAGTGGGAGAGTTTATATTTTTTTGTTGAACGCAATGGCAAGCCATTCTGCCTTATATGTCAGACGTCATTAGCGCATTTCAAAGCTTCAAATCTTCAGCGCCACTTCAGCTCACTCCATGCTAACATCGACCAGAACCATCGACCCAAAAGGGACTGAACTTCGCAAGCACGAGTTGGCCACTTTGAAAAGTCAGCACATAAAGTTTTTCCAAAAATTTACGAAGCGGTCAGAGACCTTAACACTCGCATCCTATCAGCTGGCTTGGAACATTGCACGGGCTAAAAAGCCATACGATGAAGGGGAGTTCGTTAAAAAATGCCTCAGTGACGTTGTTGAAATCTTGTCTCCTGAAAACGACAAATTAAAACGCATGGTATCAGACGTCCAACTGTCCCGCCACACTGTTGAACACAGAATATCGGACATTAACACGGCTATTGAAACACAGTTGCACTCTGACCTTCAAGCATGTGAGTATTTTAGTGTCGCATTGGATGAGAGTTGTGATATACAAGACAAGCCTCAGTGGGCAATATTTGCACAGTCTGTGTCAAACGATTGTGTGATCAAAGAACTCCTGGATATTGTGCCATTAAAAGACAGAACCCGTGGCACAGATGTGAAAGAAACCATGATGGCTGCATTAGAAAAAGCAAATCTGCCCATAACGAAATGAACTGCAATAGCCACGGATGGAGCACCAGCCATGATGGGATCTGTGAACGGGCTTGTGGGGCTGTGCAAAGCTGACCGAACTATTCCTGACTTTTGGAATTTCCACTGCATCATCCACATGGAGCAACTCGTGTCTAAATCATTGAATTTAGATAACGTCATGAAGCCTGTGATGGAAATCGTCAACTATATCCGCACACATGTGCTTAACCACAGTCAATTCAAGAATCTCATTGCTGAGCTGGACCAAGGGCTTCCAGGTGACCTGCCGCTGCACTGCGAGGTGGCTGTCAAAAGGCCAGGTACTCTCTCACTTCTTTGAGCTTTTGGATGCCATGAAACTGTTTATGGAAGAGAAGGACAAGGACTATCCCGTGCTCTCGGACCTCAAGTGGATTATGGATCTGGCCTTTTTGGTCGACATGCTGTGTCACTTGGACAGACATAACCTGACCCTGCAGGGTAAGTTAAAAATGCTGCCTGACCTGGTGCAAAGTGTGTTTGCGTTTGTCAACAAACTGAAGCTGTTCAAGACACATATTCAAAAGGGAGATTTAACGCATTTTCCCACTCTGCTAAAAGCCAAGCGGGCAAGTCACCAGCGCTGCCCTGAGTAAGCAAAGAGCCAGATATGCAACGCTGATTGAAAACTTGCACGAAAGCTTTGTGACCGGGTTCCATGATCTACAATTGAAAAGGCCACAGATTACGTTCCTCGTCGACCCATTGAATGCAGAGTGCGGCTGTTTGAAAGTCTCGCTAGTCACAGATAAAGCTGCGGCTGAGTTGGAGATGATCGATCTTTGTGAGGAGGACCAATTGAAACCTGCTTTAAGGGAAGGGACCATTGAGTTCTGGAAAAGTATGCCAATGGAAAAATACCCCAATGTCAAACGGGCTGCGCTTAAGATACTGTCAATGTTTGGGTCAACATACAAGGCAAGGAATGCCAGAAGTCCCATTAAACAACATGCATTGTAAAAGTAAATGCTATTGTAGATTATTATATTTTTGTTTGTGGACTTGGTTGAACTGAGAGTTTGTGTGTGTGAGACAGTGCACACAATTGTTGAAAATGACTGGCCTGTGGTTTTAGTACTGTAGGAGTCATTATCATATGTGTGTGTGTGTGTGTGTGTGTGTGTGTGTGTGTGTGTGTGTGTGTGTGTGTGTGTGTGTGTGTGTGTGAGAGAGAGAGAGAGAGAGAGAGAGAGAGAGAGGGAGGAAAGGATGGGTGATGTTCATGTGTGCCCATGTGTAGGATGTGGCTCTTTGCGGTAACACAGTAAAAAAAAAAGTGGCTCTTGGTCTCTGACTGGTTGGCCACCCCTGCATTAGAATAATCAAAATTATCAGGATGCAGTCCTCTTTATACTTTATTTTTCTCTAAGCAGAAGGTTATTTATCTGTAGATTAGTGTTTTGGACCAGCGTCTATACTAATACTCAATGCATGTGTCTGTGAACACAGATAGTGTGAAAAAATATTGTCATCTCTTTAGTCAAAAGACATGCAGGATCATAGTGCGGTGGCTATAGCTGAGGAGGAAGAGCAGGTCATCTACTAATCGGACACTTGGTGGTTTGATCCAGCCTGCCAAGGTATCCTTGGGCAAGATCGTGAACCACCAAGCTGCTCTTCAGTAACACATTGTCTAATGTGAACATTAGACAAAAAGCATTTAGGTAAAAAAAAAAGTGCAATTGATGAATGAGATATGTTGTATGAAGCCCTTTGAGTGCTCAAGCGGAGAAGAAAAGTGGTATTTAAGCACGAGTCCATTTAACATACCATTGATAATCCTCTACTTTGAAACATGGTATGACCAAGATTTACAAAGAGATTTCAGTTTTTAGTCAGTATGATCTAAAAGGAGAGGCTGAGAGCATAAATTCAGCAGGAAGGTTTTTACATCATTCAAGACAGAAAGCTGCTTTCCCATAGACTTCTATAGGACCAGAGGTTCAGTTGCAACCTCAGCTATACCCATCTGGTGGCTTTCAGATACGTATATTTTTTATACATCTATGGTTGTAAACAATTTTTTTTTTCATTTGTTTTTTTATGCTTTGTTGTGAGTTGTGTCATCTGGTCCTGAAAAAGGAATAAAAGATAAAAGAAGCCACGATCCAAATGCCTTGGCAGCCATTGTCATAATCACGCAATAGTTTTTAGGGGAGGAGTTTAACAGTCAGTTATACAGTGTTTTTTTTCCCTTGTCCACAGTGTTCACAGTCCTTCCTTGTGCAACCTTACAAGTGACGATGTTTAGTTTAATTTTAGCAGCCGACATAAACCATGGACATGGGAAGAATATTTTAATAAGCACTACCTTTCTAAATGTCAACCACTCAGACAGATAGAGATATAGGAAAATCCAGCTATATTAAACCCCTACTGCCATCAAATAAGAGCATGGTGAGTTAAAATGTAATAACATTTAATACTCAGTTTGGTAAAGTAATGCATTACATTATAAAAATTTTTTAATTTGATCACCAACACAGTCATGAACACCATAACATAAAATCATCACGAGGGGTTTGTTTGTTGTCTGTGTGACTGGTGTCAGGAAGACTTTATGAGTAATGTAGGGAGCTTTAGTATATTTGATGTCTGCAGCCTCTTCAGCAGGGATCGGTGTGGGTTGCTATGGCAACCAGGGAAACAGAGCTTGGAAAGAAGGCAAAACTTCACTAACTTTCAATGTGCATGGAGAAGAACAAGAGTCTAAAGATGCTTTACTGGACCAATGAGCTTTAGCCTGTGTCTTCAATAAGAGCTATAAGAAGACAGCACTTAAAGGAAAAACCTTAAACAACCAATCATATGGAGGGGCTGCACTTATTTTTTCACTAAATCTTTTACTTTTATTTTTAAATGTCCTTCATAGTGAGTATTTGTGCCATTGAATACGGAAAAACCTAAAACACCATCTCAAATTTATCCTTCTTATACTCCATTGGTGGATAAATATTCTGGATGTAGATGACTGAGTGTTTGAATTTTTTTCCACAGGTCAAGTGTCGGTGGAGCTTCACCGTCTTTGCACTAAAGCCAGATAACATGTAGTACCTCTGTCTCCTTACGTGGTAGGATGGAGTATAACACCACAGAAATCTAATCATCAAAATGGCTTATTTTTTCCATCTCCTACACCGCTTTCTATCTGATTCATACATGGTTTCATTATGCCCAGACTTACTGGAACAACACAGTCAGCCAGTACATCCCAACCTCTGCTGCTCACCTGCTCACTGAGAAAAAAAAGAGACTACTTCTCTTCTGTCCTCAAGAACTGGGCTCCCTGTTATACAGCACATTCAGTGCTCATCATTTACAAAGCCTTCTATAACAAGGGCCGCTTCTACTTCACTGACCTCCACTTCCAGACTCCTACATGCAGCTTCCACTCATCTGATGTGAATTTTTTTCCCGTCCATCCAATGCCAAGACTTAAAACTCAGAATTGTTATAAGTGCTTTTAGCATTTCAATGTCGCTGAGGACGTGTACTCTTAGTCTGCTTCAAGATCGGGTGTGTTACTGTGCACAAGCACAAATGTCCCCTTTTCACTCACTGGTCAGCATTCCCATCACATCAGTGTTCCGTACCAGACTACACATACATCATCATCAGAGTTACAACATGTCTTTACGTTGCTCTCTTCTGTTCTCACAGACAAGGACATCTGACACACTCGAGCCTGTCTCCAAATCATCTGTCAAGCAACAAAGTAGCTGTAAGTGTGGAGACGTTAGTAGCATTTTATCATAACCACATAAAAAAATGCAGCTGACAGAAACAGCTGTCCTTCTTCTGAATGCCAGTAGGTAATATGCTTTTGTGGGGAAACATTTAAAATATGGACAGTAGGAATTTCAGCAGATGAAATGGTTAAATTCTTATGTTACCGTATTTCGCTGGAGTGACGGCAGCCTTTCCAAGTAGCTCTGCAACACCGCACCTTTTTTCTTAACTTTAACTTTTTTAGACTAGGTTTTTCAAAGTTTTTTTCACCTTCCTCTACTTATACCTCTTAGATATAGCGATACAAGATGGATAATGCACTTTTCAAAACTTCTGGAACCAGCTCCTTCATTTATTCGAGAGCGGAGCTGCTGGCACTAAAAACAAAGGGACAGACCGGCATGCGACACAACATCCCGGCCGAGCTAAAGAGGAGCTACAGAGGCTGCAAAGCTGGAGCGAGGAGAGCGGATCACCGGAGGCGATTCAAACCATCAATCCCGACAGTGATCATGGGCAACGTGAACTCGTTACAGAATAAGATTGACGAACTGTGCGCTCTGAACAACAACAGACTATACCGTGAGTGCAGCTTGTTTATCTTCACGGAGACGTGGCTAACCGAGCTAACGCCGCAGGCTAACGTAGACCTATGCGGTTTCACATCTGTGAGAGCCGATAGGGACACGCAGGCCAGCGGAAAAAGCAGAGGTGGGGGACTCATTGTCTACGTTAACAACAGATACTGTAACCCTGGACACGTCTCCGTTAAAGTTTCGGTATGCCGTCCGGACCTGGAGCTGCTAGCTGTTAGCTTGCGGCCATATTATCTACCTCGGGAGTTCAGTCATGTGATCTGTGTGTGTGTTTACATCCCTCCGAGGGCCGACGCAACAGCTGCCTGTGAGAAAATACACACAGTCACAGCAAGACTTCAGACACAAAACCCCGAGGCTTTCATTATTATATCTGGAGACTTTAACCATGCCACACTGGATTCTACTCTGGCTGCTTTTCACCAGTTTGTGAATTGTCCCACAAGGAGCAACAGGACAATTGACCTACTCTACTGTATGCTAATGTGAGAGATGCATACAGAGCCACCCCCCTCCCCCCACTAGGGAAGTCAGACCACAACCTGGTTTACCTACAGCCACAATACACACCCCTCGTCCAAAGGCAGCCTGTCACAACGCGCTCCATCCGGAGATGGACCCCAGAAAAGGAGGATGCTCTGAGAGACTGCTATGACACCACAGACTGGGATGTGCTCCTGAGCCCACATGGTGAGGACATAGAGGGGGCGACACACTGTCTTACAGACTACCTCAACTTTTGTGTGGACACAGTCGCCCCTGCTAAGACGGTACGGTGTTATCCTAATAACAAACCGTGGGTAACACAGGAAGTCAAAGCTGTCCTCAACATGAAGAAGAAGGCTTTCAGGAGCAAAGTGAAGGAGGAGATGAAGGCAGCACAGCGGGAGGTGAAACGCTGCCTGAGGGAAGCAAAGGACACCTACAGGAGGAAGGTGGAGCAGAAGTTGGAGAGGAACAATATGAGGGAGGTCTGGAATGGTGTGAAAACCATCACAGGCCACAACACCAAGAAAAGCACAGTGGGGGGGACTGTGGAGAAGGCAAACGAACTTAACAACTTCTTCAACAGGTTTGACCAGCCCACAACCCCCCCACCCTCACCCTCACCTTCACTACAGAGTCCTCTCCCCCACTCTCCTGCCTCCCTCGCTTCCCCCCCTTCCTGACACCATGACACCCCCCTCCTCCAATCCCTCTCTCAGCAGCAAGACATCTCCCCCCCTCCCCTCCTCCCAAACATCTCCCAGTGTCACAGTGGATCAGGTCAGGAGGCAACTGAGGAAGCTTCGCCCCAGAAAGGCAGCAGGCCCAGACAAGGTGTGTCCTAGGATGCTTAAGGCGTGTGCTGCTGAACTTGGGGAGCCGCTACAACGAGTCTTCAACCTCAGTCTGCGACTGGGGAGAGTGCCCGCCCTATGGAAGACATCCTGCATCGTCCCGGTCCCCAAAAAGAACCGGCCCAATGAGCTGAATGACTTCCGACCGGTAGCACTGACGTCACATCTTATGAAGACTCTAGAGCGGCTCTTCCTCAACCTCCTCCGACCACAGGTACAACATGCCCAGGACCCACTACAGTTTGCATACAAGGTGGGTGTCGGAGTGGAGGATGCCATCCTGTACCTCCTACACAGAGCCCACTCACACCTGGATGGGGGAAAAGGCACGGTCAGGATCCTGTTTCTTGACTTTTCCAGTGCCTTTAATACCATCCGGCCCTGTATGCTTCAGGAAAAACTGAACAGGATGGAGGTGGACCCCTGCCTGGTGGCTTGGATCTCCGACTACCTCACCGACAGACCACAGTACGTCAGGCTGAAGGACATCACGTCTGACACAGTGGTCAGCAGCACAGGAGCACCACAGGGAACTGTGCTGTCCCCTCTTCTCTTCACCCTGTACACCTCTGACTTCTGCTACAACTCTGAATTATGCCATATTCAGAAGTTTGCAGATGACACGGCCATCATGGGGTGTATCTGGGATGATCAGGAAGAGGAGTACAGAAGTCTGGTGAGGAACTTTGTCGCATGGAGTCACACAAACCACCTGCAACTCAACACCTCAAAGACTAAGGAACTGGTTGTGGACTTCGGGAGGTCCAGAGAAGGTCCACTGCCAGTTCAGATAGAGGGGGAGGAGGTGGAGGTGGTCAACAAGTACAAGTACCTCGGGCTGTGGGTGGACAATAAACTGGACTGGTCATGCAACACAGAGCACCTGTATAAAAAAGCCCAAAGCCGACTGTACTTCCTCAGGAGGCTGAGGTCTTTTAACATCTGCAGGAAGCTCCTGAGGATGTTTTACCAGTCAGTGGTTGCTGGAGTACTTTTCTGTGGTGTGCTGGGGGAGCAGCACAGCAAAGAGGGACTCATCCAGGCTGGAGAAACTGATCAGGAGGGCTAGCTCTGTGGTCGGCATGAAGCTGGACACTCTGGTGACAGTGGCAGAGAAAAGGACATTAAAGAAACTGATGGACATTATGGACAATGCTGGGCATCCTCTGCACACGGCCATAAACAACCAGAAGAGTCTGTTCAGTGACAGGTTGCTTCTCCCCAAGACAAGAACTAACAGACTTAAAAACTCCTTTGTCCCACACGCCATCAGACTGTTTAACTCCTCTCTGGAGGGGAGAGGGAGGGGAAACAGGAGGACAAAGGAGGGGGGAACAACTAAGCTGTAGTGCCTCTGCACCTCACTGTACAATACCTTGTGCAATACTTTTTGTAAATAGTCAACAGTGCAATAGACTCAATACTTGAAATGTGCAATTCACTTGTATTTTTATTTTTTATTCCTATTTATTCTATTTATCCCCTTTGTATATTTTATTTATATTTGTCTCTGTATTTATATATGTGTGTGTGTGTGTGTGTGTGTGTGTGTATATATATATATATATATATATATATAACAGTTCTGTAACTGTAACTTCGGTCGTTGCTGTGCTTTTTTTGGAAGTCGAATTTCCCAGAGGAACCCACCCGAGGGATTAATAAAGTTCTATCTTATCTTATCTTATCTTATCTTATCTTATCTTTACGCACCATAAGGTGCACTTAAAATTCTTTTTCTCAAAAATCGATAGTGCGCCTTATGTATGAATTCTGGTTGTGCTTACTGACCTTTAACTGTTTTTTTGTGGTACACGGCGCTCAAAAATCTGTCAAAAAATGTTTTAGTACGACTTTGGTAAGCTAAGAAGCCGCATTACAGCTACTGTAGTCAGGAGCCTCGTGGAGTAATCTGGGTCCAAAACTCCATCCACTTCAGGTCCCAAAGTCAAACGAACACTGCGGCAGCACTGAGAGTTAAAAACTGAACAAAATATAGCATGTTCTGGCTGACTTTTGTAGGGTCACTGAAGTTGGACCAGCTGGTATGTGATGTGCTACGTGATCACTAGCAACACAGCTATGTTAGCATAACATAAACAGTGAAGCTGGAGTTGACTAAAGTTTGACTTATCTGACTGTTTTGTTTCGCTTAATGCGCCTCATAATCCAGTGCGCCTTATGGTCCCAAAAATACGGTAATATTAAATGATTTGCAAAAGTGCAGCCTAACTAGTCACTGTGCATCTATTGCATTAAATGGAGTTTGTCGATTATGGCTTATGCTGTATGGTTAATACTAATGTCACTACTGTAGTTGTAGAGTAGCAGAGCACTTGTCTATATATATTTGTTCTGCAGTAGGCGGTGCATGGCATTTACCATGTTACCAGAATTATTTACTTTAAAAGTGTTTAAATACTAAATCGAATGAGTTAATTAGGTAAATATTGTTAGCCAAACAGTTCCTGAATAGGGAATACTTTATTTTGAGACAACATCTGGAGGTTCTTTTATCAATACATTTTCAGCAGCAAATCTGCAAAAGATCTTTCATGCTTTAAAACCCACTCAAGGTAAATCCACAGTCTCTGTCAGGCTTGAAATCTTTCAGTATACTTAAAACACACACACACACACACACACACACACACACACACACACATATATATATATATATATATATACATATATATATATATATATATATATATATATACACACATATATATATATACACACACAAAAAAACACCCAGCACGCCCCTGCGGGCGGTTTATCCTTCAAGCTCGGGTCCTCTACCAGAGGCCTGGGAGCTTGAGGGTCCTGCGCAGTATCTTAGCTGTTCCCAGGACTGCGCTCTTCTGGACAGAGATCTCCGATGTTGTTCCCGGGATCTGCTGGAGCCACTCGCCTAGCTTGGGAGTCACCGCACCTAGTGCTCCGATTACCACGGGGACCACCGTTACCTTCACCCTCCACATCCTCTCGAGCTCTTCTCTGAGCCCTTGGTATTTCTCCAGCTTCTCGTGTTCCTTCTTCCTGATATTGCTGTCATTCGGAACCGCTACATCGATCACTACGGCCGTCTTCTTCTGTTTGTCTACCACCACTATGTCCGGTTGGTTAGCCACCACCATTTTGTCCGTCTGTATCTGGAAGTCCCACAGGATCTTAGCTCGGTCATTCTCCACCACCCTTGGGGGCATCTCCCATTTTGACCTCGGGACTTCCAGGTTATACTCCGCACAGATGTTCCTGTACACTATGCCGGCCACTTGGTTATGGCGTTCCATGTATGCCTTGCCTGCTAGCATCTTGCACCCTGCTGTTATGTGCTGGATTGTCTCTGGGGCATCTTTACACAGCCTGCACCTGGGGTCTTGCCTGGTGTGATAGACCCCAGCCTCTATGGATCTTGTGCTCAGAGCTTGTTCTTGTGCTGCCATGATTAGTGCCTCTGTGCTGTCTTTCAGTCCAGCTTTGTCCAGCCACTGGTAGGATTTCTGGATATCAGCCACCTCCTCTATCTGCCGGTGGTACATACCGTGCAGGGGCCTGTCCTTCCATGATGGTTCCTCGTCTCCCTCCTCTTTCTTGGGTTTCTGCTGCCTGAGGTATTCACTGAGCACTCGGTCAGTTGGGGCCATCTTCCCAATGTATTCTTGGATGTTCGTTGTCTCATCCTGGACTGTGGTGCTGACACTCACCAGTCCCCGGCCCCCTTCCTTCCGCTTAGCGTACAGCCTCAGGGTGCTGGACTTGGGGTGAAACCCTCCATGCATGGTAAGGAGCTTTCTTGTCTTTATGTCAGTGGCTTCTATCTCCTCCTTTGGCCAGCCTATTACCCCAGCAGGGTACCTGATCACGGGCAGGGCGTACGTGTTGATGGCCCGGATCTTGTTCTTACCATTCAGCTGACTCCTCAGGACTTGCCTGACCCTCTGCAGATACTTGGTGGTTGCAGCTTTTCTAGCGGCCTCTTCATGGTTCCCATTCGCCTGCGGGATCCCCAAGTACTTGTAACTGTCCTCTATGTCTGCAATGTTGCCTTCTGGTAGTTCAATCCCCTCAGTTCTGACTACCTTCCCTCTCTTTGTTACCATCCGACTACACTTCTCCAGTCCGAACGACATTCCAATGTCATTGCTGTATAGCCTGGTAGTGTGGATCAGTGAATCGATGTCTCGTTCACTCTTGGCATACAGCTTGATGTCATCCATGTACAGGAGGTGGCTGACAACTGCTCCGTTCCGTAGTCGGTATCCGTAGCCAGTCTTGTTAATGATCTCACTGAGGGGGTTCAGGCCTATGCAGAACAGCAGTGGGGACAGAGCATCTCCTTGGTAGATCCCGCACTTGATGGTGACTTGTGCTATGGGCTTGGAGTTGGCCTCTAGTGTTGTACGCCACATCCCCATTGAGTTCCTGATGAAGGCTCTTAGGGTCCCATTGATCTTGTACAATTCTAGGCATTCCAGTATCCAGCTGTGGGGCATTGAGTCATAGGCCTTCTTGTAATCAATCCAGGCAGTGCACAGGTTGGTCAGTCTGGTCTTGCAGTCTCGGCTGATTGTTCTGTCTACCAGTAGCTGGTGTTTTGCGCCTCTGGTATTCTTGCCAATTCCTTTCTGTGTCCCGCTCATGTATTGACCCATGTGCCTGTTCATCTTAGCCGATATGATGCCTGACAGGAGCTTCCATGTAGTACTGAGGCAGGTTATTGGTCGGTAGTTGGAGGGGACCGGTCCCTTCTTGGGGTCCTTGGGGATCAGGACCGTCCGGCCTTCAGTTAGCCATTCCGGGTGTCTCTCGTTAACTAGCAGCTGGTTCATTTGTGCTGCCAGACGCTCGTGGAGTGCAGTTAGCTTCTTCAGCCAGTAGGCGTGAACCATGTCGGGCCCTGGTGCTGTCCAACTCTTCATACTGGAGACCCTTTCTTGGATATCTGCCACTGTGATGGTTACTGGACCCTGTTCAGGGAGGTCGCTGTGGTCTGCCCTCAGATCCTCTAGCCACTGAGCATTGCCGTTATGGGTTGCATCCTTCTCCCATATGCTCTTCCAGTATTGCTCCATCTCCAGCCTTGGTGGTGCTGTTCCCTTGCCACTGAGAGTACACCTTTGCTGGTTCTGTGGAGAACAGCTGGTTTATTCTCCTGCCTTCTATCTCTCTGGTGTACCTCCTCAAGCGGCTGGCCAAGGCTGTGAGTCTTTGCTTGGCAGTTTCCAAGGCCTCAGGTATGGACAGCTTGCTGTATTTCTTAGGCACCTTATTCGTCGCACCTTTCTGCAACTCCGTTAGTTGGCTAACCTCTCTCCGTGCTACTTTGATCTTGCCCTCTAGCCTCCTTCTCCATGGAGGGTACTGCCCCTTGTGGCTGTTCAACTTGTAGCCAAGCATCTCACTGATCACTGCTGCCGTATTGTAGATCAGCTTGTTAGTGTCGGTAATCGTGGTTGTAGGTATTGCCCGTAGTGCTGCATTAACATCATCTAGCAGACCTTCTGAGGGTACTTCACGTAATCTTGGTAACCGGCTGCGGGGGATCCAGGTTTCAAGCTTGGCCATGATCCTATTTTTCAGGTCAGTTCCTCTCGCACTCAACGATCCTTCTCCTATCACACTTGGGGCTATGTACCCAATCTCGGGTGGGGGTGATGATATCTCCCCCCTGACCTGGCGTCCTGACTCCTCCTTGCCGTAGCATTTGTGTTGTACCTCGTCAATCTCTAGCTGTGAGAGCAGTCCCTTCTTTCGAATGTTGGAACACTGAGCTACTAGTTGTTTCGCCGTCATTGTGGATGTTGGGTATCGAAGAATCCATAGGTCCCTCATCCTATTCATGTAGCCCCTTCCGCCGGGGTTACTTGCGTAGTAGCATTCCAACAACGCCCTGTTTTCGTCCCTTGCCCACCGATGCCTTCTTGTTCCAGTAGCCCACTTTTCGTCAGGGTGCCCTGGTTCCTCAACACCTGACGCGGACCTTGTTGATCCGGGCGACGTCCGAGCCGGCATGCCTTCATATTTATCTGTCTCGCTCATGTCTGCGGTAGGCTTGCTTAGCATAGGGGGTCTAGCCTTAGGACCCTTACTGGATACAGACGCCCCAGGCAGGAATCGAACTTGCGACCCTCTGCTCCAAAGGCGTGTAGTCTAACCACTACGCTATCCAGCTGCTTACACATATATATATATATATATATATATATATATATATATATATATATATATATATATATATATATATATATATATATATATATATATATATATATATATATATATATATATATATATATATATATATAAGGGATATAAAGGGAAACCCATCCAATGCACTCTGGTGAATTTTGCTGTTTAGTGTAGATGCACTCTATGATGCATGAACCCACTGAAAAATATGTTGAAATGTATATTACATATTAGACAACAATACTGGAAATTAAATTGGGTATAAAGGATTAGTCTAGCTTTTCAGAAACTACGCTCTATGATATTTTGGGTAACCTGTTTCAGCAAATATAATCTCTTATCTGTGATTTTGAAATTATTCAGTGAAAGAGGATTATGAAGTTTAATCTTAACAGGGATTTTCATGGTGAAATAAATTATTTTCCTTCCTTACTTCATCAATATAAAGTGATACGAGAAAGGATTTTGCCACCTCAGAATACGACAGGTATGAGGGTAGATCTGCAGTATCCCTTCAAACGATGACAGAGACCTGGATAGGTACATAATTTCCTTTTCTCTGCTGTTATTACTGTGGTTATTTCCTGCTCTGCTGCTTTCATCGTCTGTACGCTAAGCTTAATCAGTTAAAGTGAAGATTAATCCATTTCTGTGATAGCTAGACATGATCATTCATTTGGTTTATTATGTGGTAAGACTTATCCTATCATTGAGCTGTTTTTGATGTCTTATTGGTTTCTAAATGACCAACAATCTATAATAAAGTCCCCATTGTGATCAATATAAAACAACTAATAGCAGAAAGTGTGAACATTTTCACCAAGAATTAAGTTATGTGCCCATCATGCAAATGTGTAATGCTGTTTAATCATTTAGGAGCAGCAATAGAAAGGGAAAGCCTTCATAAAGCAGGATAAGAGACTGTTAAGAGGAAGACTGGTTTACTTGTCTTAAACAACACATATAACAGGTCATCACTTCTTATTTTAGATGAGAGTATAATTTGTAAATGCTTCTGAAGCATATGTGTGCTGTGATAATGTCACAATACACTGTTTAGTCCCACAAAGGTGTTCTCATTTATGTCTTGACCACATAACATATTTGCACTCCTGCAACAGGTTTGCAGTAGAAGCATAATATAATATAATATAATATAATATAATATAATATAATATAATATGTCTATGTTGTTTTTTTTGGTGAGCCAAGCTATCCATCAAAAAAATAATTTCAGCAGTCATCTGCATGATGAATTATTTACACCAATGGCAGCAGATCAATTGTATACAAAAGATGGCTGCTGCTGTCACATCAACCACTGGTTTGTAGATCCTTTAGTTTGTATTTTGAAGCTTTTCTTTTCTTTGAAGGTGAAGTAACGATATAGAGAAAAGTTATCAGCTAATGCTACAACCACTCTAGGGAAAACACTGGTTGAAGACTACACTATGACCAAAATTATTTCCACTGTGCAGTAAACTTGGATTTGAAGTGGTTGCTTTGAAGATGGAGAGCAGACCTGTTGTCATCAGCTAGTCTGCTATCCGTCTGCAATTGAATGTGGTTATGCTAGCAATCTGTTTGTGATAATAACAGCAATTAAACTTATGAAGTGACAAAAATCACAAATATTTTCCCCTCTGTTGCAAATCTGTTGCTGTCTGCAGAAACAGAAATTCACTTTACTTTATTTACTTGCAATCGGTTACATTCAAAAATACAAAGCAATCAGCGGGCAACTAAAGAGTTTTCCTAGTCACAAGAGGTCACAGCCATATTTTTACTCCACTGTAACTGAGCCATAGTGAGAGAAACCTTAGTAAGCTCATCTGTGCTAAGTTATTCAGTTTAAAACACTTCAAAACACACTAAGCCACAGCAATCAATTTCAGGGACTTAAATTAGCTGAATTAGGTGAGCGCAATAATGACAGGACACACTTTCAACCAAAGTGTCTTGGGTTATAGTTTGTACTAACTAGGTATGTACTAATTCATCTGGTAGCTTTCCTGGTTGTTTACATTAGAGATGGACTGATCCGATATTACGTATCGGTCTGATACTGACCTAAATTACTGGATCGGATATCGGAGAGAAATAAAAAATGTGATCCGATCCGAAGTATCACAAAATCACCTCACAAAACGCGCTACTTGGCGTAACCCAGCTAGGGGCATCAGAGCAGTATGTGTCACGTGATAGAGCGGCTGTTTGCGAGACCTGTCGGCGGTCTGTTGGAGCGTTTGGAACCTTGCTACATGCTTCCTAACCGCGGCATTTCATCTCGGCGAAAACTATCCCAGAGAAGTAAAGCAAGTGTGTAAGTTCATCCCTGAATGTTTGCATAGTATTTCCACTTTAAGCTTAACAACTGATATATTGAGCCACAGCTGGACTTGCCATCGGAGTTCCATACTGAGGTGAAAAGGAAGCGATTTGTACTTCAGCTAGAATTAAAAAATAGACACAAAGCTGGAGTTATTCTGTGGTTTTGCTGCGCAGTTGCATCTACTTCTCTCATTCACTCCCCCTCCCTCTCCTGTTGCTACTTCAATCATGAAACTGATCAATGGTCAGCTGATCGGCTTTTCTGCCGCAAGTCCCGTCTTTCTTGTTTGTTTATCGTCCACTTTGCGCTAGAAAGAGGAGACCAGTGGATAAACTACAGCAGCACGTTTAAGCGTGATAAGCTGTTGTTAGAATGTATTTAATATTACTTTCTAGTATCAGCTGATGTTTGCTGGAGCCACAGCTGTAAACCTGCTGGTCATGATGTCGGTTTGGATATGTGGTGAGAGGGAAACATGAAGATGAAACCAGGAGATGTCCTTACTGAATCATCAGAACTGAACAGGTGATGGAGAAACAGGTTTACCTTTTAGATGACATGAATGAGTTGAAGGGAAGTTATGAACTGTTTCTGAGAGACAAATAACACCAGGATCCTTTCATACTAGCTGATGGCTGGTAACTGTGCAGGGGCGGGTCTAGCAAAGTTTTGCCAGGGGGCCCAGGTAGGGCATTAACAGGGAAAGGGGGGCACAAAGAAATATTTTTCTTTGTTATGTCATTTAAAAACTTTGAATAAATAATTATCTGAACCTTACAACAAAAGTGGTCATCTGATTAAATGTATATAAATCGATTATTGTATAGAGTAACTGTTAAGTCTAATATACCCTAGTAAGCTATAGTACTTTTTCCTTTGGGAAGGTACCATCTGTGCAGTCTGCAATTCTGTTGAAGAAAGATGTTGAATCTATTTAAATATTGTCGAAAAATTATTGATTTCTGTGCATTTCTTTTACACTTGCATTAAATTAAAGTCGGTTACATCGATTAAGGGCGGGGGGTGGTTCCATAATATTTTTGCTGGGAGTTGGCAACCCTATTAGTTAGATTGCTTAATATTTCCACTAAGTACTCATTAAAATACCAGAATAGGGAGGATGGTGTAGGTTTAAATTTATTAGATTGATCAGTGTTGCTGAACTCTAAAATGTTTTGGGTGGAGTGTATTTTTTGCATACAGGTATAACAGAATAGCTTCAGTCTCTTGTTTTTTTTAAAACGTGAGTGTGAACTTCTACAAAATGCAGCAAGATATTTATAAAAAAAACAAAACAGTTTTATTGATTACAAAATACGCTATATCGGATTCATATCGGTATCGGCAGATATCCAAATTTATGATATCGGAATCGGTGTCGGACCTTAAAAAGTGGTATCGTGCCATCTCTACTTTACATCACTTCCACTTTCTCACGTGGCCAAACTCAGTGCTGACGTCATTGCTCTAGCCCTTCTTCCTGCTTGCCTTTTTTAGACTCTCATTCATACCCATCCACCTTCTTTCCAACTCCACCTGATCCTGGTCACTCAGAGCTCCATCCAGGGCTCCATCCTCATCTTCATCACAGCCAGTCTAGACTCCACAGGGTCCTTTTCTAATTCCTATCACCGCTAGGATGCTGTTCTGCTATGACAGGTCATCAAAGTCAATTCTTATTATGTTCAATTCTTCCAAATGATCTCACCTTATTGATATATATTTATTACATAGCTAAAATGCAGCAGTCATATTATGTAACATTTAAATTTTGCATCTTTTAGATGTTCAGCACTACAAAGAGAACATTCTCACGGCACGTCTCTCAATCCAAGCACAGCCTACCATATCAGCTGGAATATTGGCAGTCTCGCTACAGATGCTTTGTTTTAGCTGCAAAGCTGCGCTGGGCTTTTGCTGCATACACTTCCCTTGAGGTAACCCAACAAGAAGTCCACGGGGGTAATACCTAGATCTTGATGTGAGATCTAAGGATGGAACTTTGGCTGGTGAAGTATAATTCCACGATGTATGCATTTTCTGTTGGTGCAAAAAAAGGCATCAGATCCCTGTGAAAGTATATCAAAATGAGCTCCACTGCTTATACATCACAGTACACAGCAGTTCAAAATTTAACCGAACAATAAAATGTGTCCCACTGTTATGGGACACCCTGTATATGCCCCTGTTATGAAGGACTAGTTGGGCATTTTAACACTGGCATTGTTGGCATGACAAGTGTATTTTGTTTTAAGCGTTTTAATATTTCTATTTTTTTAAGCAAAATCTACAACAAGCATGTTAACTAATCTTATGAGCTTACTCTTCAAGTTAACACATAAAAATATGCCTCCCCCAACCTTTTTTTCTTTTAAGGAAACAAAAATGCTGGCAGATTTTAATGACTTATCAACATTTTACATGTTTAGCTGACATGTATCCACTGTCATGGTGCTACAAACTCAAATGCTGTCTATATGTGTGTTCTTTGTTTTTTATTAAGCACTAGCTTATTTTGAAAAAAACATCTAGCGACTTTTTTCTCGTAATCATGCGCACCATCATCCCGAGGGAGCAACACAGTAGCTATTTGTGATGTTCAAAGATAACCTTTGTGTATCTGAGTAGTACGCAAGATGACTACACTTCAGACTGTTCGTGGATGCATCTCCTGATCATAGCTTTTAGTATCAGATAACCGGACTGCTTAAATTCCCAGCAGAGACAGACTTTTACCAGAGTCAGCCCCATCTCAACTTATCTCAGCTGGACCTGAAAAATTCCAGGCTGTAATCTAAAGTTACAATCAGTACTGGCACATAATCTCAAACCTATTCCTACAGCAGTGTCAAAGAAATGGTTAAAAAAAAAAAAGCCCCTGGAGGAGATTCAGCAAGTGAAAATCCTTCTCCGGAGTGGAAGGTGTTAGATTTGATTCAGCTGTTAAAGACGAGAATACACTAGGTGCATACTGACATGTTCCAAGAACATTAGATATTTAGAGACAGAAGAAAAGAGTATAATTTCACAGAGATGAGAAAGGGGTTGGGTTTGTTGACCAAGCTCTTTTTTTAAAGTAGGCATCGTCCTATCTCTATCCGGATTTCCTCTATAATCCTGTCTTTCAATTTAGTGCCTCAATCCTGTGTTCACTGAGGTAAACAACCTGGCCAGCCGCAATTTCCTCTCGGTAGCTTGTTACATCCATCCCTGTCATGTTGTCACATAGATGCACGAGCAAGGTGATGCTGTTTCAATAGAAATGTTTCCAAACTCTGTCAATGCTGAGAACAATATTAACACAAACGTCCTGTAGTAATTCGTGTAGAATATTACCAATGTGGACATTCTGACATGTCTTGAAAATAATTCCACAAATGTGAATAATAATCGCAGAGCTTACGACCAAGACTGAAAATGCAAACAACAAATGTGCATAGCAAAAGTATCCTTTACCATGTAATCTGTCTAGGCTCCCCTAGCAATTTTACATTGTCATTGTTAAAGAAACCAGTTTGTAGGGTGGAGGTCAAACACACTGCAACTTAAGAAAACACCAGGAAATAGAAAAACATTGCAAGAGCACAAAAACCCCACAATTGATGTTAAATAAAACACAACAAAAAGCAGAACAAAAGGGTGCAAAAGCTCACAAAAACAACAATCACAAGATATTCTCTCCAGCGTGTCCTGGGTCTGCCCCGGAGCCTCCTCCTGGTTGGCCATGCGCAGAACACCGCGCCCAGGAGGCATCCTTGTCAGATGCCCGAACCACCTCAACTGGCTCCTTTCGATGTGAAGGAGCAGCAGCTCTACTCTGAGCCCCTCCTGAACGGCCGAACTTCTCACCCTATCTCTAAGGGAGAGGCCAGCCACCCTTTGGAGGAAGCTCATTTCCGCCGCTTGTATCCGTGATCTCGTTCTTTCGGTCACTACCCACAGCTCGTGACCATAGGTGAGGGACGTAGATTGACCGATAAATTGAGAGCTTCGCTCTTACACACAGCATCCGCATCACTGCAGCCGCAGTACCAATCCATCTGTCGAGCTCCCGTACCCTTGTCCCGTCCCGTACTTCCATTTTGTTTTGTGCAATTTTCTATTTGCTGATGTTTTCTTCACTTGCAGTGCATTTGATTTCTCAGCGTCACCGTAAGTTTGAGACGATCTGAGCTTTGTGGCATTGGGCATTATTCTGGGCGCATTGTGGTCATAAAGGGATGGACATCATCAGCAACAATATTCAGGTAGATCGTAGTGTTTAAATGATGGTCAGTTGGTACTAAAGGGCCCAAAGTCTACCAAGAAAATGTCTCCCGCACAATTACACAACCAGCAGCTTTTACCACTGATGAGCGGCAGGATGGATCATGTTGTTTGTCGCAAATTATGACACTACCATCCAAATGTTCCAGCAGAAATGGAGACACATCAGACCAGGCAACATTTTTCCAATTTTGTCCAGTTTTGGTGAACCAGTGTGAACTGTAGCCTCACTTTCCTTTTCTTAGCTGACAGGAATGGCACCCAGTGTGGTCTTCTGCTGCTGTAGCCCATCTCCTTCAACGCTTGTCATACCATGCAATCAGAGATGCTCTTCTATATACTTTGCATAATGGTGGTTATTTGAGATATTGTTGCCTCCCTATTGTCTTGAAGCAGTCTAACTATTCTCCTCTCTGACATTAAGGCATTTTTACCGCTCATGGGATATTTTCTCTTTTTCAGACCATTGTCTTGATGATGTCTGATTGGCTGATTAGACTTAGAGATAAATTATCTGAATTTCAGGAGCGGGTCCACACCTCCAAACATGTCCCTTCTGGGTCTTAACTATATACAACCGCCCCGTTCTACAAGCTGTTCGTTCTCATTTTTGTGCCCCCCCCCTTCCTCCCCTTTTTTCAATTCTTTCACTTCTACACTTCTCATTAATACATGGGGATCTGCCAGGCCCAGGAGCTGCCGCCAGTCTCCATTGAGGCCTTCCCCAAATCGCAGTTCAATTCTTGATTAAGCCATTCACCTTTATCTACTAAAAAAATGCTCCCAAACCTAAAATGAGGACGTGGGCCCAGCTAGTGAAATTAACCCTTGTGTGGTGTTCATATTTTTGTTACTCAGCCAGTGTTCATGGGTCTGGTGGACCCGCTAGAGTTTTGGCTTTCCAAATTAACTCTATCAAACAATTTTATGTTAAATTACTCAACAGATGTTTACTTCATCCCAATTACAAGCCATATGAACAGCAAACATGGTTAATTTTTTCCCTTTACCTTTGTTAGATCACATTTATGAATTAATGTGCTTCTCGTTTTTTTTTTTTTTTTTTATAAAATGTTATAAAAAAATAAATCAGTTATAATCAAGTGAAGTGAGTGGAAAGACACAACACATTTACACGTGAAGCAATATGTTTCACAACTAAATGACATCAGCTGTTCATCAATGGTGACATTAGGCCCAGGGTTGTAAAACAGGGGGAGGTGGTGCACCCACTTATCCCACACTGTCCTGATGGCAGCTAGCTTGTCTCTCTGCCGTTGAGCTGGTCTGTCATCTCGGTTATCAAAACGGATAATCCTGGAAATTTTGTTGAAGTTTTCCAGAGACATTGATGCACGGAAAGGTTCGTGACGGTTTCTGCATCCCACAAGATTCTGTGGATTTCTCTTTGGACCTGAAAACTCCTGCAAGGATAAGAACCCCAAAGTAGGCCTGTAGATCAATTTGGTCCATCTACTTCCACCTCTCTCCAAAAACACACCTTCATTCTAAATTACTGCAAACTAGATATTACGTATCGGTATCGGTCTGCAAATCGGTATCGTGCTTGATCGTGCTGCAATCGATATCGGTCTGCAAACCAGACCAGAATCATTTTCTGGATGGAATCTGGGATGAAAAGCTCAAATAAAGACTTGATGTCCTGCACATGAGTAACTGTCAG
The DNA here is from genome assembly GCF_057382095.1 of Aulonocara sp. 'chitande type north' Nkhata Bay. Classification (NCBI taxonomy): domain Eukaryota; kingdom Metazoa; phylum Chordata; class Actinopteri; order Cichliformes; family Cichlidae; genus Aulonocara; species Aulonocara sp. 'chitande type north' Nkhata Bay. Next base: position 19,263,430 of record NC_141354.1, read on the forward strand.
CCGTGTTGGCCCTGGCTTATCACAGTAACAGCTCTGCAGGGTGGCTCATTTCTTGGGCAAGAAGACCATTCAATTTCACCAGTTATTGACATCCATATTTCTTCACTTGCTGTCTGGTGGGCTTGTTCTGGTCCTGGAGCTGGCTGCTGATGGAGTACTCGTCTTCGTTTTGTTACTAAATGGTGCTCAACCTCATCCTCTTCTTCAAAGTCACTGTCAGACTCTGAATTTTCAGAAATGTGAAATATTCTGAAACCTCTTTGTCAACATCATCATCCAAAGCTCCTCTCTCTTCCAAAATCAATTGGATGGCCCTCGCAGCAGATAATCTTTTGCCATCTTGATCAGTTGTGATAAAGAACCACACTGGCAAAGTCTTATTTATAGTATTATGCCCCTAATTTGCAGGTGGGACAGGGTATGAGAAAATAAAATTTGGATCCCTCAAGAAAGAGGGTAAAATGTGTGGGAATGTAAGAGCAGACGGTGTTGATAGTTGAATTTTCAACAATGTTGCAACTTTGTGCGAGAGCAGGAGGGGAAGAAAACACTATCAGCAGCACCAGAAAGGAGGAGGACAGAGTATGGGAACACAGGACCTACACTTTCAACACTTTTATTAGACCTGGGTCCAGTGGACCCGAAAACCTTGTATGTAATGTAAATGCGTGGGGGGAGGTACAGTATGCGGTCATCGAAAAATTGTTCAGATTTATGTTCTTCACAGAAAATAAGCCAAAGCCAATGAATTTCAGGTTGAAAAAATAATTAATTGTTTCATTTTTCTTTTGAGAAAAACTGAAAACGGGTCTCACAGACCCGAACACCATACAAGGGTTAACATTAATGAGCATTTAAACAGATGTGCCTAATAAAGAGGACAGTGACTGTGTCATCAGCTATTGTAACAGTGTCTAACACTAGAATTAACATATCCTAAGTTAGTGGGGAAAAAACCTTTTGAATTCAAGAAAAGGCATGATTTGAAACTGGTAAAGGATTGTTCAGTGGGGTTTTTGAGCTCTTAGATTCTATTGGACTGTATTTCCACTCTATTTGCACATTTGTCAGGTAAACAGAAACATACCGTTTTAGTTGGCAGACTTTATTAGAGCAGAGCAAAAGTAAGCCAAGTCACACTCACTGCTAAGGTTGTGTGCTTGCTGTAAGAGACCAGACCTTCTGTCACTATGACTGATACCCAGAGTGCTTGTATTTCTAATAAACCCCTATCTCACTCTGAATGCCTGCATGAGAGAAGATGCACCTGAGGACAGCAGCATCAGTGCAGCCTGTCACATTTATCAGCCTAAACTATTTGCCTTCTGATACTGTTGCTCACAGTTGTTGTAAGGTTGCATTGACTTTCAGTAATCACCTCGCCACTGCAGGTCGTTCTTTATGAATAGACCTCAGATGCTCTTTCTGGAACTCAGTGTGTGTAGGTCTGCACTTGCTGAGTGCAGGCACAGCAGTGCAACAGAGATTGCTTAAGTGGCATCTTTGTAATAAAAAGAAATAATAGTGAATTTAAATTACATCTATTCAACTTGAGCAGCGATCACCTTACATTGGATATTTTTTCCCTTCACCATGACATTTCTATGAGAGCAAATGAAAGCTTTGCTAGTTTCAGCCTGACATTCAAAGTAAATTACAACCGATCGCGGCTTTTTTCTGGTGAATGCTGTAAGTCTACAAAAGAAGATTGTATTAAATGCACCACAATTTAGGTACAATATGTATCACTCCATTTTGTGTTTTTAAACTGTTCTGTTGCCTTAAGGTTTGCTAAGTTATTTTAGAAAAGTTTGCCAAAGTTATGCTACATGGCTTTATTTCCACTTTAATTTTATCAGAAGAATATGTGAGGGTGGTGCAGGACATGCACGGGGACAGTGAGACAGTGGTGAGGTGTGTGGTAAGAGTGACAGATGGATTCAAGGTAGGGGTGGTATTACATCAGGGATCAGCTCTGAGCCCCTTGTTGTTTTCAGTGATGATGGACAGGCTGACAGATGAGGTCAGGCAGGAGTGTCAATGGACTGTGATGTTGGCAGACAACATTGTGATCTCTAATGAGAGTAGGGAAGCAGGTGGAAGAAAGCCTGGACAAGTGGAGGTATGCTCTGGAGTGAAAAGGAATAAGGTCAGTAGAGGCAAGACAGAATGCATGCGTGAAGGAGAGGGAGACAGGTGGAGAAATGTAAAGAGCAGAGACAGTGAAGGTAGATGAGTTTAGATACCTGGGGCCAACCATTCCAACTGATGAGTGCAGGCAGGGTGGAGCGAGTGGAGATGACTATTACAGGTGACTTGTTTCTGAAGGACAGCAGCAAGAGTGAAAGGGTCTCACTACATGATACCTGTGAGACCTGCTATAATGTTCTGTTTGGAGATGGTAGAGTTGAAGATGCTCAGGTTTATAGTAATCAGAATGGATAGGATTAGAAATGAGTGTATCAGAGCAAGAGCTCAGGCTGAGCAGTTTGGATATAAAGTCAAAGAGGCAAGGCTGAGATGGTTTGGACATGTGCAGAGGAGGGATAGTGGAAATTTTTGAAAAAGGATGTTAATTTTTGGAGCCGCCGGGCAGGAGGTTCGTGAATGCAGTGAAGAGGTATTGCAGATGGTTGGTGTGACAGAGGAGGATGGAGACAGATGACCTGCTGTGGAGAACCTAAAGAGAGAAGAAGATTTTAGTAACATGAAAATTATATAAATCTTTGAATTGTTTTTTACCATAACATGAAATATTGAGAAGCATGTTCTTATTTTTATTTTTTCAACATTAAAAGCAGAGATTAATTAGCAGTTTTGGCTCTCTGCCATGCTGAGTGTTAAACTAAAAGAAGAAAAAACACTGAACATGGAAAAGTTGAATCATCAAAGCGAACATTCCTTTTTATTTAACCTCATTTTATTTTTCTGTCCAAAGTTCTCATTGCATTCAACAAAGGTGGTGGAGCAGAGAAGTTCATGAATGTTTTCTACATTAAACCCTTTCTTTTATCCGTTTCTTTCATGTGTGTCATTAGGAGAGATTTGTCTTCAGCTCACATATTCATGTTGCCTGAGTTTGGTTTCTCACTAATGCCACTGAAAATCTATTAAAAGTGAGCCACTGAATGTACAACCAAAAAAAAAAAGATTAATTTCAGGCCAAAGAGAAAAATTGATGATAGGCCACAGAAAAAGACGTAGAGAAAGGTGCATATAAACAAACCACAGACAGGGAGAAATGAGACAGGTTTTTAGAAAAATTAATTTGGACAGGAAGAGTGTGTGGAGGTTTTAGTTACAGCTGATGACTCTGCTGCGACAGATAGCTGCTCTAATAAAGAACTGGTCACAGCAGTCCTCTAAACTCCCTCTCTCTCCTCGGCAGGCAGGCTTTAACGCTGGCATTAAGCTGTTGTCAGCTCGCGCTCACACATAACAGAAACATTCTCAGAGGTCAAATGCCAGCCTGCATTGCCTAATCAGACACCAACTGGGACCATCACCATGACAGGGAGTGAGAGAAGAGAAGGTGATCTGCAACCAAATACCATCTGACAAAATCAAGACACATCAATCCACATTTGAGCATTTCATCGCTCATTCTTTTAAGGTCTTTAGCAAAAAATGAAAGAGTTTTATGATGATGATGATTATCATTATCATTTTTATTATTATTCCTTATTATGCTCTAGTCTGTTCAAAGCATCACGTGAACATATAAAATGTTTTGTAAATTCTCTTATCTTAGAGTAGGAGTCAGTCGTGTTCCATGTCACGAAAATATCACTGCACAAAAGCTGACATCCACCTCAAACTGTGACCAAAAAAAAAAGCTAAAGGTTGAGGTGACCTCCATGCAGGGTACCAGCATGGTAGAGTATCTTGTTTATTCCCTACTGCTTCAAAGCCTCTGGTGTATCAGATAATTTGGCCTTTTCCCTTCTCCTCCCATTTGGCTCCATCATTCTTGGCTGTGTTATCTCTGACAGTATGGACCAGCACCCTCTTCCTCCACCTTCTATCTTCTGGCTCTGACTAGTGTTCCCACTAGTGCTTTCAGGTTAATCTCGTTGAAATGACCTTAACGCCACAACACGGCAAATCTCCGTTAACGAGCTACCGCCGATCGCCCCGTGCATGGGGCTAGACGGCCAACACGTTAACGAGCTAACTGCGCTAACACACTAGTTCACACCAATGTAATTGAGCATTGCATGGCACATCCAACATACTGTTTTACTTTGGTCCATGACTCGCTTACCTTCAGGGTCATACGTCACATGAAAACCAAAATAATTCCAAACGCCAGATCTGAATGAGGTTCAATTTGCCTGTTGCAAGGAGAGCTTAACTTCTGTCTCGCTAGCTTGCCCTGCGCTCTTCCTTCTGACTATGCTGTCTGTGTTGAGCGCTCAGTGGATCTGCGCTCGACAGTGCAGCCTAGGCGGAGTAGTCGAACACAGATTCACTGAGCACTCAACACAGACAGCATCGTCAGAAGGAAAATTGATAAAATAAATTACAAATGTTGTATTGTTCGATACATATGCGTACCGAACCGAAAGCACTGTATCGAACGGTTCAATATCGATACGAATATCGTTGCACCCCTAATATATATATATATACAGTGGCCCTGAAGTGCAAATCACACCAACAAATTGCTAAACACAACAACAAAATTGAGAGGCCCTGAAGTGCAAATCACACCAACAAATTGCTAAACACAACAACAAAATTGAGAAACACAAAAACAAATGGAGAATCACAAAACAAAATTGAGAAGCACAAAAAACAAAATTGAGAAGCACAAAAACAAATTAAGAAGCACAAAAACAAAATTGAGAAGCACAAAAACAAAACTGAGAATCACAAAAACAAATTAAGAAGCACAAAAACAAAATTGAGAAGCACAAAAACAAAACTGAGAAGCACAAAAACAAAATTGAGAATCACAAAATCAAATTAAGAAGCACAAAAACAAAAGAAGAATCACAAAAACAAATTGAGAAGCACAATTACATTAAGAAAACCGGAAAGGGTAGGTACCAGTCGGCAACAGGAGACATCACTGATTGGACGTCCGCGCTGTTCATCTTTGGAACCGGAAGTTACTCTGCCTGTAGCGCATTTTTTCAAACATGAACATTAGCGGTGACCCAAACATAGCTGTCGTTATTCGAGAATATTTTGATTCAGGACATACATACGAGGTGATACTGGATATGCTCAAGTGTAATCATGACATTGCAATTAGTATGCGTACACTGAAAACACATTTAAAAGAATCTGGACTGTACAGACGAGGCAACTATTCTCCACTTCCTGAGGTGAGGCGTGCCATTTTGTCCGAGCTTCGAGGACCAGGACAATTGTTTGGATATCGGACCATGTGGCAAGTTCTCAAACAAAAACACAAGCTGCGTGTCAAGCGTGATGTAGTTATGAGGCTGTTGAGACAACTAAATCCTCAAGGAATCGCTTTGATAACTCGAAGGAGGTTCACAAGACGCACGTATCACTCCATGGGGCCCAATTAGATATGGTATGTAGATGGCTATGATAAACTGAAACCCTTTGGCTTGGCCCTGTCAGGATGTATAGATGGCTTTTCAAGAAGACTGATGTGGCTTGTGTGTGGAGCAACAAACAACAACCCGGCTGTTATAGCTCACAATTATATAAACTGTGTAAAGAGTCTTGGTGTGATACCAATGAGATTACGAACAGACTTCGGGACTGAGAATGGGACTATGGCAGCAATACAGTGTACCCTCCGTCACGCGCACACGGACTATTATGCTGGATCGTCAAGCCACAGTTACGGATCATCTACTGGGAATCAGCGCATCGAGTCATGGTGGTCTTATTTCAGAAGAGGAAGGTGGGTACATTTGTGTCTGGTAGGTGTAAGCTACAGTGAAAGCTGATCAGATCGTTTTTTTTTACATGCATTTAAGAAAATAGAGTAGCGTCCTGCTGGACGTGTTGAAAATTTGGATGAGATAGACGTTATACAGTTAATATATATATTGTTTAGTATTAACCCTTGTGCGCCCGCCTGTTCTCGGGGCGTGGGTCGTGGTGACCCCCCGAGGTGTGTGTGTGTGTGTGTGTGTGTGTGTGTGTGTGTGATGATGATGAGTGTGTGTGTGTGTGTGTGTGTGATGATGATGATGATGATCCTGATGATGATCCTGATGATCCTGATGATGGTGGTGGTGGCGATGGGGGGTCTTGGTAACCCCCTGGGGGGGGGATATGTGTGTTTTATGATGATTAGGGTGGGGGTCGCTAGGACCCCCTCGGGGCATATGTGATGATGATGATGATGATGGTGATGGTGATGATGATGATGATAGGTTTGGGGTCACTAGGACCCCCCCGGGGGGGGCATATGTGATGATGATGATGATGATAGGTTTGGGGTCACTAGGACCCCCCCCCCCCGGGGGGGCATATATTGTGTTATGATGATGATGATGATGAGGATGATGAGGATGATGATGATAGGGTGGGGTGGGGTGGGGGGGGGTCGCTAGGGGACCACCGTTGGGGCGCTTGTGTTATCACGGCGTCGGTGGCGTCCGGGGAGCGGCGGCGCGGGAAGAAGAAGAAGAAGAAGCGGCGCAGTTGGGACAGTACGTGACGGCGCAGTTTGTACACACGTGCGCTCGGCACTCGCGGCACAGGATCTTGGTCTTGACGTCTTTGCTCCTGGGACACACGCGGCACCTTCGCCTCTTGACCGGAGAGGAGTCGCGTGGCGTAGCGTTGTTAGAGGCTGCCTCGGCGGTAGCGCCTCGGGCTGCGACTCTGCCTCCTCTTCCTCCTCCTCCTCCTCCTCCTCCTCCTCCTCCTCCCGGTCCTCGCGCTAAAGCCGCCCTGGCTTCGAGCATGGGGCGCGCGAGCGCTTTGCCCAGTCGCTCGAGGAAGAGCCGTCGTCTGTTGAGCTTGCCCGGCATCCAGTCGGGGTGAATTTCCCTCCACAGCACGAACGCGTTGTAGGCCGCCACGTCGACCATGTTGTGGAAAAGGGCCACGGGCCACCTGCGGGTCTTTCTCCTGCAGCTGTACGTGCTCACGACCTTGTCCAGGTTGTCCACTCCTCCCTTGGTGCGGTTGTAATGCAGCACCAAGGGCGGTTTCGCGCCGCTTCTGTTGCTGCCGCTGCTGTTGCTGTTGCTGCTGTTGCTGATGCGGCGGCTAGGCCGGGGCTCGGGGCCGGAGCGATGGTGGTAACGAGGAGCTGTGGTGAGGAGCAGCACGTTCTTGTTCTTCTTGGCCACGTAGGAGAGGATGATCGTGTCGGGCCCTCCTCCTCCTCCTCCTCCTCCTCCTTCTCATCCTCTTCCTCCTCCTCCTCCTTCTCGTCGTCCTCCTCTTCCTCCCCCTCGTCCCGCGGAGCCGCCGAGTACCACGGATTCGACGGAGCCCACGGCCCTGCCCTTGACGCAGCGCAGCTCTCTGGGGATCTCGGGTCTGTTCGACCGCAGAGTGCCCAGCACGGTGTGGCCTCTCTCGCGATAGAGCCTATCGGCGAGCTCGCGCGAGGTGAAAAAGTTGTCGCACGTGACGTTGCGTCCCGGAGTCAGTCCCTCGGTGAGGTCCACGACCACTCGAGTGGCCAGGTGCTTTTCGGGAGGGCCGCGCTTGTCGGGCTTGCCGGTGTAGACTTGCATCTTCCACGCGTAGCTGGAACGCGCGTCGCACGCCACCCATATCTTGATCCCGTACCTGGCCGGCTTGCTGGGCATGTACTGTCTGAACGGACACCGTCCTGATGGATGGAGAGAGAGAGAGAGAGAGAGAGAGAGAGAGAGAGAGAGATGTGGGAAAGTGTGGGGGAGATTGGGGCAGAAACGCAAGGAGAAGACATTCAATTCAATTCAATTCAATTTTATTTATATAGCGCCAAATCACAACAAAAGTCGCCTCAAGGCGCTTCATAGATACAAAGACATAAAGAGTCATAGACTTCATAGCTTCATAGCTTCATAGACATAAAGAGTCATGCGAAAGCAGCACAAACGCGGAACCCAACACGAGTATACAACAGAGCGAGCTAGCCCGTTTTCGCCATTCCCGCTCCTATTCCTCCTCTCTTCCCCCAGTCACACACACACACACACACACACACACACACACACACACACACACACACACACACACACCACATAGTACGTACGTACCTCTGAACGGCACCAGTCTCTCGTCGACGGTGACCTCCGGTCCCGGGCGGTACATGGCGGGCAACCTCGCGCACCACTCGTCCCACACGGCTCTGATGGGGGCCAGTTTGTCGTAGCAGCTATCGCCCTCGCCGCCCTCGCCCTCGCCCTCGCCTCGCCCGGCCCTTCTGGTCTCCCTGTCGTCGAAGCGCAGCGCGCTCGAGTAG